>NC_134404.1:142455879-143055879 GCF_038048845.1 Mixophyes fleayi | reverse complement strand
CATTGAAATTGCCAAAATAAAATCCCTGGTTTCAGACACTCAGGTTTACATCAAAACCAGTGAGATAAAAAAAAATATTTTATGCATGTACAAAGCTTTTCACATCATTTCTATGTGATGTTGAATACTTTTGTGTCAAAAAAGACAAAAGTATTATAGGAGTGATATCTTTATTGGCTAACCAAAATACATTTTTATATTTGCTAGCTTTCAGAGCACAGAGGCCCCCCTTCATCAGGCAAGTTTACAAAAGAATGTCTGAGAAAATGGCACAATATTTAAGAGATGCTACATCAATTTATACAGGGGGGGGGGGTACATCATAAAGATAAGCTAAGATAAGCACATTTATTTCAATAGACCCGTTCATTTCAATTGATTTTCCATGTGCTGCACACATATAGGACATCATATTAAAATTAAGGGGAATAATTCAGCTACTATATAATTGTAAAATATCAGACAGCATCCACCCCCAAATTCTCAATTAACCCAGCGGCTAACAACAAGCTGGTGTCCACAAAAACAGAAAGGATCATGAGTATAGGGTCCCCTTTTCATAGTAAAAACCAGCCATAGGCTGGTCAGTGCAGCACTGGAGCCTCTATAGGTGAGGAATAGGGGCTATTAAAACAGCTGGGGCACTTCCCAGTTACACAGGGCTGTTATGCCTGGGGTAATAAAAAAATATTAGGCTCCCTGGAGTGGCAACTTTGCCACCCCAGTGACCCTTGTACAATAGACCAAGTTCCCTAATATTGTTAAAAAGTAGACATAGTTTTTAATTTAACTTTACTGTTTTAACATAATTAAAAAAATGCCTAAAGAAGTGTTTACTACTTTATTAAATATAAAATAAAGTTGTATATATTTCTTGATCTACCATAGTCCAATGGGTAAACGTCTTCTTCTACTCTTACTATTACTAATAATATTATATTCTAATTATATTATTATTCTTGATTTGTCATCATCCATTGGAGAAACCACAGATTAAAAATTACATGTCCACACAATGTCATGGTACACTTATCAATAACTCAAAACTATAAGATAAAAAGCATGTTTTTTTCTACTTGTAAACCAGGCATATGCATAAGTGCTGAATTAAGAGCAGCCACACCCACTGAGACAGACACACAAGGCCTGATTCATTAAAGCACTCAAAACGGACATAATACACTGCAGGATACATACAATACATATGTGGAATACAAATTCCCAGCAGAATGCATAGAACAAAAAAAGGTTTTAATCATTGTCACCGATTAATAATAAAGGGCCTGTTTCATTACTGATCTTATCTTGTGTGTAAGTTGCTATGAGTATTTTAAGAACAAATGGGGAGATAAGAAATTTGTAATTCAACAAGGACCGAAAGTTCAAAGACATGCCCATCTTAAGTCTTTTAAGCAATGGAAATTAAGATGCAATGGATCTTAAGCAGTCAGTCCATCCTCAGATTCTCATCTTAAGATTCCCTTATTAAGATCCACTTCTTATTTAAAGATAAGACGGTATTACGTAATGGCAAATTTGGGAGGTATGAAGAGTTTGTTTACAAATGTTAAAACACAATCAATCATGTGTATATGTACGGTGGCTAAGGGGTTAGCACTTCTGCCTTACAGCACTGGGGTCATGAGTTCAATTCCCGATCATGGCCTTATCTGTTAGGAGTTTGTATGTTCTCCCCATGTTTGCATGGGTTTCCTCCCACACTTCAAAAAACAAACTGGTAGGTTAACTGGCTCCTAACAAATTGACCCTAGTCTGTGTGTGTGTTAGGGAATTCAGACCGTAAGCCCCAGAAAAGAGCATGGCAGAGTGTGCAGGGGGGGCCAGGTCAGCATGGTAGACTGTGCAGGGGGGGCCAGGTCAGCATGGTAGACTGTGCAGGGGGGGGGGGCAGGTCAGCATGGTAGATTGTGCAGGGGGGGCCAGGTCAGCATGGTAGACTGTGCAGAGGGGCCAGGTCAGCATGGCACAGTGTGAAGGGGGGCCAAAGCAACATGGCACAGGGTGATGAAAGGGGGCCATGAGAAGGGGGGAGCAAAAGCAGCATGGTGGGCGCAGTGTGATCATAAGGAGGCACAGCATTGTGATTAAGGGGCACATTAGTGTGTGTGATGGCACAGCGGGCTTGTGGCAATGTAATGTGTGTGTGGTAGATGGTGGCTAAGTATTAATTGTGGGTCCTATTGATTTAACGCCGGGCTGGTTGGAATTTTCTAAATGTATCCATTATTTTTTCCAAATAGGGCCCCCAACATTCCAGGATCCAGACAAGCCGCAACTAAAGAAACCAGCAGCCAAAGGTGGTAAAAGTGACAAGGACAGGTAGGACAGTCTGTCAAATGTTCTGAGTCTAGTGCAGGCTTGGCTAACCTGTGGCACTCCAGGTGTTGTGAAGCTACAAGTCCCAGCATACCCTTCCAGCAATAAGCTGCTATATATTGGCAAAGCATGCTGGGGCTTGTAGTTTCACAACACCTGGAGTGCCACAGGTTAGCCAAGCCTGGTCTAGTGGGACAATCCCGATTTTTGGTGACTGTCTAATCTGAGAGGCACGGCTAGACTGTGTACTCTTTATACACACACTGCATTCTTTATATACTACACTATGGTGCTAGCTGTCCTTCGTGGGCTGACCACTCCGCCTCTAGTGTCTGGTCCCACCTCTATGATGGCTGGCCACACCCCCTCTGGTCGGCCCCTAGCGTTGCAGTCCTCCGGTGGGCCCTTCATGCCCCAGTCCGACACTGCTTCCATCCATAATGAAAACCTCTTTTTTATTACTTTAGCTTATCTTGATGATGTATTCTCTTCCCCCCTGTACAAATTTCTTGATGTAACAGCTCTTAAATGTTGTGCCTCTTTCTCATTTGTAAACTTGCCTGATGAAGGGACCTCTGTGACCTGAAAGCTAGCAAATATATTCATTTTTTTTGGTTAGCCAATAAAGGTATCACTCCTATAATACTTTTGTCTTTTTTTTCACAAAAGTATTTAACATCACAGAAACAAAACAAACAAATGCATGTTAGTTTTATCCCATTAGTTAAAAGTGTTTCAAGGCAGGTCATGCCGAATATCTTCTTTATAGGGGTGTGCACAGGCCACTTTTCGTGTCTTGGGTTTTGGGTTCTGAATACCTTGAGGTTTTGGGTTCGAATGGGTTTTGCCAAAACACCCCACTCAAGGTTTTGGTTCTGATTTTGGGTTTTGGGTTCTGATTTTTTTTTTTAAAAAAAAGCATAAAAAATGCTAAAATCCACATTTTTGCATTTTTTTCACTCCTACGCTATTATTAACCTCAATAACATTTATTTCCAATAATTTCCAGTCTATTCTGAACACCTCACACCTCACAATATTGTTTTTAGGCCAAACGGTTGCACTGAGGTAGCTGGATGACTAAGCCAAGTGACACAAGTGGGCTGCCACAAATCCCCAGGAGAGTGTAAGTGGGGTAAGCCACTGCGAGATTATTTCCCTCAGTTTCTCTAAGAGTTTGTCAGCGTTGTGCCTCTTACTAAAACTGGTGATACACAATGTTGCCTGCCTTGGAACGAGCAGGTGTTTTGGAGATGCTGCTTCTGATGCTGCTGCTGCTGTTGCTGCGGAAGGCGATGCATCTACCCAGTGGGCTGTCACAGTCATATAGTCCTTAGTTTGCCCTGAACCACTTGTCCACATGTCAGTGGTTAAGTGGACAGTGGGTACAACCGCATTTTTCAGAGCACTGAGGACACTTTTTCGTACTTCTCTGTACATCCCGGGTATCGCCTGCCTAGTGAAGTGGAATCTAGATGGGATTTGGTATCGGGGACACAATACCTCCATCAACCTTCTAAATCCCACTCCACTGATGGCGGACACCGGACGCACGTCTAACACCAACATAGCTGTTAAGGACGCAGTTATCCGCTTTGCCATAGGATGACTACTGTCGTACTTCGTGCTCATGGCAAACGACTGTTGTACGGTCAATTGTTTAGTGAAAGACGTAGCGGTCTTATGACTTCCCCTCTGGGAAGATGACCGACTACCAGCAGCAACAGCAGCAGCAGCAGCAGTAGTAGGCGTAGCACTGCAGGATCCTCCGGAAGAATCCCGGATTGAAGAGGACTCAGTCATGCCGGTGACATGGCCTGCAGGACTATCTCCAATCGAGATCGAGAAGGAAATTGACGAGGAGGGTGTTGCTGGTGTGGATACAACAGGACCAAGGGATTTAGGTGTCCCTGGACTGCTGACGGTCCTAGCCACAGTTCCTGAACTAAACACTGAATTATAAAGGTTCTTCAGGTGACGTATAAGGTGGCCAAGATCCTTACCCCTGCTTATTTGAGCTTTACATAAAGTACATATGGCAATACATTTGTTGTCCGGATTGGGATAGAAATAATTCCAGACCAAAGAGGTGGATTTCTTGGTCTTCTGGCCAGGCATGACGATGTGCTTTTTCATCCCATGGACAACAACTGTTTCCCCCCTGGTGCCTCATTTAAGATAACCACATCAGCATCCTCCTCATCAAGTTCCTCCTCAGCGCCAGCTACATCAATATCCTCCTCCCAGTGTGCAACATTGACACCTTCATTAGCCACATCTGTAACTGCACTGTGGATGATCCATCCAGCATATGCAGAGGGCGTGCTGCAAATGGTGGAAGGAGCCACCTCTTCCCGTACAGTGATGGGAAGGTCAGGCTTCGCAACCACCAACACCCTTGGACTCGCCTTGGGGATTTGTGATGACATCTCTTTAGAAGGAAGAGTTGTTTGTTGTGTTGTTGATGACAGCTTAACTCTCTTAAATTTTTTAGAGGGGGGAAAGGAGGAGGGCTTAGATCCTTGGGTGAAGCTGAACCACTAGTCATGAACACTGGCCAGGGCCTAAGCCATTCCTTACCACTCCGTGTCGTAAATGGCATATTGGCAAGTTTATGTGTTTCCTCGGATGATTATAATTTTCTTTTTTTGCTAATTTTAGTGAACTTTGGCTTTTTGGATTTTACATGCCCTCTACTAGGAGATTGGACATCGGCCTTGGCAGACGACATTGATGGCATTTCATCGTCTATGTCATGACTAGTGGCAGCAGCTTCAGCATTAGGAGGAAGTGGTTCTTGATCTTTCCCTACTTTATCCTTCAAATTTTTGTACTCCATTATATGCAGCACAAGAGAGAGTACCCCTAAACCACACACACCCGGCAAAGGCTTTAAAAATTATATGTAGTTAGATTGAACGTAGTTAGATTGCAGTACCAATTTTTTTTGACTGCAGGAACAGTGAACGTAATTAGATTGCAGTACCAATTTTTTTTGACTGTAGGAACAGTGAACGTAGTTAGATTGCAGTACCAATTTTTTTTTAGACTGCAGGAACAGTGAACGTAGTTAGATTGCAGTACCATTTTTTTTTGACTGCAGGAACAGTGAACTTAGTTAGATTGCAATACCAACTTTTTTTGAGTGCAGGAACAGTGAACGTAGTTAGATTGCAGTACCAATTTTTTTTTAGACTGCAGGAACAGTGAACGTAGATTGCAGTACCAATTTTTTTTGACTGCAGGAACAGTGAACGTAGTTAGATTGCAGTACCAATTTTTTTTAGACTGCAGGAACAGTGAACGTTGATATATAGCCAGGGCCTGATCAACCACTAGGCTGACCAGGCTGCAGCCTGGGGCGCTGTGTCCCGGGGGGCGCTGCCTTGTGGGTATTTTAAAAAAAAAAAAAATTTTTTTTTTTTTTTCTTCATTCATTTTTTTTTTCGGGGTGGGGGAGGGGGGGGTCGCCACGGGGGGGTGGAGGGCTCGACAATCAAAAGCAATGGTGGTCAGTGGTTAGCAACACACAGCCAATCGCCAGGCTGCCACAACTACAGGTAATTGAAGGGGGGAACTGCCCTGCATATCTATAGGGAGGGGGGGAACTGCCCTGCATATCTATAGGGAGGGGGGGAACTGCCCTGCATATCTATAGGGAGGGGGGGGAACTGCCCTGCATATCTATAGGGAGGGGAGGAACTGCCCTGCATATCTATAGGGAGGGGGGGAACTACCCTGCATATCTATAGGGAGGGGGGGGGAACTGCCCTGCATATCTATAGGGAGGGGGGGGGACTGCCCTGCATATCTATAGGGAGGGGGGGAACTACCCTGCATATCTATAGGGAGGGGGGGGGGGAACTGCCCTGCATATCTATAGGGAGGGGGGGGACTGCCCTGCATATCTATAGGGAGGGGGGGGGGAATGCCCTGCATATCAATAGGGAGGGGGGGGGAACTGCCCTGCATATCTATAGGGAGGGGGGGAACTGCCCTGCATATCTATAGGGAGGGGGGGGGAACTGCCCTGCATATCTATAGGGAGGGGGGGAACTGCCCTGCATATCTATAGGGAGGGGGGGGGAACTGCCCTGCATATCTATAGGGGGGGGGGGGAACTGCCCTGCATATCTATAGGGAGGGGGGGAACTGCCCTGCATATCTATAGGGAGGGGGGGAACTGCCCTGCATATCTATAGGGAGGGGGGGAACTGCCCTGCATATCTATAGGGAGGGGGGGGGGAACTGCCCTGCATATCTATAGGGAGGGGGGGAAATGCCCTGCATATCAATAGGTGGGGGGGGGAACTGCCCTGCATATCTAAAGGGAGGGGGGGGAACTGCCCTGCATATCTATAGGGGGGGGGGAACTGCCCTGCATATCTATAGGGGGGGGACTGCCCTGCATATCTATAGGGAGGGGGGGGAACTGCCCTGCATATCTATAGGGGGGGGACTGCCCTGCATATCTATAGGGAGGGGGGGAACTGCCCTGCATATCTATAGGGGGGGGGGAACTGCCCTGCATATCTATAGGGAGGGGGGGAACTGCCCTGCATATCTATAGGGAGGGGGGGAACTGCCCTGCATATCTATAGGGAGGGGGGGGGGAACTGCCCTGCATATCTATAGGGAGGGGGGGGAACTGCCCTGCATATCTATAGGGAGGGGGGGAACTGCCCTGCATATCTATAGGGAGGGGTAACTGCCCTGCATATCTATAGGAAGGGGGGGAACTACCCTGCATATCTATATGGAGGGGGGGAACTATCCTGCATATCTATAGGGAGGGGGGGAACTACACTGCATATCTATAGAGAGGGGGGGAACTACCCTGCATATCTATAGGGAGGGGGGGGCTACCCTGCATATTTATAGGGAGGGAGAGGGGGGACTGTTATGCATATGTATAGGGAGGGAGAGGGGGACTGTCATACAAATCTATAGGGTGGGAGGGGGGGCTGCCATGAAAATCTATAGGGAGGGAGAGAGGTTGATATGTATGAAGGAGGGCAGAGGAGGGGGACTGATATATAATGTGACTGGGGGAGTTTTGATGTGACGGGGGGGATAGCTAGCTAGCAGAGTGGAGGTAAGGAAAATAGCTGCAAGGGGGATGGATGCAGGGTGGGAGGTAAAGAAAATGGCTGCAGCAGGGGTTAAGGAAAATGGCTGTGGGGGGGGTTGTGGTTAAGGAAAATGGCTGCAGAGGGTATTTAAAAAATACAGCAGCTTTGGGGGGCAGAATCTCATGATTGTGTGGTGGTCACATGGGTGGTCTCAGCAATCACTAGAATACTAAATATTAGTGAGATGGGGCTGGTAGAGGTTTGTATTTGATTGACAACAAATATTCAGATATTGCTTATATATGCCTGTCCAATAGGGTTCTTTTAGCTGGCCATAATGGAGTGTTTTGTTTTAACTAAACGGCCTAATCATTCAGGGTTTGCATTATAATACATTTTTGCATTTTCAAAACAGGACGCCAACTTTCCAGAAGCCAGCGAGAGGATAACAAAGTTGCAAGAGAGAAGAGCAAGAACAGGTAAGAGACAATGGCACAATCTGTCTAAATTTGAATGCTGGAGAATACACCTGAACATTCATATTCAGGAGTGTTCCTATACACCTATATATTCGGAGGAGGGGGGAAGGGGGGCGCTGTGGCCGTATTAGCCTAGGGCGCCCGGGAACCCTTAATCAGGCCCTGTATATAGCAGTACCAATGGACTCAGCAGAACAGAGCACAGGACACAGCACCACTGGACTCAGTAGGACAGAGCACAGGACAAAGCACCACTGCACTAACCAGGACAGAACCAGAGGAATGACCAGGACAGAGGACACCATTAAAACACACCCTCCCGCTTCCCTGATCAATGCCCGAGTAAAGATGGCGGCGGCAAGCGGGGAATTTAAATAATCCGAGTATCGCGAGATCCGAGAGTTTGGCAATCAGCACGAATACCTGAACAGTGCTCGGATTGGGCTCGGATCCGCACTGTTCGGGGGTGCTCTGATTTAGAAAATCCGAGCCCGCTCATCGCTACTTCTTTATCTGTTTAAAATATAAGAGAAAAAGAGATCAACCTTCGGCTATTTTGAAACAAACTTGACTGTATTACTTGACTGTACTTTGTACACACCTAGGGCCTGATTCATTAAGGATCTTAAATTAAGAAATTTCTTATTTAAGTCTCCTGGACAAAATCATGTTGCAATGCAAGGGGTGCAACTTAGTTTTTTGCTTTGCACATAAGTTAAATACTGACTGTTTTCTTCATGTAGCACACAAATACTTGATAGCCTATTTGTACACTGAAATTTAAAGTTGATATTTCTGTGCTACATGAAAAAACAGTCATTATTTACTTTACTTTGCAATTTATTACAACTGTGCATCCACCATGATTGTTTTTAAAAAAGAGCACATTGTTTAATGTTTAATATTATTATAAAATATTTTTTTTTTTTTAGTGAACTGTATTAAGATGTATGTTGTGCATATCTAGTTGTGAGTGTTTTAAATGAACAATGCGTTTTGAACAGTTTGCTGTTGTTAATCAGCGCTGCTGCTATAGCTGATTTGGAATTAAACATAACCCTGAGCTTCCTTAAGTTTAAGCAAGAAGTTAAAACTCTCAGCATTTCTTCTTAACTATCTGATGAATCCGGAGATAAACACCTACTCTTCTTAAGTCAGTACAAATAACGCCTTCTCTTCTTAAGTTAGTACAATCTCTGCCCAATTTCCACCCATTCTCCTCCCTTTCCCAACCTCTTTTTCTTAAGTGTTGGGAGAAGCTCTTAAGTGCAGTTAAGAAGGATTTTCATCTTAACTTCAGAAATTTTTAACTTACACAGTAGATTTTCCTTTTTATCTCCCTTTTCTGGGCATGCTCAGAGAATATTTTCTTTAGATCCTGAAAAAAACGCCTATAAGATCAGTAATGAATCAGTCCCATAGTCATTAATGAAAAAACAAACAAAAAATCATTTTTCCCCTATGAAATATATTTATCAAGAAGCAATTGCTCTTGATTAGAAACACATTATCTAGCATGTATAAGCGACCGTCATCACTATCACTTGATACTTACACCTGTCTAGTGAATGATACGACTAAAAGACACGTACCTTATAGAAGCCCAAAGCTTGAATTGAACGCTGCTATGTGCACTCAACCTTGGTACGCTCTTACTGTACATTGAGTACATGCATATGTCCCATCCCTCCCCCATTCCACCCATGAAATCGTAGGCTCTCGGTAGTGCCTTTTGCATTCATTGATGAATTGAATGTTCTTACTTTCACTAGCGTATAGCCCCTTTCTGGACATGCATAGTGCAATAAAATGCAAAATATGGCATGTATCCTTATGTTTCTTAATGAATCAGGCCAACAATGTTTTATACCCAGGTTCACATCACTCAAAAACATATGGTACATAATCATAATTGGCTTAAAATTCCTCACACCACTGATATCCACAGTTATGCCTCTATGTCCCTATAACATAAGCAAGTTCTCTGGAAATTTCTGTAGTTAGACAGTTGCGAAAGTCAACTAATTGGATGAAGTTGCTTCAAACTAAATAAACATCAATTTAATTGGCTTTATCAAATATATGTGAATAGCGCGCTACGGCGTGAAAGGGCGTATTACGCAATAACACTAGCGAACACTTTCACATACATTTACACACACACATTCATTTGTAAATAGTTCGCCTTAATACAGTTTCAGCACATGGTCTTATATAATCAAATTGTCGAAGTCAGCAAATTAGATAAAGTTATTTCAATTAATGTCGAGCAAACTTGATTGTCTTTGTCTGAAATTATGCGTAGAGCACGCTACGGCGTGGAAGGGCGTATCCAGCCGCAACACGTGGCAATAACAGTTTTTACACTTTTGTATACATTCGCACAAACACACACATTTGTAAATAGTACATATTAATCTTAGTCGCAACACATAATTATTTATGTCGAAATATAGTAGTGTTTATGTGTAATATTATAAGTTATATGCATATTAGTAATACATATGGTTCAGGTTAAAGGAAATGTGTCATGTCTGATATCATATTAATCCCCTTTACATCAGCAGCTGTCCGGTGCATTCGGCGAAGAGATTGCACATTGCACACTCTAGTTATTGATGTTAGGGAATAAACCTTTAATATGATGCAGACTATAATATGCTAATGGACTGGTTGTAACTGGAGTTTTGGCGGGAAGAACAGAGCACATCCCCTGGAGAGATGACCTTCCACCTTTGGATTCCTTTAGATTGAACCAGCCTATGATCTACAACCCCCTGGACCTTCCTTAAACCTAGACCAATAGGAGCAAGCCACACCATCTGCATTGTTTCACTGTATTTCTGTTTGCATATAAGCAGGAGCTTTTCATCCAGTGATCAGACATCTTGTCCACAGACTTCAGGATTGAATGACTGTTCGCTGGATCCAAAGCGATAAGTAACGGCTGTACTTATTATTATTTCGCTTGAATTATTCTGCTACTTTTTGAAAATAAATATTTGTGCATTGGAAACACAAATCGAGATTCGACAATCGTTATTGGACAGCGACAAAAAGCGCATAACAAAATGTAATAGATTTAATAGTTTAATATAATGTTAAAACCAATTTATTGATATCTAAGGTTCAGGATATATGTAATGTATCATGTTTAGTGTCATACTAATCCACTTAGTATGACACTAAAATCCACCTACCATTAGACATCCGCTTCAATCGACTAAGCGATCGCACCTTGCGTATGCTGGTTATGGATGATAAAGGATTAATGCTCAAAATGATCTTGTATTTGGAATGCTAACAGACTGGTTTTAACCAGTATTTCAGCAGGAAGACACATAGGCAGCTGTTGGAGATTTGACTCCCACCCTTGGAGGGCATCGCATGAACCGACCTCTGACCTACATTATACTGGACTGTCCTAAATCCTGAACCAATGGAAAAATGCCATGACATCACCACTGTTATTTTATGTACCCCAAACTGTATATAAACCAGGCATCATGCAGACTACTTTGACCACAGGCTTCAGGACTGAATGACTGTATGCTGAATCCAGTGTCATGGTTGGCTTACTGGAAATAGATCCCTAGGCTCTGCTGAACATGGCTAGGCCCCACGGGCGCGGAGTCTAACAGGCAGGTGGTTTTCACCAGGAACCCCCGCAAGGAGGTATGGTCTTAGCGGCACCAAACCTGCAGGTTGCGGTCACGTGAGTGAGTGAACAGCAGAACGATGTAGGGGAGCCAGGTGAAGCCGATGGAGATGATGGAACCCACAGGTAAGTGGTATGGATATAGGAACAACAATAATATATGGTCAGCAGCCAATGAGTCACTAGGAGAATAGGTGCTCTGCGGTAGAACAATGAGAGAACAGGAGCTTCACAATGTTGTACTCAGGAGTAGCTAGTAGAGATACTGAAACAGCGGAAGTTCAACACTTAGACATAGGCTGAACACACTGGAGAAGCGGAAAAAACTCAGGACAACAGCTGATGAGTCATAGAAGTAGTTGCGGCTCTGGGAGTCAGCAGTGAGAGAACAGAGGCTGTCACAATGAAGTACTCTGGAGATGGAAATGGAAGTACTGGAGCAGCAATAGTTCAAACAGCCACGGACTGAAGGTAGACTGGAGTGGCAAATGTAGCAGCGGCTCTGAGTGGCAGTGATAAGAGAACTGGAGCTGTCACAATGAAGTACACTGGAGATGGTAATAGTGGTACTGGAGCAGCGATAGTTCAACACAGCCACAGACTGGAAGAAGACTGGAGTAGCGGAGGTAACTCGTAGTAACAGCTGATGAGTCACGGATGGAGTAGCGCCTCTGAGGGAGAGATCTGTAGCTGTCATGATGAAGTACACTGGAGATGGGTAGCCGGCGTATTACTTCTTCGTGATTTAGTCAAGTAGCTTTCAACAGTAGTCGTCATCAGCTGATCGTCGGTAAGGAACTCTTTGGAATCATCATGTTGTAGTAAATGTTGTCGGGGTATTTGGCATCTATATGCTGTACCCACCCATTAGAGTACTAATGTATGTTCTCAGGGAAATCTAAACACCAGGGTAAAAACCTCTTTACCAAATTGGAGGGAAATCATGGAAGATTCTCTTAGGGAGTCAGCTGTGGAGCATGATAAAAATATAGGTAAGAAGAAAAGAGGTGCAAAGTGATAGGTTAATGTTGGTGAGTATCCAGGTGTTAGAAGGACTACACACACGACCACAGCATCACAACACTTGTTATGGGAAGTGAAAAAAGCAAGAGCCAATGAGGTGTTTTAAAGGTTTTAAATTGGACATGTAGCAAAAAACTGTCAAGAGAGGCCACCCTTAAGATGATCTCATAGATACCAACAATGATAGGAGACATACACAATATACAGAGATTTCCCAAGAGTTGCCTGCACACATCATAGCAGCAAATGCTTTGTGGGAGGATAATAGTCAACACTAGGGGTAAGGTCATGTCTGTATAATACAACCAGCTAGGTTAATTGAGAATCTTAAGGAAGAACCTACAGTGACAGTTGATGTATCTGGTGTAACACAAACATTCTTGTAGATACAAGGGGCAGCCAGGTCACTGATAACTTCTTTAAGTCTACACATACTAACAAAACTGTTCCAGCTATGGGAGTAATGGGGAGAGTGCTACATTACCCTTTGACTAAACCCACAGAGGTTACTATTGGGCCCCTGCACACCAAGCATTCATTTCTTTTGGCTGAAGCAGAGCCTACTAACCTACTGGACAGGGATTTAGTGTGTAAAATGGGATGTGTCATTTACTGCACCCCTGATGGTGTATTTCTAGACATATTAGGGAAAGTTGCACATGAGGTACAGGACATGCTAGA
The DNA here is from genome assembly GCF_038048845.1 of Mixophyes fleayi. Classification (NCBI taxonomy): domain Eukaryota; kingdom Metazoa; phylum Chordata; class Amphibia; order Anura; family Limnodynastidae; genus Mixophyes; species Mixophyes fleayi. The sequence goes on along the minus strand of NC_134404.1, from coordinate 143,042,629 downwards.
CACCTCACAAAGGTTAATACTGCACTCTATCGTTCTAGAACAAAATCCATCTCAGGTAGAGGAAATGTTATCACAAATATTGGGTTCCCTATGGTCCAAAGATGGACAGGACACTGAATTGATGGCAAATGTAGCTCCTGTATTGGTTAATCTGAAAAGTGGTAGGCGAGCTCCAAAAATCCCACAGTACCCATTAAAACCAGAGGTGGAATTAGAGGTGTATCCTGTAATTGGAAGGCTGTTGCAACAAGGGATCTTAATTCGTACATCCAGCACAGCCAACAGTCCAATTTTCCCAGTAAAGAAGAGTGGGGGGAGGGGCTACAGATTAGTTCAAGACCTAAGGGGAATTAATAAAGTAGTTGAGATTCAATTCCCCATAATGCCCAATCCAGCTGTCGCCCTTATGCAGATTCCACCATCTGCCAGTCATTATACTGTCATTGATCTTTGTTCTGCCTTCTCTGTCCCTCTTCATCATGACTGTCAAATCTCTTTGCATTCTTTTATAGGGGGGTACAATATACATGGGCAATATTTTCCCAGGGGTTCATGGACAGCCCCAGTATCTTCTCCCTGGCCTTGCATGACTGTTTACAATCCTTCCAACCAAGCAATGGATCTGTTCTAATTCAATATGTAGACGATTTGTTGCTGTACTCTGATTCGTTAATGTCATCTGTGCATGATACTAAACTGTTGTTGCTCCATCTCTCACAAACAGGACACAAGGTTGCAAAGGATAAATTACAGCCATATCAGACCAAGGTTAAATACTTGGGACACTGTTTCACCCAGGGGTTAAGACACCTGATATTGGATAGACTTCAAGCAAAACAAAACATGACCCTGCTGCAGAATCAACAGCAGATCCGTACCTTCTTGGGCATGTGTGGATATTGTAGATCATAGATTCCAGGTTTTTGGCAATTTCTATTCTGGAATTGCCATTGCAGGAATTAGTCTCATCCTCATCAAAGCCTGAGTGTGTTACACACAGATGAGTCAGAGCAGGCATTCTTTAACCTTAAAGAGCGTCTGACTAAGGCACCTGCTTTGGTAATACTTGATTATGTAAAGCCTTTTGACTTACATTGTATGGAAGCTGATGGTTGTGCAGCAGGTGTCTTGACACTGAAACATAGTGACGCTAGCAGACCAGTAGCATGCTACAATGCACAAATGAACATCGTGGCAAGATCACTCCCAACATGTTTAAGAAGTGTAGCAGCAAATGCTCTTATGGTAAGTAAGAGCGAGGACATAATACTAGGACATGATTCAACTGTCTATACACCACATGCAGTATCTGCTTTGTTAAATTGAGCTCAAACTAGACATGTCTCTTCAGTAAGGTTCACAAAGTGGGAACTAGCTCTAATGGCACCTGCAAATATCACCATTAAACGGTGTAATACTTTAAAACCAGCTACATACCTACCATATGTGCCTTTAGATGCACAAAGGGTTGAAGGAGAGGAGATTCTATCTGAAGGTGAATTTTGAAGGTACACTGATACACATGATTGCATGGAATATCTGAACCAGACTTTTACTGTGAGACCTGACACCCCCTTAGAAAATGTAGATTTTACTTTTTACACGGATGGGGGTTGTCATAGACAGACAGACAGACACAGGAGAGCTATGTACTGGTTATGCTATTGCAGATGATGAGGATGCTATAGAAGCTGAACCCCTCACTCAGCCTAAGTGGCCAAACTCGTGGCACTAAGGAGAGCGTGTGAGTTGGCAGAGGGTAAATTAGCTAATATAAATACTGACTCTAGGTACGCTTTTGGAGTAGTGCATGATTTCGGAGTGCTTTGGTGTCTTAGAAACTTTATGACAATGGCAGGCGCACCAGTAGCACACTCACAGCATATAAAAAGACTCTTGACAGCGATACAGTTATCTAAGGCGGTATCTGTCATCAAGTGCAAAGCCCACACATGCAAAGAAGACTCGGTATCAGTGGGTAATAATAGGGCTGACGAAGCTGCCAAGTGGGCAACAGGGTTATCTGTAAACATGTCAACTGATTGTTTTCCAGACGACAAACACACACAATTTGATTGAAATGCAAGATTTGTGTTACCTACAGGAAAATGCGGTTTGGAAGGTGAAGGGATGTGGTTCTGGGCTCTGGAAAAATAGACAAGGTAGGCCCGTGGCTCCCAGAGCATTTTTCCCAGTCCTAGCTGAGCAGTACATGGTCTGACTCATCTGGGTACAGAAGGTATGTGTAAGCTGGTTAGAGCATAGTGGTGTGCACCAGGGTTTTCTTCTCGAGCCAGTAGGAAGGCAATGTCTTGTCTTACCTGTTTGAGGAAAAATGTCGGGAAGACAATGCCAACTGAGCCATCCCATATCCCTCCTACAGACGGACCTTTTCAGGTAATACGAATTGACTTCATCCAATCACCACCTTGCAGGAATCTCAAATATGTATTAGTATGTACTGATGTATTTTCTAACTGGGTACAAGCATTTCCAGCTGCCACTAATACTACTGTTTTTTCTGCTAAAAAAATTGTTCAGGGATTTGTATGCAGATATGCTATCCCTTAAATTATAGAAAACAATAGGGGTTTTCATTTTACTGGTGATATCTTTCAGAACATGTGTAAACTTACGGGAATTGATAGCAGACTTCATACCCCATACCAACCACATGGTGGTAATCATTTTCACGATTACCACCATTCTGACACCAAGGACACCTCCAAGGAAAATCCGAATGTCTGAAAAACCAATTTGAATATAACCAGACTTACCTGCAATGCAATACTCTACATCTCCGATCGCAACAGCATGGTCCCTGTAAGTTATTCAGACTACTGTTACGAGCCACGGCGGTGCCCAGCCGCCGCGACTCCCCTACCTCCGTCCCGGCCGTCGTTATGGCGACCGGGACATCACCTCCGGGGGCTCGTTGAACGTTGCCATAGCAACGGCAAGACACTTTCCTGTCCAGCGCCGCGTCCTGGCATTACAGGGCAGCCGGGCGCGTGCACAACAGCGGGGCAAGCCTGCGGGCTAATTGGAACAGCTTGTGTGCAATTAGAGAGCATTGGTCTGCTTCAGTATTTAGGGCAATGAGGTCTGCTGCCTCATTGCCGGTTATAGCTTCTGCTTCCCAGTCTGCTGACCTGCTCTGTGCCTGTTCCTGTTCCTGTCTATTTAACTTTCTGCTGACCTCCCGTGTATGACCCTTGGCTTGGATTTGGACTTTGCTGGTGTATCTTGTGACACTGACCTCTGGCCTGTTTACCGTTTTTCCTGTCTGCTTGTGACCCTTGACCCGGCTTGTTAATTGGAATTGCTACCTGCTGCCTGCCCTCGACCTCTGCTTGGACTTCACTCCGCTTGCCTGGGTTCTCCCCAGCCGGTACACACTTCACGACCCTCTGTCAGTCTGCAGCCCAGTCTGTCCCCACTATCAGGGGCTCCAGTGAACACCTGATTGGCAGAGTAGACTCCGGGTTGTGTTGTGCCAGCTAGAGGGGTTCCTAACAACTACACAGATGTCCGGCACAAGACTTTGATGTCATCGCAAAATTAATAAATCTTAATTTAAAGCAGCAATGGCGGATTAAGTGTTTCAACACTTAAATTGAAGGGTCCGGCCATTGCGCTTTGAATTAAGATTTATTCAGGTCGCGATGACGTCAAAGTCTTGTGCCAGACATCTGTGTATTCGGGGGAGCATGCTGCTGTGATCGGAGATGCTGTCACCTGGTTGCCAGAAACAAACTGTCATGATGTTGAACCTAGGGAATATTTCATGATCCGCAATTTCTTACGCTCAAGTTGTTTAACAGACTGTTGGGAAGGCCCGTAGTGTTTATGACCAGCACCACATCTCTGAAAGTAGCAGAAAGAGACACTTGGGTCCATTCTACCCACTGCAGAAAAGTCAATAATCCGGAGAAGGTACAAGACAAGTCAAGACTGACACCACAGATCTGTCACTCGTGAACCTGTTCCAGGAGACCTAAAGACTGCAGTTAATGACACTTGAGCCAAGGACATTGTACAGATTATCATTCGAGCATGGAGTGGTGGTTCTTCTACTCTTCTTTTTCCAGGATTTTTGTCATTTTTATTATTTTTAAGACATTTTACTCTTGTGATGGTGGACAGATGATGGGGAGAGGGTCCGGTAGTGATGTTGATGAAGTGGAGTTGGAGGAGAAGTTGATAGAACAATCAGTACAGCCTGTTGTCAAACTCAGTTCAGGGGTAATGAAAAGGTCTGTTAACTCTGGAACTTGGAGACAGTGTGAGAGGCTATTGTCTAAGAAATATTGTATCTGTAAGTACTGTGACTCCCTAGTTGAAGAGAAGTGCATCCAGCGATGCCAGTCCAATAGTAATTTGAATTTGGGTGTGCATCCACTAGATGACTATCACTCCCTAGTCAGTAAGATCTTAAACCAAACTGAGTGCTGGGTGTGCTCTTGTGCCTCAGGGACAAAATTATGTAGGATTAGTACAGTTCCCACGAAACATCTCTGAGGCCCTAGAATTATGGAGGGAAGCCCATAGAAGGGAGATATAATATCACTAGGTCCCCTAGTATAAAGCTTCGCCAATACTCCATAGATCGGTCATTGTTATGTCTGAATTTTCCACATGAAAATAGACTGGAGAATTAGGAAGCTGATCTACCTGATCAGATAACAGCTTGCCACACCAGTATTGATGGGAGACTCTAAAGAATACCAATAACTAGAAATATTGATGGACATCATAGAAAGGGGCATATCAACAGTCATAAGAAAGTATTTATTGGGAAAGTGCCATTAGGTTATTGTCAGAATGTTATATATGCCGAAACTTGTCTTGAACAGTTGGAGACTCTAGGTATGGGGAGTTTTGCCAAAATTGTATGCAATATTATCAATGATCGTAGTATACCTTATGTCTTCCCAGATGATGCATATTATGTTTGTGGAAGAAAGGCTTTCTCTTGGTTAACTCTGAGTTCCAGGGGTTTATGTTTTCTAGGTAAATTGGTTCCTGAGGTTATGACCATTACACATGATGAAATGGCAAAACACAAGAGAAAAATGCAGCACTGGAAATGTCTATAATTAGTAAAGTCCTGGAGGATAGAGCAAAGGATGGTCTCACACAATCAGAGAGAAAACTTAAATGTTTATTATATCAAATACAAATAAAATTATATATATAATCAAATATTAAGAATCAGAACTAAAAATAACCCTATAAAAATAACAAGTATAAACAGTCTGGGTGATAAATAAATAGGATAAAGCGCTACCAATATATGAATACCTAGGAAATCTTTGTTAGTATATCACTGTGGGCCCACAGAAAAAAAGGCATTCAGTTCGAACAAAGTACTAACAGTCTTTATCCCAAACAAAAAATAGATGGGTATATCAAACCAGACACCGAAAAATCGGAATGAATGAATCCAAAAGACAAAAACATATACCAAAGGCAATGGTTATATTAAATGTAAACTTCTCCAGAAATTGATAGTAATTTAAAGAAAATGTTCAAGGCTCACCGATAACTTATCCAAAATAGGCAGTCTGATGGTAATTATGTATGGCAGAAGCAGTTGTCAAAAATATGTATATGGACGCTAATAAGCAAAGATATGTAGAGTAGCTGGGGCCTCTCTGAAAGAACCGGCTAGTAGTGCTTACCTGTAGTGCCGGTAAATTCACTCGGATCCCTATTGTGCTGATATCCGATGCAAATAGACCTTTGAGTCACAAATAGACCCATGGTGCAGACTCCGTCCTCAGTGAAAAAATTCTCCCAGAGCTGATATAATCCATGCACATATATGGAATGGTGAGACTAACTGGCCAGTAGCAATGGAATGTATCTTTTATTTGAAACTCCAATAGAGTAGTAGGGTCACAATGGTAAATTACCCAAGCAACACAGCTGAATCCAGATTAGAAGTAGATGTTCAAAAGGCTGAATATATTCCAATTGTCTTGTGGAATCACTTACAGATATCCATCCAAACAGGGTTCAATAAGAGTCAAAATTCACTAACGCGATTGATTACAGCAAAGTAACTTCTTCAGAGGGAAATCTAACTATCTCAGGAGCTTCGAGGGGCTTTTAATGGACCAAGGACTCATTAGTAATCAATAGTCAGCTGTCAACACACCAATTAAAACCAATGTGAGGTAAACTGTGTGAGACATACAAAAAACTAATGTGAAATAGAACTCATTACTATGAGACCAAATCTCTATAATATAGTTCACTTTAATACAGTTCCAGCACATAGTCTTTTATAATCAAATGTAATAGATTTAATAGTTTAATATAATGTTAAAACCACTTTATTGACATCTAAGTTTCAGGATATAGAAAATGTATCATGTTTAGTGTCATACTAATCCACTTTCTACCATTAGACATCCACTACAATCGGCTAAGAGACCGCACCTTGCGTATGCTGGTTATGGATGATAAAGGATTAATGCTCAAAATTATATTGTGTTTGGAATGCTAATAGACTGGTTTGAACCAGTATTTCGGCAGGAAGACACGTAGGCAGCTGTTGGAGAGTTGACCCTCACCCTTGGAGGGCATTGTTTGAACCTACCTCTGAACTGCATTATACTGGATTGTCCTACATCCTGAACCAATGTAAAAATGCCATGACATCACCACTGTTTTTTCATGTACCACAAACTGTATATAAACCAGAGACCATCATGCAGTCTACTTTGTCCACAGGCTTCAGGACTGAATGACTGTATGCTGGATCCAGTGCGCTGCGCATATATCGGCTGTACTTTATTTTATTTAATTGTTATTTGTTACATCTTGCTTTTAAACCTCTTTGTGCGTTGGAACCACATTGATTGCAGCAGACAATATTTATTGATAGTGACTAGACGAACATAACACAGTTTACAGACTTATCTTATCTTGTGAGACAGAATGTACAGCCTTAAGGCCGGACAGAATCAGTGTATTTTGTGCCGGTTCAATGACCGGTCCAAGTCTCTATTGCTTGGTGGCTGGCCCCTCCTCTGGGACTAGCCACCTACTGGGCTCCATGTCAGTAAAATGTGTGTGTGATGGGCTGCATATCAGTAAAATGTGTGTGTGATGGGCTGCATGTCAGTAAAGTGTGCGTGATGGGCAGCATGTCAGTAAAGTGTGTGTGATGGGCAGCATGTCAGTAAGATGTGTGTGATGGGCAACATGTTAGTATAATATGTGTGTGAGATGTCAGTAAAGTGTGTGTGTGAGATGTCAGTACAGTGTGTGTGAGATGTTAGTATAGTGTGAGCGTGTGTGTGTGGAGCATGTCAATATAATGTGTGAGGGAAGGGGGGTCTTAATTTAGTGTGGGAGGTAGGCTATTTAATGGTGGAGTGCAGGAGGGGGCTAGTTATTTAATGGGTGCTATTATGTTTTTGGGGTGGTGAGAGGGCAATTTAATTTATTGGTGGGGCTGTTTGGACAGAGGGAAATATATTTATATATTAAATGTGTTTGCTATCTAATGTCAGGGTTGGTTGGAGGGAAATAGATCTATTTAGAAAATGTGAAAATTATTATTTTAATGTTGGGGCTGCAGGGGACCTAATTATAAAATGTGGGTGCTATTGATTTAACACTGGGACTGGTTGGAGTTTTCTAAATTTTATGTACCCATTTTATTTCCAAATAGGACCTCCAATATTCCAGGATCCAGACAACCAGCAAATGAGTTAAGAAACCAGCAGCCACAAGTGGTGACAGTGGCAAGAACAGGTAGGAGAGAGCAGGACAGTCTGCCAACTGTCCTGAATCTGGTGGGACAGTCCCGAATTTGGGCGATGTTTCGCTTAGGACAGTTGGGAGATATGTCCCGCTTCACTGTGTACTGTCTGTGAAGGCAGAACTGTGTGCACCTAACAGTAGTGTATACAGTATTGGCTGTGTATTTGTCCAAAATGATAACCATGCTACATCATAGGTGGTTACCCTGTCTAAAGTGCCCAGGCCCCCCTGAGCCTTAATCCAGCTCTGGGCCTGGGCATAAAAATATATATATGGATTAAGCAACACTAAAATAGCCTCTTTTTATATAGATAAATATATATTGCACCAAAAACCACCCTTTAATGATGGGCCACTACTTATGGGCCAGTGCTGTGTGCTTGCCTCTTGGGCTAAAGTCTGTCAGCCCTCCCATGGTCATAGGTAGAGGGCGGGAGGGAGAGTATTTTCATATGAGATTTGAGATGTATGCAGGGGTGTTGTTGTTGAAGGCTTTGTAGATAAGGGTGAGTAATTTGAACTTGATTCTGGAGGACACAGGGAGCCAGTGTAGGGATTTGCAAAGTGGTGCAGGATATATGGAGCGGTGAGAGAGGAAGATCAGTCTTGCAGCATCATGTAGGATGGATTGAAGTGTGGATATATGGGTGTCAGGAATGCCAGATAGCAGGAGGTTGCAACAGTCAAGATGGGAGATGATGGGAGAATGGATAAGCATTTTGGTAGCATGTTGAATAAGCAAAGGGCATATTCTGGCAATGTTTATAAGGTGGAGTCGACAGAACTGGGAGAGAGTCTGGATGTGAGGAATAAAGCAGAGGGGAGAGTCAAGCGTGACACCAAGGCAGCGGGCTTGGGAGACTGAGGAAATTGTGGTGTTATTGACAGTGAGGGAGATTTGAGGGCAGTTGGTGACTCTGGCAGGAGGGAAGATAATAAGTTCTGTTTGGGAGATGTTGAGCTTTAGGTAGCATTGGGACATCCATGTGGAGATAGCATAAAGACAGTTGGTTACACGAGATAGTATACAAGCAGAGAAGTCAGGAGAAGAGACATAGAATTAGGTATCATCAGCATAGAGGTGGTATTGGCGGCAGAATGAGCAAATTAATGCCCAGAGAAAATAGGTGTACAATGAAAAAAGTAAAGAGCTAAGAACAGAGCCTTGTGGGATCCCAACAATTAGTGGGAGTGGAGGGAAGGATGTGCAGAGGTAGAAACACTAAAAGTGCGGTTCGATAGGTAGGAAGTGAACCAGGAAAGGGCTGTGTCACAAAGGCTGTCAGGGATAAGTCCCTCTAGCTGCTCCCTGATTAGATATGTTATCATATATTCCAACAGTCATACAATATATCACCTCTATTTTGTCAGGAAATCGCTCCTGAACCCCTTTTACTGTCACAAACCGCCCTCTGCGCACTTGTGACTTGGACGCTTACTATAAGGGAACACACAGGATTCCAGCCTAAACCTCAAACTCACCTCTCTTTCAGGCTACAGATTTCGCTGGTCCCTTTTCCCAACACAGACGTATGCTTCACACCTCTCAACAACTGCCACCAGCTAAGTATAAGGCCTGTAGCAAACCTATGACTTAATCACCCAATTGCGCACACTGTGTGCTCTGGGCGCTAAACAGCTAACCCTTTACACTTTGGTTTATAAAGAGTTAATCCAGCCAAGCAATCTGTCTTTTCTAAACAGGCAATGAATTTGTTTTAGAGCAATATTAAATATTACTATTAAATTGTTTGATTTAATATACAAAAAGTACAATGCTTACAGAGAATAACAAAAACCAGTTAGATAAAGATTTGACATACAAGTAAAAAATTGCAAACAGTTATAAAAACAAATTGGATGAAAGTAGAGATCATCACTTAGATATAATAATCTGTATGACTGTGGCAGGCAGAAAAGATGGACAGTCCTTCAATTAGATTGATCCCCAAGAAGCTGACAACTTGTCCCTTCAAAACACAGGTTTTTAAGCAAACTCAAATGGGACGGCATTCACAAGTGCAGTGTGAATGCTAATGTGGGGGTGAAAATGTCCCTTGGGTGACACCTAAGGTTTGTTCAAAACTATTCCTAAGTTTTGACCTGTCTTAGCTTTTCTCAGATATATCCCAGAGACATAACTTTCCCTTCAATAAACCGATATGTTTTAAAACTCTTGTGTGGTTTTTGCCTCTCAGTACAGAGTGGCACCCAGATTTCCCAAAATATGAACGATGTAGACATTTTCCGTTGAAACCCATATTTTCATATATCTTTATAGGCAGTCTTCAAACGCTATCTTTGTCTACAAGGTTCTCACCTAGCCATATGGCTCTGTCATTTACATTTAGTGGTTCCTGATATTTACACTACCTATTGAAACAAAGTCAATTAAGTTGAATACAGGATCAAAAACAATGGATGTCTGTGGTCTGCATATCTTAAGCAGGTCTCCTCACAACAGGGTTTGCTTAATTTAATTACCTCCTACTGGGCTAATTGTTTCCCTTTTAAAAACATTTGGTCACACATTTATCTGAGTGAAAATCAGGTTAATTTATGTATCTATGCAATGTTTTATTTGGGCCCTGATATTCAATATTCTATTTCATCATATCAGATTTATGCTCTCATCCTGACAAAGGCTAATGGAGAGAAGGGTGTATAGGAGAAGACGGTGATCAACAGTATCAAAAGCAGCAGAGAGGTCTAGAAGAATGAGTATGGAGAAATTACCATTAGATTTTGCAGTAAGTAGATCATTGGTTACTTTTGTGAGAGGAGTTTCAGTGGAATGTTGGGGGCGGATGCCTGATTGCAGAGAGTTGAAAACGGAATGAGAGGAGAAAGTGAGAAAGGCGTTTGTACACTAATCGCTCAAGTAGTTTGGAGGCAAAGGGTAGAAGAGAAATAGGGCAGTAGTTGGAGAGAGAGGCTGGATCGAAAGATGGTTTCTTTAGAATCGGTGAGATGAGTGAGCACATCTTTAAAGGAGGATGGAAATTGTGCCAGTGGAGAGAGACAGGTTTAAAATGTGAATTAAAGGTGGGCATGCAGTGGAGGAGAGGGAGCTGTGTAGTTGGGGAGGGAATAGGGTCAAGTGGACATGTTGTAGGGTGAGATGATAAGATGAGTGCAGAGACTTCGTCTTCAATTACTGGAGAGAATGAATTAAGGGTGGATAGGGAAATGTAGGTAAAGGTGGGTAGACCTTGTTTGGTAACTTCTAATTACACACCGTAGTTTTTTTTTTGCACATGTAAAGAACTATTTTTGAACAATTCATATGATAGTTCCTTCCTGCCCACATTTTTGTCTTCTTCCAACATCTTGACAAGTACTCATACATCTACCAACCAAAACAATGTTTAGGCCAACTTCAATCTAAATAAGGTGCCTGGGACTCCCTGTAGCCAAGTAAGAATATTTCATATTATTTTGAAAGACTATGAATTTCCTGTGGGTTATCAGAAGTTTCTGTTGGCCTTTTTGGCTATTAAACTCACTGTTGAAGTTTAGTTTGGGTACATTTTTTGCTTAAATTTATATTATACATCCAATTAATACATTTATCAATATATTACAAAGACAAGCATACCAATTTTGATTAAATTAGGGAATTGGGCTGCACTGAACAGTGACACACTATTATAAAAATCAAACAAACATAAAAAATGTAATTAAATATTTAAATTTAGATATTTAGCTGCTAATTTTAACATATCTCTGGATAATTAATAATATTTAATATTTAATATAAATGCATTTAATATAATAAAGATACATTTAATGTTATCTTATGTTGGTAGCATAAAGTTTATAAATTTCTGACTGTAAGACATAAAACATTGTAGACTTATCCCTTCCAGTCTGGGTGGATCCAGGCCCGGCGCTCCCATTAGGCAAGGTTAGGCACTTGCCTAGGGCGCCGGGCTCTGGAGGGTGCCACAGATTAAAAATTTCTTTAAAACTGTGCGGCGACCGCTGACCATACCTTTCACGGCCGCCGCACAGCTTCACATACATCCGCAGGGAGGGGGGGAGGGACTATTGCTCACCACCACCGCCGCCTCTCTGCTCCGTCTCCACCCCTCCACTCTCTGACTGACTGTCGGGCGTGACATCATCATCACGGCCCGACAGCAGTTAGAAGCAGGTAAGAAAAGACACACATTTTCAAAACCAGCGCCCCCACCCTGCACACTTACACACTATTTTGTAAGTGTGCAGGGTGGGGGCGCCTATTTTGAAAATGTGCCGGGCGGGGGGCGCCGATTTTGTAAATGTGTAATTTAACTTGGTAACCTTATCGATTGAAATGAGAAGCAAGTTTTATACTGAAAACCTTGTGCTATAAACAATAACCATACAAACACTTGTCATATACTGTAGTTCATGTAGTGAGTTTGCCAGATAAGAGATGAAATTGCACAAAATTAAACACCAACACAAAAATATCACCTAATATCAAACAGGTGAACAATCGTGACAGGGGTATACTTGTACCCTAGAAATCCCTAAATAATGAAGATAATGGGTGTGGTTGGGGTTAGATAGATAGATAGATAGATATCTTGAGCCTGATTCATTAAGCCACCTAAATGGCAATTTTGTGCATATAGGACCTCATTTAGAGTCGAACGCAAAGTCCGTTTTATGCGCATCCAACAAAAAAACACTTCCACGCATGTGCAGAAAGCACCAAATCCGCCTGCATCTTGGAAGCAATTAACACTTGCCACAGCTTGCGACTCACTATGAGAGAATGGGAGGAACACGGAATTGTGAAGGGGTGACCAAGTAAATATATCCTAGTCGCAGTGAGGCGCAGACACAACACACATCAAAACAGGGCTAAAGCTGTGCGGCAGGAATTAAGTGGCGCAAGCGTTAGCTAGCTGCAGGAACTGCTCGCAGCTCGATAGGGTATTAAGAGTGGGATGCAACTGGGGTTGCTTGCAACTTGTATTACCCTACCAAGCTGCGGCACACTCTCACTCCTACACTTCTTACACGGACTTTGCATCCGACTCTAAATAAGGTCCATAATAGGCACAATTACTCTGTGCATGCCCAGAACTGGACAATACATTACAGAATGCAGCAACATTCAATTAATCTTTGAACGCAAAGGACACTTACTTCAGCCTACGATCTCGGGGAGGGATGAGTGCAGGCAAGGGGTGGGTGCCCGTAGTTAATGTACAGACAGGGTGTGCCAAACTCAAGCGCATGCAGCAGCATCCGATCAAGCTCTGTGCATCTCTGAGATTCTTGTATTTCAGCCATGTCTTTTGCTCCAGCTACATGTCTAGTGTAAGTATCGATTACTAGTGATGATGGCTGAGTATGCATGCTAGGATATGTGTTTACAATCAAGAGCAAAAACAAACAAAACATTTTTAATGTTTTATCATTGATGCCTTTGTGCATTTATATTCCACATATGTATTGGATGTATCCTGCAGTGTATTTATCACCACATGTATCTTTGATGAATTTGGGCGTACAAATATTGGATTTACTTGCATTTTAAAACAAACACACATTGCGCCCAGTTATGAATCAGGCTCCTTTTATCTAACTTTAGTCAATATACCAAGTCCACGTGTACCCAAAGGAATGCTGTTCCTTACTGTCCAGAGAGTCATGTCAGTAAGTTGGCAAAAAATAGATATTTAGCAGTATAGATAACAATTTAATTCATATTTTAGATTTTTTTCACACAAACTAATGAACTATAAATCATATAGATATGTAAAGACACAATATAAATCATTGTTTATGAGGACTGATTACCTAAATGTGGAGATTACAAAAACCTAGTCAAAAGATTATGGTGCAAAATATTTTCCAAAACACAGACATTAAGACGAATCTCATTTGACAGGAAATACAAAGAATCATGTTGAATGGGAAAAATTACAGATTTTGAAAACATAACATAACATAATACAGCATAACATGCAAATATTTACTATTGTATACAAAATTTGAAAGATCAAAATCATATATCACTGTGATTAAATGTATTATTTCGAGAAAAACATAGCCATACACAAAAACATTTTTTTAATTTACATTATTATATATCATTTGAGATATGTATAATTTATCATTTTGACTTGTCTTTGAATAAAGAATTGCAACATGTAAGCATGAGCTGTCCATTCACATAATCAAAAATAACATGATCAGCCACATGAAATATGAGTGGATTTGTAGACACCAGAATCAGGATCTCCATTTTCCATTAATGAAATAGGAAATTGTTTTCCTGAGGTCACGGAGGGCATTATGTGCAGCTTTTCATCGACTAAAGCACACGCAGAACACGTTTTACATGCAGAGGACACCATGGTTTCCTCATCTTGCTACTGCCCTAACATTTGAGCATATTAAAGTTAAAATAAATACAGAATATATATTAGAAAGATGATTCTGATGAGACGAAGAGTCTCTGTGGTGGCAATAAAGCTGAAGTAAAGAGAACAAACTGACAATGAAAGTGGTGACAGCAATGTTGACAGTGGCTGCATGGGGCAAGACTTAAATAAAAACTGTCTTATATTAAACCACAAAGCCTCCCAGCAGCCTAAAAGGCATTTGTATAGATGCACCTTAACAATCCTCAACAATCCATAAGGTAAACATTAGTCTGATCCCTCATCCTTCTCCTCATCAACAATAGTCTCCTAGCGCCCTAAGCATCATCATCATATCTGATCATTTGGCTTAAGGCTTTATTTTTCTTTGAGTGGAAACACAGTTGGCAGTGGTTGGATCATCAGGTCAATATCCACAACTGCTCTTCCCTCCTTCCTTATCTTTCAAATCTGGTCAGAGCCCCAGGAATTGATGTAATAGATGAGGAAAAGGCATAATTGACAACTATTGCCTGCTCACTAGGGAAGCACTGAGCTTTAGCTCCAGTAGCAATTGTTGCCCTCACCGCTCACTTCATCATCTGTAAAGAACTGTCCTACTGATAATAGACAAACAAATGCAAATACATATGCAGGGTCTGGAGCACTATTAATACATTGTATGTAAATATGCAAGAATATAAAAACAGAAATGTGTACATTTTAAAAGGCTGAGTGGAAGTGTGTTTGCTCAATTAAAATGCATAAGAATATTTATTTATATAATTTCATTACAACTGATCACAGTAGCATATAATTCTATGTATATTAATAGCAATATCAAGGATTCATTCACAACATACAATAAACCATATTAAATCCAAGTTGCAATAAGCATAAACAAAGTAATTATCTTAACCCATTCCATATAACAGGTCAGCCACAGTACAATTATAAAACATGTCTAATAGTGCAATGATTTGTATCAATTTAAAAATATCGCTTCAGTAACAGTATACCCTTGTTAGTATTCCTATAGTATAGTAAAGACTTCACAAGTAATGGAAACAGCATGTTTCAAATTGTATTAATATAATAAGGTACCATATTAAATGAATAAGTTAAATTACCAGAGATGTAAAAGCGAATACATATATATAAATGTAGATATATATATATATATATATATATATATATATATCTATCTATCTATCTATCTATCTATCTATCTATCTATCTATCTATCTATCTATATATATATATATATATATATATATATATATATTAAGGGAAGTTATCCAGGAAATATTTTACACAGGTACAAATTGCTTTCAGTTATGAGCCACGGTTTAGTACTTGGTCAGACATTCGCATGCACATCAATACAAGTTTTGCAGTAAAGTGTTAACAATAGATTTTTTAAAACCTATGTATTCCAAATCACTGACTTTTTCCTCTGCTAAGTGCAGATTCCGCATAGATGTATATTACTGCTGTGATATCTCACATTGTTTTTAAAGTTTTGGTGACCAAACATTATACATATGCATTTATTACTTGATTGAGAACAATATTAACCCTTATGTGTCACAATTAATTTTAAGCATAAATTAATCTGTTATTACAAACACAAACTTAGAAATAATGACAACAATGCTAACCGTATAAACCTAAATAGACATTAATAAAATTGATCTCTGACAGCAATATTTGTTCTAATTGGTAATTAATTAATCAATGCAGTGTTTTTATATATATCCCACCAAACCAAAACAAAAGTATACCATAATAAATCTTTCAATAAATATAGACGAAATAAAAATATATCAAAGGTATACAAAATCATATAAAAAAATATTAATAATATTAATAATATATATATATATATATAAAATATTGATATTAAATGTAATAAGTATCTAATCATACAGACAACTAAATCTATATTAATTGGAAATTCTATCTTGTATCTAATTATATATGTATATTTAAAATTAATGACTTCATCCATTCAGAGAATAATGAATGATTTGAGTTTATAGATCCAATAAGTTTATCTAATTTTTTTAAAGCCTTCCACCTCCTCTTTCCGTTGTAGTTTCCCATTATTTTATGATATTCAGTACTACTGTTATCAGCTTCAGAACAATTTTATCGCACAATTCTAAGTTTCAAATTTGTATTTTATTATGGTACGTATTTTTGCCAAAATAAGTATAACTTCAGAGGGTCTATAATTTTGGTATTGCTCAGATCAAACACATGTGTACAGTCATGGCCAAAAGTTTTGAGAATGACACAAGTATTGGTTTTCAGAAAATTTGCTGCTTCAGTGTTATTAGACCTTATTGTCAAATGTTGCTATGGTATACTGAAGTAAAATTACAAGCATCTCATAAGTGTCAAAGGCTTTTATTGACAAGTACATTAAGGTTATGCAAAGAGTCAATATGTGCAGTGTTGACCCTTGTTTTTGAAGACCTCTGCAATTTGCCCTGGCATGCTGTCAATCACTTTCTGGGCCACATACTGACTGATGGGCGCCCATTCTTGCCTAATCAATGCTTGGAGTTTGTCAGAATTTGTTGTTTTTTGTTTGCCCACCTGCCTCTTGAGGATTGACCACAAATTCTCAATGGGATTAAGGTCCGGAGAGTTTTGTGCGAATGGAGCCAAAATTTAGATGTTTTGATCCCCAAGCCACTTAGTTATCACTTTTGCCTTATTGCAAGGTGCTCCATCATGCTGGAATAGGCATTGCTCATCACCAAACTGTTCTTGGATGGTTGGGAGAAGTTGCTCTTAAAGGATTCTTTGGTACCATTCTTTATTCATGGCTGTGTTATTAGGCAAAATTGCGATAGTCTGCAGCAGATATAGAGACCACTGTGGATAGCTGCAGAGTTGCTGGACACAATGAACAATAGTCTGCGGACCTAAGAGTAGTAGAGCAGAGGGAGCCATGTCTGAGTGCTGGAACAGAACTGACTCAAAGAACAGGCACCTTACCTGTGGGACAGGTACTTTAAATATCCTGTGGGATCAATTAGTCTCCCAATGAATGGGGGAGGGGTGATAAAAGCATAGTCTGCGCAGGCACAGACCCAGAAAGCAGACTGCCTGCGCCAGGGGAAGTCGTCATGCCACAGAGCAGGCAGGAGACTCAGAGAGCATGGGCATATGACAACGCTGGACCCCGAACTGTGCTTTGCGGGTCTGACATGTGACAGATATTTAGTTTTTATACAATCTTGCACACATAGTTGGTGTGTATACAGAGAGCTTCACCAATAGAAACAAAAGAGACAAATTAACCTAAGTTAAAAAAAGATG
Organism: Mixophyes fleayi; assembly: GCF_038048845.1. Classification (NCBI taxonomy): domain Eukaryota; kingdom Metazoa; phylum Chordata; class Amphibia; order Anura; family Limnodynastidae; genus Mixophyes; species Mixophyes fleayi. The sequence goes on along the minus strand of NC_134404.1, from coordinate 143,025,152 downwards.
TTTATGCAACATTGTTTATAGGTCACTGCCCTACATATAACAATATATATATTATGCCTGTGGAAAAGTAAACAACTATTGTCAATGGATGAGAAACAAATTTGGAACAATCTTATCGACTCCATAATTTAATTTATACGCCTGTCTAAAGAACAATTCCCTTGGTGTAAAACAGAGACAAGTTTTCAGGCTAAGTATTCTTGGTTGTAATGAAGAATGTATAGATTCAGTGGACATGTACATTTAATATATTTATATCAAACGAGTCATACTACTATTAACCATTACATAATGCAAGAAAAATTGTACCCAGAAACAGAAAAGATTGAAACACACTTACCAAATGGAAAAAGCTATGCATTAACAGTTAGTGATGACAAATATATAAGTGCATGGCATTTTCTTCTTTAATCAAAGAAATGTGTGGTTTTCTCTTTACAAAGAGGAAATGGCTTTGCATTTCTGTTTATTTTTCTAATAAATGATAAGAACTGTTGTTACTGATATCATCTATTGCTCCCAAAATGTTGAAAACAAAATTAGAAATTTTGATGAACTGTACGCCCACCCTGTATATTGCAAAAAACAACCTCTCCACAACCAATACCTACAAACAAACTTCTGCTCCGTGAGAAAAGCCCCATTTTGCGCCAAGAACTTGTGTGCATTGGAAGGAATGTAGATGAATTTGTGCAAATTAATTATGCACGGCGTCTCCAAAGAATATTTTTGCTGTGCCTTGAATGTTTTACATTGTGGCCCTGAAGATGCAAATATTTTAACTCAGTAGTCACCACTATACACAAATCCACATACTTCCCAGTACAATTTGTCACATCTGTAAAAAAAATGTGTATTTGACATTGTAGTACGCCAGAGGTTCATATATGTGTATGGTCCCTTTAACAAGGTCTACGCAAGCTGAGTAAGCTAGTACCCAGGAGTTTCCCTGCTCCTGTTACTCATTGCCCTATGCAGCTGTCAGTCAAGAAGGGATAGAATGAGAGTGAGATTACAGCCAAAATCATGTGAAATTTGGGTGTGTTTGTGCAAGGAACTTCTGTTGAGATAAAAGAAGAAGTGTGATGCGAGGTGCTGTGTGCAGAAAACTGAAACAAAAAAAAACAGACAAGCAAAAGGATAGTTGGAGTTTAACAGCAGCTATATTGACACATTTTCTCTGAAAGGCAAGGCCACAACAGTAATCAGCAGCCCAGTGTGCTGTGGCGTGTCTATAAATTTTACCCTATAAGAGTGGAACTTTTTACTGTTTGAGACATAACAGTAGTGAGAAACAAGTGTACAGCTCTAAGAATAAATCCTCAGATTATATTTGAAACACTTGTATTATTAATCAGAGGAACTGAGAGATTTAGTCAAAGTATGATAGAGTCTGTGTAACAGCGTGGCACTACAAGTCACAGCCAGCCATGTTTTTGCAGTATATCACAAGGGAATCTACGTCACTAGCAGTAAGATATCCTTGTTCCAGAACTATAATTAAGACTATCCATCAGTTAAATGAATTGTGTTTGTTACCCACCACTATTTTGAGACAGTCAATGCAGCATCAAGGATCACACATTTTGTTTGGTGCAGAGACTGAATTATCTGTCAGAATTTTATTTGGATTTGTAGGATTACCAGACTCAACCTGCATTGGAATACCATTAAAAACACAAAATAGTAGCTTTGTTATGGGAACCTGGTAGGTATTATGTACAATTCAGCTCTGTGGAACTACAGATCCCATCCAGCCCTGGAATGTTTTTTGTCCTATTACCAGACTATTATGTTACAACACTATGACTAGCAGATAAAGAGTATTAATCTGTGCAACTATTGTGCTGAATAAAGGAGGAATCAGTTATTTACAGAAACTGCTTAATTTCATTCATTTGCTAATGGAATTAACAACTGTTTCTACTTCACCTTAATTTCAAGTAAAAGACTGAGATATTGTGGGGAACCTTATCACTAAAGGTGGGAGAGTATTGTATACCGGTGAAGCAGGACTATTAAACACCCCAGAAAAATTTACACGTCGATTTTACACTCAGGGACTTATCTGGTTTGATCGCTAGGCTATCTGTTTATTGCAGTGATGGTTTACCTGTTTTGTTAAGTGTCTATGTTAACTGCATTGTCTAACCAATGTGTAACGAATGTATTATTGCCAAGTTGCCTTTTTGCACCTTAACTTCTTTGATCCAGAAATAAAAGGTTAAAGGATCTGCTGTCGTTATTGAGTTGGGAGTGAGTAAGTCCTACCAGTACCACTGCCCCTCTGTCACTCATAGTCATCCTATACCAACCAAATCTGAATTGCGAGGAAGGAGGAAGAACAGCATTGAAGAAAAAGAAGTAAGTCCTTGCATTGTAGTTACTTCATTCTTCCAGGGTGTTCAACATCACAAAACACGTGTGCACAGGGGTCCCAGAGTTTTGCACTTTCATATGTGACCCTTGATGTTTGTTATACACAGCTATCAACTATAAATATCAATTTCCCTCAATTCCTAGCAGGTAACCTGGAGCCACTAGGGTATTCTCTATTGTTTATATGCTGTTCAAAACTGTATGTATCAGTCTTTATTTTGTATGTTGTAATAGGTTTGACTCAAAGAAGTGACCATCTGATAGAATATGATTAAGGTAGGTAGTCATGTCATTTTGGAAGTATGTATGGGTTTCCTTGCCCTCATAGAGAATGCTATTTATGTAAGTGCAAAGCAGTAGGTACACATTAGGTTCAAAGGCTGTGGAAAGTAGTACTGACGTAGGAAGAAATTATCAGAACTATTCAAAGTAATCATTGCTATGAAAGGTGAAATGAAGGACTTTTCACTCCAGTTTAAGAAGCATATAATGAAATATGTGTTGATCATTTGTATGTTACCAGTAGTTAGTGAATTAGCTTTGACAGATCTGGTATCACTGTATTCCACTTTAACTGACAAAAATAATTAATTGCATTTAGTATGGATGTCTATTCCATAATGAAACAGATACTTCCCATATAATTAACTTGTGCAAATGTGTTTATTATATCTGGTTTCTTTTAATATAATCCTCTAGTTCAATGTAAATTTGTTTAGAAATTACTTAGACTGCATTAAAACATTTTTTGAAGCTAAAGTGCTTATATTATTACCTTTAGCATGTTATTTATGACAAATGCCAGTCTTAAGTGCAATTTTCAGGCAGTTATTGCTTAATAACATTTTTCTCTTCACTGCTATCATATTTTGCATTCACTATTAGGCTTTTAGATTGCAGGATATAAATGTCTCTTTTAAATGTTGTTAATGTATAATTTATTCAATCATTATAAAAGTTTAAGCATAAAAAATATTGTTTGTATATATTAAGTTATGCATCCAACCATTATTTCCATTATCATTTTTGAATATTTTAATTTAATAACCTTTAAAATTTTATAAAAACAAGTAAACAGGTAGAAAAATGTTATGTAGCTAAATAAGAATAATGCTATATATTTGCACTATATAGATGTAATAGGAAAATGAGAGGAGATGGCAAGCACATTGACATGCAGCTGGAAACGGTAATTTGATACCCCTTGCTTTGTGATAGTGAAGCTAGGTTTTTCTATAAGAAATACAATGAGGTCAATACATAGGCAGAGTTCCTATTATAAAATGAAATAATGCACATTTATGATAGATTTTAACAAAGTAAATCATCGACTTTTATAAAAAAAAAAAATGGCAAAAAAAATACATATATCCGGGTGGCAACTACAATAAAAGAGAGTTTGCACTAATAAGTCGTATTCATAACAAATTATTGAAAAGAGAGGGACATCAAGGAGAGTGGGTAATTGGATTAAAAAAGGGAAAAGAACCAGTCATGGAGATGCTAATGGTAGTTTCATACTTTTCAAATGTTCACAAGATCTATCCCCTAAACTTTGGCTTGGCTTATTAAGTTGAAAACCTAAAGAACTTGGCAACAAACAATATATGCTCTTATGGTTTTCAACTTCATAGGCCAAGCCAAAGTTTAGGAATTAGATCTTGTTTAGTGACATAGCTTAGTAGATCAAATATCTGCTTCCATAAGGAAATGTTCGCCACAAATGCATTGTGGCTCCCCAACAATCGGTAGCCAAACAATTTGTGCAGTTTCAGTTGAGTAAGGTAGAAAACCATATACGTTGCAACCATTTTCTTTCAAAATGACATGTATAGAAATATGGGTCATGTGGTTCAATCTAGGGATCCATTTCTTTCTTTTTAAATCTGTTTATTTTCAACAACAACAGGAACATAAAGTGAAAAATCTAGGAATCAATTGCTACATAATGAACCTCACCTAGCCATTTAATCATATATGATCCTTCTTATGTGGAACTGATAGAGCATAAAAGCATCACATAGGTTCTAGCATATCGGGACAATTAGTCACAACATGTCCTGGTATAACCCATCCAAACCATTTAAGCACATATTTGTTGTCTTTTATGTGGCAGGGACCTTCCTGGCCTCACTGATCAGTCTCCAGGCCCAGTGCCAACATTGTTTTTGCTTCTAAGGCCTCTAACCACCTAGCACCCTTTTTCCCCGGAACAGTTTCACCAGGTAATTCTGAAAAGTTCTGTTGCGGGTCTAGGGGGAAAAGTTCCTCTGCCATTAGATACCTATCCACAATCTACACCAATTTGTCAGCAGTCTGAGAGCCTCCATGGCTCACACACTTGCGCAAAACCAGAGGTCTTTACCTTACATAACGGTCCATGACGACTCTTTCCACCATCAGTGGACCGATTAAAGTCTCGGGCTGTAACCACTTCTTAGTCGGGTGAATGAGTCCTTGCATCTGTGAGTGAGGCAGCTTGTCCAGGGAGTTAACCCAGAGGTGCACCCGTTGTGCTCGATATGACAATGGGACTTCCAGGTGAGTCAATATTTCATATATTTAAATTTTTCATAGTTCTGAGCATCTGCAGCACTTAGATGGAAATAGACTTTACAGGCTCTCCAGCCTAAAAAAGGAGCCAACAGGCCAGCTCACTGTTCTTTGGGCCAACGTTCTATTTCAGCATTCTTTCAAAAGTTGTTAAATCAGCTTCCACATCATCTCACTTATTCATCGTTTGAAGAAAATGTCTAGCTGGCATACAGCTGGAGCTGGTTGTGACTTCCAGGGAAGTCTTGACAAATAAGGCTGCGAAAGACTGTATCGCCTCCTTTAGAGTTTGTCGGACTTGGTGCTGTTGCCTCCAAGACTCCTCAATGGCTTTCTGTTGTTGCCTCTGGGACTCTTCAAAGGCTTGATGCTGAGCTGTACCAGCTGCCTGCTGTTGCGTCAGGGACTCATCAAGGGCTAACTGCTGCAGCCTGGTAGTTTCTAACAGCACATTAATTCCATCCTCCATGTTACCTTTTGGTGCAGTGAAATGGCAGAATTTAGTATCTTTGATAAGCTGACAATGTCCTGTATTAGGGCTCGTAAGATTTTTCCATATAACAGGTCAAATGCAAGTCCTTGCCCACTGTGTCTGTCACTTTAATTTTTGCAAGCGCACACAGATCTGTTTCCTGCAGCTTTCTCAAAGCCGCTGCTGTGCTTAATATGTGTAGATCTTTACTTGCTTTTTCTCCACTAAGTTGTAATGGCGTGAGGAGAACAGGTACCTTTTACTGGGGTAGATTGTAGTGAACAGCAGCAATAAAGTCAAACAAGTCCATGGTTTTCAGTAAAATTAGCTGGTTTTATTAAGTAGAGAAGTAAAACAAAACTTCAAAATAAACACCCTGCCATCCAGCTCAAACTAAACATTTGTCACTCCTGACTATCAATCTAAAGTATAACATAAGAAGTATCAGCACAATTCAATCACAGGCAACTATCAAGCTTTTCTCTCACAGAGACTAACCAGCCTCAGTCTCCAAGCAGCGAGTGTCACGAGCCGCGGTTTGCATCAGGCCGCTTCCTTTTGTGTCCCAGTTGTTATGGCTATAACCGTAATGTCATATCTGGGAATTCCATCCTGGCCGTCGCCAGGGCAACAGCCGAGATGCTTTTACAATCAGTGCCATGTATCTGTGGCAGCTGTGCACGTGAGCAAGTAGGTTTAATTAGTTAAGCAGCCTTCTGGGACTTATTAGGCTTCTGGCCCATGATTGGACTGTCTGACTATTTAAGACGGCGAGAGCTTTGTCTCCCTGCCGGTTATAACGTCCTGAATGTACCTCACATTTGCTTACCAACTTAGTCTGTGTATACTGTGCCTGATTTCTATGTGATTACCGTTGTAACCACTGACTTGTCTCTGTACCCTGCCTGTGTTATCTGCAAAGATACAATCTTATGTTCATCAGGATCATCTTCAGTCCAGTTTTAAGTCTAATGCATTAGGCCATTGGTTCTGTACATAAAGAAAAATACAAAGAGGAGAAAATGGTCATACATGCCAGGTAACATTCATTCTTGTGAATAAAGAGAAGCATCCCATCCACCTAAAATGTACCATGAGATAATTACATATTACTGATATAGCATTCAGAAAAGACTTTGGCAAGGTAAAGGGTCAGAAAAAGTATTTTGGTAAATTCAGCACTATGGATGTTGTGACATTTGTTTAATTTACTTTCTGTAGCATTTCTGTGAGGAATAAAGCCACTCTGATCATGGTGTATAAGGCCAGTGAGGAAAGAATTCAGTCTACTAGTGAAATGTCCAGCAAGCTCTCCCTATATGTTAGAAAGTTCAAATCTGACTCTCTTGTTCATCAATATAATAACTTTGTTCCTTTTAATCCTTACAGCTATTTAGTACAAAAAAAAAGCCAGTGTAACACTGGCTATAAGCTGACAGTTTCCAACCTAATCAGGTAAACTAGCCAAAAATAAGATATCCCTTATCGGTATCTGTCCAATCAATCAATAAAACATGTAAATAATAAGGCAGGGCCAAATAAAATACATAGGCCAACTGTCCACTGTTAAAAATGATTATGCCTATTAAAAGTAGGTTACGCTAAAATAACACCATCAACTATTGACTATGGATCTTTTCCTAGATTAAAAATATGGTTTATATTAATTTGATTTGTATTACTTTTTAAACCCTAAAAACAGCTGAATATGTAGTCTCCGTGCCTCCAGACAAAACCCTGCACCTGGATGGGTGCTAAACCTCACAATTAGACTCATGTCATATTTTCTGGATTTTATTCTCGACACAGAGCCTTTACCCATGTCAGCTGCACACTTCATGTTGTGGGTGCTTGGATCTCTTGGGTGTGTCTGGGACCTCTTCTTCTATCTGTGCATCATGCTTTTTCTTATCCTCTGAGCTGATATCTGGCTCTCTCTTTCCCTTTGTGCATACTCTGTACCCTCTCCTGCAGCTTGTACAGGGTCCTTGGCAGGATAATCTTTGGCCATAAAAGGCTACTCTATGAGACTGACACTCTGATTGTCTGACTATTATATCATATAATCTTGAAGCCTTGTCTGACAGATTGACAGCATTCTGCACTAGTCTTGAAACCCTGTCTTATAGCATAGTAACTCTCTGTTGAAAAGACAGTATGCTCTAAAAGACTGGTGACTCTGTCAATGGAATGCCCTTCTCATCTATCATTGTCTCTAAGAATGGTAAAGTCTCTCTACTATATTAATTGGTGGCAAGACTCTCACATTCACATTAATCACACAGTCTGTGTGTGGTGTCTTCCCCAGCAGCTTCAGATACCATGTGTTGTACAGTATCTCTATTTCTCTGATTGGCTTCAGAACTTTTAAACAGGCAGCAGACTTTTTCTTGATGTGTGCTTCTCTCACTCAGCAGACATGCAGACAATTGTTTCTGGCTGCATTTGTCTACAAACCAGACAATGACTATGCCTCCTCTGGCTCTCTCCTCTCTGACAGGGGTTATATGTAAGACATAAGAGATAATTTAATGTTTGGTTGTCATTATTAAATTACTAAGGAGATGCAGTCACACAAAATGCAGAGAAAATTGCTTTATTCATCTTTGAATGTAATGGATGCAATTAATATACATATTTGATACATACACAGGCCCGGCGCTCCCATTAGGCAAGGTTAGGCACTTGCCTAGGGCGCCGGGCTCTGGAGGGCGCCTGGAGGGCGCCACAGAATTCTGAAATGCTTTAAAACTGTGCAGCGACCGCTGACCATACCTGTCACGGCCGCCGCACAGCATCAGATGGACGGGGAGGGGGGGAAGAGGCTATTTTGTCACCACCGCCGCCTCTCTGCTCCGTCTCCTCTCCTCTTACTAGTGTCAGTGAGTGGAGGGGAGAAAACGGAGCAGAGAGGCAGCGGTGGTGAGACAAGGTAAGGAGAGGAGGGAGGAGGGCGGCGATTTTTGTGGGGGGGATGGCGGCGATTTTTGCGGGGGGGGGGGGGGGGCGCCTCTTTTTTAAAAATGCCTCGGGCGCCGTGGACCCTAGCACCGGCCCTGTACATACAGCCTCTTTTTAAGACTCTACATGGACATGAAACATGTAAGGTGGTCTGTTTTGTCTCCATCTTTGCCTTGTAAGGTGAAATAAAGTTTTTAGAATTTCCCTCTGTTTTTCTGTTTTCTATCACTTTTGTAGTACAAAGCTTTGCTACATGTGGATTTTTTTTGCAATTGTATATATTTTATTTATAAATGTACACTGCTGAAAACTTGTTTGTAATCCTAAAGAGTGCATAAAAGCCATACCTCCCAATTATGCCAGTCCTTGAATCGGGACAGATGGTGGAAGGGGGTGTGGCCTGTAACGATTCCCCCTTCCCCTCCAAACACCCATTCATTGGAGCGTTGGCAGAACACCAGTGAACAGGTCTCCAAACATTTCAATCTGCAGGACAAAGGTGTTTGTGGACAGGATGGTGCGGCAGAGTGCTTCTATTGGTACTGTCCTGCCTATATCGGAAAAATTGGGATGTATGAAAAGCTAAAAATGGCCATTTCATAATAAGTCTAGCATCACTATCCATATGAGCTGATATGTTCATTTTCTCTTTATAGTATTGATTGTGTGGCTGGCATATAAGCTAAATGTGGAGGAGTACACATTTCAACAGACATATCAAAACTTTTAAAATAAACTGCAAATAAAATTAGACTAGCACATCATTATTACACTGAGTGCAGCTCAGAGCTGAATTTAGACCTCACAGGGCCTGCGGCAAGGTATTGGATTCCCCCCCCCCCCTCCCTCCCTGAACCAATCCATAGCACTATATTTTTTTAGCATAGCATATACCCCTATGGTTAAGTAGAAGGGTAGGCTATGTGCCACCGCACATCACGCTGCTCCTCCTGCATCACCATGCGGCCCCTCATTACTGTCCCTCTCATCACACTGTGCTCTCCTTTATCATTACACTACATCACACTGCGGCCCCTCATTACTGTCCCTCTCATCACACTGTGCTCTCCTTTATCATTACACTGTATCACACTGTGGTCCCTCATTACTGTCCCTCTCATCACACTGTGCTCTCCTTTATCATTACACTGCATCACACTGCGGCCCCTCATTACTGTCCCTCTCATCACGCTGTGCCCTCCTTTATCATTTCATTGCATCACACTGCGGCCCCTCATTACTGTCCCTCTCATCACACTGTGCCCTCCTTTATCATTACACTGCATCACACTGCGGCCCCTCATTACTGTCCCTCTCATCACACTGTGCCCTCTTTTATCATTACACTGCAGCACACTGCGGCCCCTCATTACTGTCCCTCTCATCACACTGTGCTCTCCTTTATCATTTCACTGCATCACACTGCGGCCCCTCATTACTGTCCCTCTCATCACACTGTACCCTCCTTTATCATTACACTGTATCACACTGTGGTCCCAGCAGTTAAAGAATAATGGGGACCATGGACCCCATATTTTGTCAAAGGATCTTGCAGACTTTTGAATTATACTGGTCATATACACCATGCGATGAATATTAAGCTCAGCGGTCGAAGTGGAAATTTAAAAGTGGCGGTATGAAAAATGTAATGGGAATGCAAACAAGTGAATGGAATTTATTATTTTACAATGAAGTATGAGAAGTAGCGGTATGGCATACTACCATGTACATCCCACTTCCACCACTGCTTACCTTTCAATTCACACAAATTATACTTTATCTTTAACTAAACTTAGGTATTAATCATAATTAACAAGTCAAGAAAATGCAGTTCAGGCTTAGCAAGCCCAGTAATAACAAAAAACAGCAGCCTCCTATCACTACCACGTCACAGACCGCCCGTCGCTACAGTTATTGACTGCAGCTCTCTACCTACAGAAACATGAAAAAGTGCTGGAATGTAATAATCATGTTAATATGTCAGTATTCTGTAATAACCCCATATTGCAACATTTAAACAAGTCAGACCTCCTCATAATATAAATCCCACCAGATTCAGGATAGTTGGCAGACTGTCCTACTCTCTCCTACCTGTTCTCGTCACTTTCATCACTTGTGGCTGCTGTGTCTTTAGATCAGCTGCTGCTTATCTGGATCCTGGAATGCTGGAGGCCCTATTTGGGAAAAAAAATGGGTAATTTAGTAAACTCCAACAAGCCCCAGTGTTAAATCAATATAGCACCCACATTTTATAAGTATGCCTCCCTCCAACCAAAACATTAAATTAATAGCATACGCATTTAATAAATATACCTATTTCCCTCCAACCAGCTCCAACATTAAATTAATAGTGTTACCATTTAAAAAATAAACTTATTTCCCTCCCACAAACAGCCCCTCACACACATACACACACACATAATATAAATACACTGGCCCCTCACACACACACACACACACACACTTAACATATGCTGGCCTCTCACACACACATAATATACATACACTGGACTCACACACACATAATATACATACACTTGCCTCTCATACACACATAATATACATACATTGGCCCCTCACCCACACGTAATATACATACATTGGCCCCTCGCACACACATAATATACATACATTGGCCCCTCACACACACATAGTATACATATATTGCCCCCTCACACACACATATTATATTAATAAACTACCCCCCAACTTACCTTTTTCCATCCGCACGCGCACGTCCCATGTGACACAGAGCAGGCCAGACATAGAGGAGGGAGGTTGGTGACCGGTCACCTAGCTGTAACACTAGTCCCTCCCCCGACTCGTGGCACACCCCCCGGTTGCTGCGAATCGGGGGAGGGGCCGAAATTTTTTTCCTTGTCCCTCCCCCATCTGCTTTGCCGTGAGCCCCCTGAGAATCGATGGGCCCTAGGCACGTGCCTAGGTTGCCTAGCGATAAATTTGGCCCTGGTGCAGCTAATGTGACCTCAACTGTTAAAAGCAAGAAGAGATTTCACTGTATAGGAAACAATAAAAAATAACCTTCATAATGGTGTTTATTTATTCTGAAATGTCTATTTTATGGATCTGATGTATAGGCAAATTTGTAGCAGTTTATGTATTAAAATATCAGTACTTTAATTTCAGATGGGTGCTAAAATGTATATGAACTACTTTTAGCAGTTTCATCACATTGCTGATCTATTTTTGTGTTTGCTTGCTATGTCCTTAATTAATGCTATCAATTCACCTATGTAGTAGTTTGATGGATTCAATGTATATTTTTTGTTCCTGCAGCATTTTGCAACACCAAAATTTGTTCGTGGTATGCAAAAATAATAATAACGCAGACATTTTACAGTAGTCTGGAAATGGGTAAAAGTAAACATGTTTTGGATTGAGAGGCACCAGCAGTTAAATGTTTGATGTTCCTGAGCAATTGCTTGGAAAGTCACAAGCTGGGATATGAAATATTTTTTTCTGGCACATTACATTTATACAGTAGGAGATCAGGCAGACAAAGGGAGACAACAAAATGATCAAGAAGACACACCAAGCTATGTACTTTATATGTCACTGTATAGATATTGCACAGCTTTAATGCACCATTGTAAGAGGAATGGCTAATTGACTACAAATATTAAAGTTTTCATTTTGACACTTTTGTATCGTAAGTAATATTCAAATACATTCCCTATTTGCAAATGAACATATATTATCTTGTAAAACACCAAAATGTTCAAGCTGCTGTCATTTTCCTTCAAATTAAACTTTTATACGTACATAATAATGTCTTTATGCAGATGTATCTTCCTTTAAGGCATGCTTCACAGTGAGAACAGTGCTGAAAGGGAGCATAATATAGAGTTTGTAAATTATTTATGTGTCTTTGTATGTATATTTTTGTATTGAGAATGTGAACATTTAAATTGATAATGTTCCCAAAGTTCCAAAACGGTAATATATTGGTCATAAGATAAATGAAATACGTGTTAATAGCTCAGTCACCAGTAATGTCAATAACCTTTGGCTGTAAGGGATTTGTAACCTTTACTAAATTATGTAAACTGACAAATATAGTTTAGTGCCAAACAATGATTATCACTTTTTTATATGGCTTTGGCTGCTTTATGTAGTGCTATGCACAAAATCTTTAGGCAAAGTGTTATTAAAACTCACAGCCAGACTCCCTGAAGAGAACATCTTGACCAACTTTAAAGTAACAGATCATCATCATCAACATCAAAGTAACAGATGCTTTAGCCCACACAGCCACATACTTAATTTTCACAGGGATGCAACACTTTTGCTTTGCCATTACCTAGAATAGCCATTCCACACTACATGAAAATTTACAGCTCCTGATTAAAATCAGTGGGGGAGCGGTCTGTGAACAAGAGAACCAATCACAAGCCACAGTCTACTCCAATCCAGTCACACTCCCTTTTTGCCACCATTTCAATGTGGTTAACAAAATGAAACCGCAGGGAATTGGCTGCATGTAACAGGCCCAGCGAGGAAGGGTCATTTCCAAACAGGGACTGACTGGTAGACTCAGCAGCCTGTTAGAAACATTTTAAAGGAAAAAAATTGCAGGTGGCTTCAGTGCCGTAACTAGACACTTTAGTGCCCTGGGCGAGACAGGACACCGGCGCCCCCCATCTAAGTGGGAGTGACATTTGCCAAGTGGGTGTGGCCAACCTAATATGGGGGTGTGGCTACTGAAAAATTCTGTTACACATATTTGCAAATGCATGATAAGCCGGATGCATGAATATATATATATATATATATATATATATATATATATATATATATATATATATATTTATATAGAGAGAGAGAGATCTATAACTCTATCTATATTTCTGATGCATTTGGATTATCATAAATTTGCAAATATGTGTATTATAAAATAGAAATTAATATTAAATTTATAGTTGAGAAATAGAGAGAGATTAAGTAAAATAAGGTGCTGGTGAGATCAGTGGGAGTAGAGGTGGGTGGAAGTGGTGTATAAGTGGGCTGAAATAGGAGTTTGGGTATGGAGGAGGTAGGTGGAAGGGATGAGTGAGAATGGTAGTGAAATGGAATAGAATTGAGAAGTATGCTCTTATAAGAGCAGTTTGTTGTAAAAATTACTTTTCTCTAGCAGTGGTCATCAGCGGTGATCGGCGCTGTAGCTGCGGCTGAGCGGCTTCCTGCTTTGGCATTTGGAACACAAGTTTGTGTTCCAAATGCCAAACTTCCTGTCAATGGAACGCATGTGCGTTCCACTGACAGGAAGTTCGGAATTTGGAATGCAAACTTGCGTTCCAAATGCCAAAGCAGAAAGCCGCTCAGCCGCAGCTACAGCGCCGATGCCGGGAATAGGTTGTTTCTCGTCAGGCAGGCAGAGGCAGATGGATGTAAGAGCGCTGTGTGCAGTGATTGAGCCTGGGCACAGAGGCAGGTAGCGGGCGGCTAATGCGCCCCCTTGGGCTTGCGCCCTGGGCGACGGCGCCGCCCGCACCTGCCTAGTTACGGCTCTGGGTGGCTTAGTGACCCAGCCAAAAATCGCCCACTATGGGATCGGCCCAGGGGGGCAGATACCAGTCTGGCCCTGTTAACAAACCACAAAATCTATGAACCAACATCCCTCTTCATCTGCACAAATAAGCATCCCCACTTCTCAGTTTTGTGGAATTGATGCTCTGTGCATAGTGGAAATACCAAAAATATCACATTAATCCAACCTCCCACAACTTTAATATCAACCCCTTTCAATAACTTTAATTTTTATTTCTCATAAAATACTCTTGGGTTTTGCATACATTTATGACTTATATTAATTACAAGAATGAGGAGATTGATGGGCTGCCATGATTTAATGTATTACTTTCCTATGTTTGAAGCTTTTGATTTTATTGGTTAAAGTTCACCTACTAGTGTGATTTTCTGCAGAAGTGCAACTGGGTGGTGAAAAATGCATTCTATCATAATGTACAGATGAGATCCGATGATCTCAGAGGTGTTGGAGAATTGAAGCACTTTGTGAGGCAGGAAAGTAGAAAGTAGAAAATGAAATATTTGCTTCCGCACTTAAGAGCACATAAAATCCTCAGTGTAAAGATAGTCTTTCCATATCTTTATTTTGTTGTCTACATACACAATCAATGAGATGGTCATTTTGCCCTAAAGCTGACCTAAAATTGCCATTATGTAATCACAAAAGAGCATTTCTGAGTCTTATGTACAGGTATAATAACTGATAGGGGGATCTGAGGGTTTCACTACTGCTTTCAGTTAAGCTCAAGAAGCACTTCAAGATATGTCAGTTGCACAAAGACAATATTTTAATTTATGGACCTACATATTTACCTAAGCTAGATGGGGAGAACTTGTGTGATTTTGAAGCAAGTTTATTTTGTTACTTTCTCAGTTGTACATCTTTAAATAACATGTTTCCATTCTTCAAAGGTTATTTCTTCTTTGAATTAATGTGCATGGAAGTTCAAAGCTAAAATCTATATGTATGTATTGAGTATCCGGCAGCTATGCCAGGGTGAGGATAAATTATATGGCAGATCCGTCGTATCCATTGTTGATTTTAGAAATGGGAGCCATGTTAAGAACCTGAAAGTCCCAAAAGATGTCATATGTGGTGATCTTAAATTACATGCTAGCTGTAAATTAGTCAGCAAGGTTTCCGGATCGGATTTTAAAATCAGACCTCACCTGGCATATAATAAACCGCAGTCACTGGGAAATACTCCTTCACACAGCTCTCATTTTGTAGCCAGGTGAACTAGAATTTTTATCTTCCTATAGAAAATCAGACCACACACCTTTAGATACTAGGAGTGGGGTACTAGTCTGCCCCATGGATCAAACCATTAAATATTCAATATACTAACATATTCGGGCTGTCAAGTCACCTAAACTGGCGGAAGGGATTTTTTTACTTGAGGGTGCTCACAACCCAAGATATGCATGAAATAATGTGCACGCGGAGTTTATTCTTTGTGTAGACTCTGGACACTGTGTGTTCTGTCTGGAAGTCTATACAGTACTTTTCCTTCATAGATTAAGCTATAGATAGCTTTCACTGTGTGCTTTTTCTTCTTTAAAGTTAATCTGTCTAAGGCTGAACTACTGATCCTAGTATTTAGTTTCCACTAACATTCTCTACCAGATGCTTTTTTTTCTATTAACAGCATTGTTATCACTTGTGCACCACATGCTTACTGTCTGTGGGTCAGCTGACCCTGCCCTTTGTGTCACTCCTCACAGGAAAACATTCATGTTGTTTCCATTCTACAAACACCTCCCAATTTATTGCAGACAATACTTATATACTAATGCATGTATTCATCATCTCTTGCCTTGTTTGTTGTAGTCCTGAATTCAGCTGTTAGGCTTATTTCCTATTTATTCTATAAATAATACAACTATTGGCATGTCAGTGTTCTGGCTCCCTGTTTATAACAGGATTTAATTTTAAATTGCAGATGTTACCATTATAATTTTTTATCTTGTCAGCATATACCTTTCTTGTGATCTTCCAAAGATATTTAACTTTCATAATCCATTAGGACCATCTCGTGTCCTACCAGCACAAGTTTTACTGTGATGCAACTGTACAGTCTATCTTGTTCTATCAGACTGCTGTATTCTATCTCATTCTACTTTACCTACGTCATTCTATCCCCTAACCTTCGTGACATATATTTAAGGAAGATACACTGACTGGTACTTTTTTTTTAACCCACTGTCTATCTCTACCTCTCTCCCCGTAATAAC
Organism: Mixophyes fleayi; assembly: GCF_038048845.1. Taxonomy (NCBI): domain Eukaryota; kingdom Metazoa; phylum Chordata; class Amphibia; order Anura; family Limnodynastidae; genus Mixophyes; species Mixophyes fleayi. The sequence goes on along the minus strand of NC_134404.1, from coordinate 143,009,005 downwards.
GCAAATATCTTCAATACACTGATCTGCACTATTTTTCAAAATATAGATTTTTGGTAATGGCTGCTCCCCAAAGCACTGTATCCATGTCTTAGAACAAACATTATCTCATTTTCAGATACATTCAGTATTCTCAAGCTCTTTATAATTTTCTGTTCATACTTGTTCACACCTGGCTGGTCCATTGCGCAAAACAAGCGGGAGATTAATGGTTGGTTCAATAATTCAACAAGCTGGAAGAAAGTATTATGCAACAGTTGAAATCTAAACATCATATTTATTATAGTTATACTGAAATTTGTTTGAATACTAAACCATATTCCCCCCAGAGAACTATTAAACTGACATGACCTCTATACCCAGTATGCTACTCTTTTTAAATCAAACAACCAATATTAAAATAAAAATAAATAAATAAAAACATTAATCTTATACCTACTAAGCGTTCACTAGTCAGCATTAGCGTAAAGTGTTTTTCCAGATATTTTTAATTTTCACATTTCTTTGTTGCCTTTTTTAAAATGGATTACTGGAATTGTTTTGTCCAGTCTATGGGTTTTTATAGCTGACCTGAGATTGTTTCATCTAGTTGAAATTTTATATCTTATAGAGATATTATTACATTATTTAACATTGCCTTTCTTGAGACTTTTCAGAAAATATTAGTTTACAGTCTGCTTGATTGCTATCCTTTCAACTAATCTGCGGGTCAAATGTCTTTATTTTCCTTTATAGATACAATTTGGTTTTTGAATTAAATAATTGCCATATCTGAGATCTGATTATCCCATTGACTAAATATATATTTTTTTTATCTTCAACCTGAGCTGTTACCAGCTGGCCAAGTGAGACCTCTCTTCCCTTTCAAAAACTTTCTATTCATCCTGTTTAGTTTGTGGACCAATCACATTTACTAGTGGAATTAGACAGTCCCATTGATGATGATGATCCATGTGGGTGACTTGTAGGTCTGTGAACTCTACAGTTCCTTCAAAGCTGTTAGTCCTCTAACTCTAATTAAATTCTCATAGTTTTGAACACAAATAATGGTATTTAGGAAAGCTAAAAAAAATAGTTTTAATTGTGATTATGGAATTGTCAAAAAAAACCACCACTTTTTTTATCAAAGGTTTTTTTCGGCCTGCCTTTTAAAATGTTCCAGATCAGCTGACTGGAGACTTTAAGTTGATAGATAATGCTTCTGTCTCCTATTTCATGTGATTTCTGATATAATATTGCTTTACAATTGCGATTCCACATTTGTGGGAAGCCTTAGAAAAACTATATTGAATGCAATTCACGACTTATCCTTTCCCTTACATTTCATAATGATTTTTTACTAGTATAACAATAAATATTAGTTAGACCTTGTGGTTGCCGAAATCTGTAAACCTTTTTATATTTAAAAGGAAATGTAAGGTTTCATTATGTTTTTGTAAACATCATTTTATAAAACTATTGTAATAAATTAAGTGGAGCTACAAAAATGTGACTTAGAAGTCAAATTTCACAGAAAGTACAGATGTTTCCTATCTAATCTTTAAACAAGGGTGCTTCACTGTTTTTACTTAAGTCAAAAAGTTATATAAAATGTTCATACAAGTGAGCTGCTATTTTGTGCTCAATTTCTACAAAGGCTTAGTAAGTGCATCCTAGGTATTTTTTATGTTAGAACTTAGCCATCTGTCAAAAAAGATAAGCTATTAAATGTCAGTCAAGGCCATGAAAACTTAATACTGAGGCTCTTTGTTATGATTTAGGTCCATAAAGCATCAATCATTTCTTCCTAAAGTCACAAAATATTTAGTGTTATTCTGGTATTTTTGATCAATGTTTGAATGTGTGTAAAACCTATTTCACTTTACTTGTGTACCTGTGCAGACAAACCACAATTAAATGTCAGTCAAAGCCACAAAAAGCCATAATATTGACCAATGGTTCCAATGTAGGATACACAGATCACTTCTTTTGATGTCACTGAATTATTAAGCCTGATAATGTTTTTGAAAGTTGTCATTTAACTTGTCATAGACCTGGTATTTTATATCTACAGCCTATTTTCTGTGTCTTAACCATTCATTTTACAAAAGTACAGTATGGTGACTGCTATAGACTTTAAAACAATGTGCTGTACTAATACTTGTCTACTGTGTGAATTTTATCAGGAGGCAATGTATTGACAAAGCAAATCAGGAGATCATAATTGTTAAATAACATGACTCTAATGACATTCTCTATACTATTAAAATGCTAAATTAATATTATTGTCCATCATTGGACAATTGATAGCCTAAGCATTATGCACCCTACAGAATATGATTTATTTCCACATTGCAACAAAATGAAGCATTGTTGTATATTAAATGGATCCAATGGTAGGAAATACAATCACATGGCCGAGCCCAAAAATTTGACTGCCCTTACATCGGATACTGACAATATTCCAAAAATTGGGCATAATGTGAATATTGTATTTTCTACATTTTCTGATTGCTTTAAGGGTTCTGTTGTTTTTTTTTAACATATCATGTGATCCTGTTGGGCTGTAAAATAAAAGTGGAATCAGGTTTAATGTCTAAAGGGTAACTATACTTTGTTAACAAAGTTTTCCCTCTATAGTCACTTATAAAATGAAAGATTATATACATACACACATATACACATAAACACACACATATTTATTAGGTATGTTATTATGTTTTCTTCTGGTAGTCAATGGGAAGCACAAGGGATTTTAGATATTTCCAGGTACATAGTTATTCTATTCTTGAATAGAAAAATGGACAGCCTGCACAACAATTGTACAGAATAACAACATTTCAGGACACTAATCTTTCTGAATAAGCAACTCCACCTTTCATATACATATGATCTATAGCATATTATATTGTTCTAATGTCCAATATACAACAACAAAACAATCAATGGCTATTATGCGGCTACTTAATATCCAATTTCCATTATACTGCTCTTCAGTGTCTAGTATACAGTTGTTGGATAAGTGTGGTATCCAGTACATACAGTAGTTTCTCACTGTCCAGTATACATTTATCCACTACTCAGTACATAGGTCACCAGTGTCCAATAGACAAATCCCATTTACATGTACCATTGTCCGCTTATGTAATATTATGAATAATTTATGTATATAGTACCTCCAGTGTACACAGCGCATTACAAGCTTACATGTTTCAGACAGAGGAAAAGTTCAGCATATAAGGGAATTTAACATTAACAACAGTAACTTGGAGTTCCCTGCAATAAAAGCTTGATCCCTTTATGTTACTTTTGGTATCCGGTATTCAGCTAAACAGATTTGTTTTATGCACTGTGCCCTTGTGCATGACTTTTATTACTATTATTTATACTTAGCACCTAAATACACTTCACTCCCAGTATAATTATTATTAAGCATACAAATATGTGGTTGAGTCATACACACAAACATAAGAAACAGTAATAGAAGCAGAGAGGTAAACAAGTAGATCAATGCACTTGTGGTTTGTTTTGTGGGATGAGCATATATCATGATGATGACTCTGAGATGACCTCGAAGGATTGGGGCATCTATTATGGAATGTATGATGATCACAATGTTTATGCAAAATTGTCTGAATAGTGTTTTGTGACCTGGAATATTAGAATTAGCTGGTAGGGATGAGATTATAAATATATAAGGGCATTGCTGCTTTTGGGTTCGCAGAACAATGTTTTAAGACATAAAAATAGATTACAAATTTAAATAGCCTTAAGTGGGCACAATTTATAAACCTACTTCAATATATTTAAAATCATAAAATCCATAAAAAAGGCAACAGTAATATTACCATACAGTTTTCAGTTATAGCATAGATAAACGAAGGCCAAACAAGCAGAATATTGGAGAGAAAAGGAAACATTAAATTCTTGATGAGAGAGGCCAAAATGATATAATAGGCAGTGCTTGAGCTTAAATAATTGGCAGTGATTGGACAAATAGTCTTTGTAGATGGATAATAAATTGGTCTTCAAGGTGAGAACCCTTTATGCATAGTGTGCAAAATGGCACATCAGTGCACAGACATGTCACGGTACACACTATACAAAAATTTTCCAGATGCGATATCCAAGTTTACCAATGATTAAAAAAAATAATTCCCGATCAGCATGTCAATTCATGTGTTCACACTAAACACAGTTTACACAATTTACTTCATATCTGTGCTCTTCATCTGTCATAACCATTGGCTGAAAAGATTGTGACGCTGCACACTCCATAGAGATCTATGGACACTGGTGGTTGTGAGTGCATACACACTGCAGGATTTTAACAACATCGTTCATCATTGAACAAGATTTTTAGTCCAGTTTAAAAATCAAATGAAAAGATACAATGTGCTTTGGAACGATAATTGTTCATCATTACAGTGTACACACTAATGCGATATTTGGCCGAACGGTGTTTTATCATTTGATTGGCCCGATGTACCCATCCTAAAGCTGAGCCACACTATTTTTTGCCTAATAGTTAGACCTTTATATGCAAGCTTTTTAAGGCCCTTTTGTCTATAAATCTTCTAGGTGAAGGGGTCTTAGTGCCTTGAAAGCTTATAATGGATTCCAATATAGTTAGTGATCAAGCATAAATGAAAATAACAATACGGTTAAGTTCAAGTTTCTAAATATCTCAGTTTCAAGGCTTACTTAATAAATCACATCCTGCTGAAAAAATGCAATAATACTGTTTATTAAAATAAGGAATGTTTAGTAATAGTTTTATTATTAAAAATAACACCATTAAAATATTAACTTTTTTTTTTACAAAATTAATTTACTTTTACACAGTAGTTCTGTAATCTAGCAATTGATAATTATAAATGCTGCAAAGATTTCTGTGTCTGAACAGGTTTCATTCAGTCCATTATTCATCAGATGAAGCAATTCTGACCAATAAATGTAAAAATATCATGGGGGATATTTACAAGGGGTATATTACTGTGTGATTTGCAAACCACCACACTTTGCATGCATTTTGTAGATCCAAGCTTTCCATGTCTAAAAATCAGGTTTGTAGTTTGAAATCATTTGTTTTGATGTGTGGTTTTTAGTGTGTTTTTTTCAAAACACACATCAAAGATCACAATAACCGGTCGACTGATCAAATCGCAGGTTAGTAAATCTCCCACCATGTGTCTTAAAAGTTAAAGAAAGTTGTCTAATAAACAACTTTTTAAAAATTGAGTAAAAATAGTTGCATCAAATTAAATTTATTATTATTTATTCATTTGGTTCACTTGTGAATATAACTATTTTATGGTTATCTTTTTCATGCTTCAGCTAGAATAGATGTGAAACATATTTTCAAGTACCTTTTATGGATTAATGGAAAGCTAAACTCACAGACCATATTATTCCCATGGAACTACTAGTTTTATTCAAATACCAAGTTTTCATTTTAATTACTGTTATAGTTGAACAGGAAAAGTAAATGCATATAATACACATAACACTAAAATATATTACTGATGTCTGAGATTGTCCACTATAAGAATATATTTTCAGCTGTATGCTTGGGCAGTGGTGCACTGATGTAGTCGTGTATTTTTTATAAAGGAAGAAAGCTGTTTGAAAAGCCTTGAACCTGTTTGTGCCTCTTTGATGTTCGTTGACGTTTGTTATGAACTTCTTTGACATGCGTTGACAGGTGGATTGGGAAGTTAAATTAGCCCTGAAAAGAGTTCTGAAAATGGCCACATACAGGAACAAATCAACTTTAGGTTGGAGCAACACAAAGTAGGCAGGGTTAAAATTAGTTTTTCCCTTAAAACAATGCAGAGAGCATCCTAGTGACACAATACAGAGAGTATCCTAGTAACAGATATACAATACAGAGAGTATCCTAGCAACATACAATACAGAAAGCATACTGATGACCATCATATAATACAGAGAATATTCTAAGGACTTATATACAATGTAAAGAGCATCCTAGTGACCTCTGCACAATAGAGAAAGTACCCTACTGAGTGCCAAACAGTACAGAGAGTATCCTATTGTCCACTATAAAACACAGAGTGAATATTAGTTATCAACACACAAAACAGAAAGCGACCTAATAATAGTTATTTATATAGCGCCTTACTCCCAGTAGGACTCAAAGTACTTTACATTGTTGCAGAGGATGAGGCGGCAATGTTAGGTATGCTAAGCTACTGTTCTATGAAAGCATTCACATCAGTCCCTGCCCCATTGCATTTTATAATCTAAATTCCCTACAACACACAGACACTTGTTTTTATTGTATCATGAGGACCCATGTTTGGCACATTCCTCATAGGGACACCCCTTTCTTTTTGCCCTACAAACAGGACAAACAGCTGAGTATGTTTAGGAGCTGTTTTTCACCATTGTTACCACCTGAGTTTTTCAGTGTGACCTAGACCAAAATAAGGACATTTCACTCTCTTTTGGGGAGTTTCATGTATCACAGCCATCTGTGCATATCCATACACAAGCACACAGCGACACCTAGTCACTGCTGGTCAAACAGGTTATAGTCATGGACAAACGCTGTGTATTAAAAATTCACATTGCGGATCAAAGAGGTGTGTGCAATCTAAGTCTCTGAAATGTAACAAAGCAGCTGGTCTTGCAAACATGTAGAGCCTGATTCCTTAAAGAAAGTAAAACAAAAAAATTGAGTAACTTTGTACCTTGGCAAAAATCATGTTGCATGTGGGGACAGATTTATAATTGGGGTAGGGCATCCCCTAGATCAACTTTTTCAGTGAAAAAATAAATCTATCAAGTATGTTTCCAACTTAAAAAACAGCCAGTATTTTCCTGGTAGTTTGCACCCCTTGCACTATATCATGGTTTTGCCAAGGTGAAAAATTACTCATTTTTTTTATTTCCTTTCCTTTTATGAATCAGGCCTGTGGTCATTTGCAGCAGCCACTCCACATTCTTCAAGATTCTCTGCAAGAAGTTCCATTGCACTTTGCATTGCTGGTGTCAGCAGAATTGGAACTTTCCTATCTTGTTTTACTTGAATTTCAATCTTTGTGATGAGCCAGCATAGCGTCTTCTGAAGCTCAGAAAATGACAGAGCAGCATCTCCATGAAGATGCAAAGTATCTCAGGAAGAAAAGGTAGTTAATAACATCTTGGAAATTTCCCATTTCCTTCTTCATTTGAATAAGATCACCTATGCCAGGGTGACCTTTGCAATGCCCAGTTTTTATGCAACGTTTCTGTGGATAAATTGCTGTGGTACGCCTTCTGTTTCTCATTGAGTTTCAAGTGTACCTCTTTTTAAATCTTCAGTGAAAAAGCTGATGCATGTTTCATTTCGACTCCTAATTAATAAATAACTATTAATATAAATAACTAAATATATAAACATAATGCAAACAAGTTTGAGGCCGTGTTTTCAAACTTGCCCAGACAGTTTCAGCATCATTACTCATGACATTAAAGTGCCATTAGCACTGCCTTCATGTCATTTTATGTTGGCTTAAATGTATATAAGAACGCTCGTACTATGCACCTAGACTAAGTAAAAATAATGACTGATATCTGATTACCTCAATTCCAAGGTACATTTCCTTGCAGTCAAGTGTGCAACACAAATAATTTTGTTATAAAAGTGTTATTTATTTTAGAGTCTGGTGCAGGTAATGTTCTGCCATGCTACAACTTTTGCTAACATATGAAATTTGTAAATGACACTAAAGTTTATCTTCTATTTATAGTAAATTGGGCGTTTTTTTTATAATGATGCTAATTTGAATTTTTAACATCTTGTGGCCTAAGGTAATTGGCTCAGCTACCTTGCCCTGCCCTGTCAGTCTTGCTTACCGTTCATTTTAATATCCCATCTTGTAATATGAAATCTCATTTTATGTGCATAATCAGGCAAGTTATTGAAAATTTCCCCTGTTCTGTACTAAAGCCCCTTGGCTTGTTTTTTTTAAGCTTGAAAAGATTTTTTTCATTGACTGCATGTGTGTGTGTTTCCAATCGTATTGAAAATGGTAAACAGGAATTTATTAACATTTTGAATTTCCAGTAAATTTTACATATTTCATCAGTTCTTGCATTTCCCAGTGGGCTCGCTGGCCTCTTTTTATGGAGACCTGGACAGGGAGTTTCACTCCCCTAACCCTGATAATCAAAACCTTGGACTGTTCAATATGTCAAAGGTAGCCTATACTAGTAACAACCTGGGGCTCTTGCTTTTAGCAGGAAAATCCAAATATGTCCTTCCTTCTAACCACAATCTGCCTCAGTGCTGAAAAGTCGGGCTCTTAATGACCAATCTAATATTTGTGGTGACAGACATAATTAAATATGATCACCAGCTGTGACAACTATACCCTTCGCTTCTTGGCCTTTTGGCTAAGATCAAGTGAGTACCTGTCTGAGTAAGGCCTCGCCCAACCTGAAAAGACCATGGGAAAGCTTGGTCTGGCCAGAAGGCCGGTAGCTTGGAAGCCTGAGTTTAAAAAGTGCCCCTGGAGTGGTGACCCAGGGGTGCCGATATCACTTGAGGTTTAAATCATCCTCACTTGACACGAAGGCACAGAGCACAATCTCACTTCCAGCTACCACCACCTTTTCTTGCCCCGGCCTTTTGGCTGGGCAGGAACAATTTTTAACATCTCGGCCGGAAGGCTGGGGCCGTTATGCACGGCACTATTTATTTTCTACACCGTTTTGTCACTTGCCTTTTTTATGTTTTTTCTCACGGATTGGATGGGTTTGCGGCATCCCTTATGGGTCCGATCCCCTGACGATCTAGGGGAGGCGGTGTGGTCCTAGTGGCTCCCATCTCCCTGAACCCCTCTGAGGTCTCCCCCTTCGGGGGGAGGCAGAAGAACTGGTGCCTTGGGGTAAAACCCTTGGCAAAAGGGACCCCCTAGCCTTGCGGCGAAGGGGGTCTGAAGATCCTTGCCCCCTAAGGGTCCTTATGGATCCGGGGGTCGGGGATCAAGGGACCCTTCCTCCTTTGAGGAGGGTCTGAACCCGCAACCTTGTGCACGTTTTTTATTTGGGATTTCTCACTTATTTTTTCGAGCACTAGGACACGAAAGCACGCTCAAGGCTTTCAATAAAAAAAAATAAAAAAAACTATACCCTTCCACATGGCGTCTCTTAGTAATGGAATAAAGGGTTCTGAATCCTGCCTTTCAATTACACAATAATGCAAGAAACCCAAAACCTGTTGCCTAAAGACATTTAAACATTCCATGTTTCCATATTTTAAAATCGATTAATGTATTCTTGTCTTTTCTTCTCATCAATTTTTTTTTCTTTTGCTATACTCTTTTGCTTGATCTTGATTTGTTCTTGCCTTGTATATAGTCAGAGTATCTACAATGCCCAGCACTCAGCTGTGGGGCTCTTATAAAAGCCACGCTTCAAGATCTAGAAGGCCTTGCAAACATTTTAAATAATTACCCTTGCCAAGGGCTTTACTGAATTTTTTTTCACAATTGGATTTCTATTGATGAAGTTGAAAAATTTAGGCTTTGGTATACAGGTACCTAGAAGCTACACATTTTATTTTAATAATATGTTTAATAAAAAGTAAATTGATCTGGATTACAGCCCATGCATCGGAATATGTTGCTCTGAATATTGACCCAATAACAGAATATCTAAAGACCAAAAGCCACACATGGTGTGAGCTCTCTCTCACAGTCACTGGTAGGATCAACCTAATTAAAATGGTGATCCAACCAGAGTACTTATAACCCCTCCAACAATCCTCCGTGTATCTACCATAAAAGGTTTTTCAAAACATTAATAAACATCTCATTTCCCTGATCTGGAGTGGTATGTAGAACCAAAAATTCAGGAGAACTAGCGCTGCCCAATCTTAAAATTTATTATCTTGCTTCCCAGCTTACACATTTGGTCTCCTGGTTAGGTGATATGCAGAACACCACTCTCGAACACTTCTTGGATGAGCAGACGGACCCCTCCCATGGAGCTTTGCAGGTTTTGTTATCTAAGCACATACTTAGTGAAGTGGCCCCTATAATATGACAGGCATCAATTATTTGGGCAATATCACATGCTCTTATGGGAGGTGAAGGGTTAGACCTGGACACTTCCTTGTGGTTCAACACTGTTTTCAGGAAGCTGGTGGGGTTGGAGGGTTCAATGATGTGGAAGGATGTGGGGATACACACCATTGGTCAAATATACATAGACAGTCAATTAGCTACATATGAACAATTGAGAGGGATCTTCCCATTACCCAACAACCAATTATTCCGGTATCTCCAGCTGAGACATGCACTGAATGCCCAATTTCCTGAAGGTTTGCTTCATATGTCACATTCTCTGATTAAAAATATATTACGATCTGTAGGGTCATATAAAACTATTTCTGTACTCTATGCCTTATTGTTACCTCACGTGTCCCTGAGAGGATTAGTTCTGCTCAGAATAAAATGGGAAACCGATCTAGGGGTTCTTTCTGATGAGGAGTGGAATACTAGACAGGCCACATCTTGTCTTAGGTTTCAGCAGATCCATTTTTACACTGTACACAGAATATACGTAACACCAACTAAGATGCATCCAATGGGACTGCGCACCTCTTCGGAATGCCCCAGGTGCGCTATCACTGAGGGCACTTTTTTGGCATCTTTTATGGTCCTGTCCAGTTGTTCAGTCCTCCTGGGGCCACATATGGGACTGCATCTCCTCTACACTACCTGTGACCCTTTTGTTATGCCCTAAGATCTGTCTGTTGTTCACTACATTAGAAGAAAATTTAAGTAAACCACACTCAAATATATATTTACCTTAACCTCCTGGCTAAAGTTATTATAGCTAGGGGATGGATGCCGACTAAACCACCTAGTGTACCTCACTGGATTAATCTAGTTATTGAAGTATGGAGGCATAGGCGGTTCATGTATGAAAGTAGAAACGGCATACATAAATACCATAAGATATAGCACCAATGGTATGAATTGAGTTGTTATCCAACCTCACCAGGACGATATGGTGGGTTTAGGGAGTCACCAGGTGGATGGATAACTCTCAGCCCTGTGCTGTTTCAAGTCATCTTACCTGGAGTGTAGTGAAAATGCTATGATGATATCATCACCATAAAAGTTCACTAGATATCACTGTGTAATGTTTATAGTGACCTAGGCAGAGATAGATGTTAGATTAGATGTTAAATATGTTATTTATATGTTGTAACTAAAAAATCTGAATAAAAATACTTTATTCAAAATAAAAAGTAAATTGTTTCTGTTTCTTTTTTCCACTTTAAATTTTTAAGAAATGTTTATTAGTCAGGGGTATTATTTTTCTAAATTGATAGACAAGTGACTCATGCAAAAAGGCAGGAGGTAAGAAAGAGGTTGCTTATGTATATCTTAAACAGAAATTTCACACTCTAATCTTTATATACATATTTTTAATTATACCTGTAGTAAATAGAGAGGAATTACATTTATAATGATTTACCAATAACATAATTGTGGGGAATAAGGCCTAATCATAACTGCAGTTTAAATATGTTATATCAAATGAAGCCATTGATAAATTGAGCTACTAAGGTGTGAAATGTGAAGTCAGAGGGTCTGGTGTGTTTACCTGGTGCTTCTGCTTATCTCTAGGGTAAAAGATAAAAGCAGCTTCAAAGGCCCCTGGGGTGAACTACATCCTGACATAGGAGAGTTTTTTGACACTTAACAATACTGAGGGGCAGAAACCACACGAGGGTTGTGAATTACAGTTACTAGTGGTACCAGGGAACAGTCATATGCCTTTGGGAAAGGTATGTCATATTGTTATAATTGCATCATGTTTGGCATTTAAATGTGCAGGATATTATGACCGGTTTATTGATGGGGGAGTTATGTTTCTAGGATATATCTGAGATAAGTTAAGGGAGGTCAAAACTTAGGAATAGTTTGGAAGAAACCCTAGATGACACCCAAGGGACATTTTCATCCCCAACATTAGCATCTACACTGCCCCTGTGAATGCCATCACATTTGATTTTGCTTAGAAACCTGTGTTGTAAAGGGACAAACTGTCAGACTTTTGGGAAATCTATCATCATTGATAAGCTGTCTATCTTCAAGCCAATTTCCCTTGATGCAGAATATACCATTTATCTGTAAGCTATATTCTGAACTTAATCTCTTTATTTTAAACTGTTTTGCTTGAGTATGTATGTCAATTGTTTATTAATTGTCTTTATAACCTGTAAGCATGGTAATTTTTGTATATTAAATCTAAAAATGTAATTAGTGATGTCCTTATTGTTCAGAACAAATTCACTGCGTGTCTAGAAGAAATAAATTGCTTGACTATGCTAAACCTTTAATTGCTGAGGTGACTTGTGAATACATCTGTATACCAAGCCGAGTGTGTGCCTGCATGTACATTTGTGTCATCGAGCCCTGAGGGGTTAAGTGTTAACCCTTTGATTGCTTGTCTGTGCCTTGCTAACTGTGTGTAACAAGGAGTGCTCATTATGTGCCAGTGTGAGGAAGTATATTGGGGTCCTATCACTCTTATTCAATAGGTGATGGCAAACCAAAGTTGGTGTGGTTGTGTGAGCACTGTTCGGGGGCGACTCATCATCATCATCATCATCATTTATTTATATAGCGCCAACATATTCCGTAGCGCTTTACAATTGGGGACAAACGTAATAAACTAATAAACAAACTGGGTAAAACAGACAAAGAGGTGAGAAGGCCCTGCTCGCAAGCTTACAATCTATGGGACAATGGGAGATTGACACATGAGGTTAAGTATACATTTTGCATCTTGGCCCAGCCAGACTGCAAAGGTAGGGTGACTCATAAGCTAAATGATCCTGTCACACAACAATGTTGGTCCGGGGGTAGTTGTCTTGTGTGAAATTGTGTAACAGGCTAAAGGTAGTGAGGTTAAGATGGTGGTTGAGGAATATTATAAGCTTGTCTGAATAGGTAGGTTTTCAGAGAACGCTTGAAAGTTTGTAGAACAGAGGAGAGTCTTATTGTGCGAGGGAGAGAGTTCCATAGAGTGGGTGCAGCCCGAAAAAGTCCTGTAACCGGGAATGGGAGGATGTAATGAGGGTGGATGAGAGACGCAGATCTTTTGCAGAACGGAGTTGCCGAGTTGGGAGATATTTTGAGACAAGAGAGGAGATGTATGTTGGTGCAGCTTTGTTGATGGCCTTGTAGGTTAGTAAAAGTATTTTATATTGGATTCGGTAGAAGACAGGCAGCCAGTGTAGAGACATACAGAGTGATTCAACAGAGGAATAGCTATTTGCAAGGAAAATCAGTCTTGCCGAAGCATGCAAAATAGATTTTAGGGGTTTGAGTCTGTTTTTGGGAAGACCAGTAAGGAGGGAATTGCAATAGTCAATGCGGGAGATGATTAGTGCATGAATTAAGGTTTTAGCAGTGTCTTGTGTGAGATATGTGCGTATTCTGGAAATGTTCTTTAGATGTATGTAACATGATTTAGATATAGAGTCAATGTGGGGAACAAAGGATAGGCGTGAATCAAGGATTACACCTAGGCAGCGAGCTTGTGGGGTGGGATTTATGGTCATGTTATCAACAGAGATAGAAATGTCAGGTATGCTCTTGTTGGCGGGTGGGAATATTATTAACTCTGTTTTAGAAAGATTAAGTTTGAGTTGACGAGAGGACATCCAAGATGAAATGGCAGAAAGACAGTCAGTTACACGGGACAACACAGATGTCGAGATATCAGGAGAGGATAGATAGATTTGGGTATCATCCGCATAGAGATGATACTGAAAGCCAAAGGAACTTATTAGATTTCCAAGAGAAGCGGTATAGATAGAGAACAGCAGAGGACCTAGCACCGAGCCTTGTGGTACTCCAACTGATAGGGGAAGCGGAGCAGATGTGGCTCCAGAGAAATTAACAGTGAAAGAGCGATTAGAGAGGTAAGATGAGAACCAGGATAGAACTGTGTCTTGAAGACCTAGGGATTGCAGCGTTTGTATGAGAAGAGAGTGGTCAACTGTGTCAAATGCAGCCGAGAGATCAAGGAGAATTAGGAGAGAGTAATGGCGTTCAGTCTTAGCAGTGATCAGATCATTAACAACCTTGGTCAGCGCAGTCTCTGTGGAGTGTTGAGAACGAAAGCCTGACTGAAGAGGATCCAACAGGTTGTTTGCGGAAAGAAAGCGTGTGAGGCGAGTGTAGGCAAGTCTCTCTAGAAGCTTGGAGGGGCAAGGGAGCTGAGAGATGGGACGGTAATTTGAGAGAGAGTTTGGGTCGGAGTTTTGTTTTTTTAGAATAGGAGTAATCACTGCATGCTTGTATAGTGATGGAAAGATGCCAGTAGAGAGTGAGAGATTACAGATTTGAGTTAGAGGTGAAATGAGCACAGAAGACAGGGATCTACCAATTTGCGAGGGAATAGGATCAAGAGGACAGGAGGTAGAGTAGGAAGATAAGAAGAGCGTAGAAATTTCCTCTTCATGTGTGGGGTCAAATGAAGAAAGGGTGTCAGAGGGTAGTGGGAAGGAAATGAGCTGATTGCTTGTTGAGGAAGAGGATACCATTTCTAGTCTGATCTTATCAATCTTGTCCTTGAAGTAGGTAGCAAGATCCTGAGCATTGATAGTAGATGGAGGGTTCGGGGTGGGAGGATTGAGAAGATGATTAAATGTATTGAAAAGGCGTTTGGGGTTAGAAGCCTGAGCATAGATAAGAGATTGAAAGTATGTTTGTTTTGCAGTGTCCAGAGCATTTCGATAGGAGTGGTAGACAGAGGTATATGTGAAGAAGTCATTAGAGCTTCGAGATTTACGCCAGTGACGTTCTGCTTTACGGGACAGTTTTTGAAGATTTCGTGTTGCTTTGGTGTGCCACGGTTGACATCGAAGTCGACGTGTAGTATGAAGTGTCGCTGGAGCCACTTGATCAAGGGCCGTTGCTAAGGTTAGGTGAAAATGAGGTACTGCCATCTCAGGGGATGAGAATGTAGAGATAGGGGAGAGAAGGTGTTGGAGAGAGGTGGAAAATTGTTGAAGATTAATAGAATTAAGATTTCTACGAGTATGAGGAGGCTTGGTTGAGTTAGACAGTAGAGAGGTTAGAGCAGTGGGGGTGAGAGTGTAGCTGATAAGGTGATGATCCGAGAGGGGGAAGGGTGTATTAATAAAATTAGAAACTGAGCATAGTCTAGAGAAAACAAGATCAAGGCAGTGGCCATCCTTATGAGTAGATGATTCAATCCACTGGGAGAGGTCAAGTGAGGATGTTAGAGAGAGTAGTTTGGAAGCAGCTTTGGAAGGTGGGTTATCAATGGGGATGTTGAAGTCACCCATGATGATGGTGGGGATGTCTGAAGATAAGAAGTGAGGGAGCCATGCAGAGAAATCCTCAATAAATTGTTGGTGTGCTCCAGGGGGACGATAGATCACCGCAACACGTAGGGAGAATGGATTAAAAATGCGAATAGCATGTACTTCAAAAGATGTGAACGTGAGTGATGGGACATTTGGTAGAACTGTGTATGTGCACTGTGGGGAGAGAAGTAGTCCAACCCCACCTCCTTGTCTGCCTTCAGGTCTGGAGGTGTGGGTGAGATGGAGGCCACCATGTGAAAGTGCTGCAGGTGAGGCAGTGTCTGATTGCATGAGCCATGTTTCTGTTATTGCCAGAAGGTTGAGATTTTTTGAGAGGAAGAGATCATGAACGGAGGTAAGTTTGTTACAAACAGATCGTGCATTCCAAAGGGCACAATTAAAGGACTTGGGAAGAGAGGGTAGACCTGTGATGTGTTTGAGGTTTGCTATAGAACGGTAGTGTTCTGATGTATGTGTGTGTGAGGAGTGTGGGGGACCTGGATTAGGCGATATATCACCAGCTAATAGAAGCAGAGTGAGCGAAAGATAGGCAAGGGGATTGTAAGATGTGTGGCCTTTTATTTTCTGGCGACAGGTGGAGGCTGTACTTGTTAGAGATAATAAATAGGACAACAGTTCATGGGTGTTAAATAGAGGAGAGTGGAGTAATGCAGGTGCAATATGAACAAATTTGTGTGTTGGTGGAGGGGTGAAAGATGACACAGTCCTAAAGATCATGCCATGAAATGAGACTAAGAAAAGCAATTTGGGAAACATTGTGATAAAAGGGGTAAAAGCAACAAGCAAGGGTATTTTAAGAAGTACCTCTTAGCAGTCTTCCATATAAATAGACAAGTAGTGCAGAAATAGGCTGTGGCAGATGTTGCTTATTGCTGAGAGTAAAATCAAGTCAAATGTAGTCCAATGTTTGTCCAACTGTGTTGTCTAACTGTGCATTTTCGTCCACATAGTGCAGAAATCACACACGTCTAACCCCACATACGTCTCCCCATAGAATGAAGCTAAGATGTAGTCAGTCTAATTTAGGAATACACTACAGATGTGCTAATTGGTCAGCTAATCAAAGGAAAAGAAAACATTTGTGGGATAGGATGGAGGAGGCCAGATACCTATCATAAATTAGGCAGCAATAAAAGACTGTGCCAACCTAAGTTTAAACAGATAACAGTTTCCTATAACATACTTAAACACAGATTGCAGGGATGAAATTCACAGAATAATGATCAGAGTAGTAGTAGCAGCATGGATGAACATACTTAAACACAGATTGCAGGGATGAAATTCACAGAATAATGATCAGAGTAGTAGTAGCAGCATGGATGAACATACTTAAACACAGATTGCAGGGATGAAATTCACAGAATAATGATCAGAGTAGTAGTAGCAGCATGGATGAACATACTTAAACACAGATTGCAGGGATGAAATTCACAGAATAATGATCAGAGTAGTAGTAGCAGCATGGATGAACATACTTAAACACAGATTGCAGGGATGAAATTCACAGAATAATGATCAGAGTAGTAGTAGCAGCATGGATGAACATACTTAAACACAGATTGCAGGGATGAAATTCACAGAATAATGATCAGAGTAGTAGTAGCAGCATGGATGAACATACTTAAACACAGATTGCAGGGATGAAATTCACAGAATAATGATCAGAGTAGTAGTAGCAGCATGGATGAACATACTTAAACACAGATTGCAGGGATGAAATTCACAGAATAATGATCAGAGTAGTAGTAGCAGCATGGATGAACATACTTAAACACAGATTGCAGGGATGAAATTCACAGAATAATGATCAGAGTAGTAGTAGCAGCATGGATGAACATACTTAAACACAGATTGCAGGGATGAAATTCACAGAATAATGATCAGAGTAGTAGTAGCAGCATGGATGAACATACTTAAACACAGATTGCAGGGATGAAATTCACAGAATAATGATCAGAGTAGTAGTAGCAGCATGGATGAACATACTTAAACACAGATTGCAGGGATGAAATTCACAGAATAATGATCAGAGTAGTAGTAGCAGCATGGATGAACATACGTAAACACAGATTGCAGGGATGAAATTCACAGAATAATGATCAGAGTAGTAGTAGCAGCATGGATGAACATACTTAAACACAGATTGCAGGGATGAAATTCACAGAATAATGATCAGAGTAGTAGTAGCAGCATGGATGAACATACCTGAAGATGAAAAGAGAAGAGAAAGATGAGGATTAGTTGCTGTGTTGTCTAACTGTGCATTTTCGTCCACTTTGTGAGAAAATCCCACTTAGTGTAGAAATCACACACGTCTAACCCCACATACGTCTCCCCATAGAATCTGTTACCTATGTGATAGGTGAGAGGAAGATTGAGTGCTGGAATTGTGCGTAACACCATACAGCAAACACTTCTAAGTCACAAGTGTGCAGAGTGCAGATTGTGACTGGTAAAGGCAGTTAGGAGAGGTTTCCTAACAAAATAGAGGTAATATATTGTTTGACTGTGTGAATATATGATAAGATATTAAACCAGGGGGTAGCTAGAGAGGGCTAATTGTGACAATAACTACTACTAAGTTTTATATATTGTAGACATAGTTTTATGAAGTTATATGCAGTAGGGATTAGTACTGCTATCATCAATATGGTATGCTATTAAAATTAAAAACCACAAACACATTCATGCATATGCACATCACCACTTCTTATTCTAGTTACATCTCACCTTTTTAAACAATCTCAGCAAATCCGGTTCTTTCTCCTAGGTTTAGGATAGTTTGTAAGTGATACTATAAAGGTCAACCCTATCCGATAGATTTCATTGTCTTCCCTGCAGTTTTTCCTGCCTTTCCAGGTGGTCAAACAGGTTAGGATGACAGGTCAGTGGAGTGTTGGCTTTCTACTGATCAGTTTGTGATTTGGATATATATCATTGTCCCACAATCTCTACCAGAAGTTGGAATGGACATTCCGAATGGTACAGAATATATAGAGATATAGAGACTTTAGTTCATACAAAAGGGGCATAAACTTTTGTTTGCAGAGGAGGTAAGGCTCATTTAAGTATAGAACAGATGTCCCTGTACCCTTCCACCCTATCTAATGTCAGGGTGTGAAGCTATCTCCTGATGCCATAGCTAAGTAAGATAATTTGTTGGCCTGCTTAACCAAAGAACATATATTACACTTTAACTGCTAAGAGACTGTTGTACAGAGAGCTAAATATTTAGGTTCAAGCAAAGATGGGCTGGGTCTCTACCACTCCTGGGCCATATTCAAAGTTTTATGCCAGGCATTGTCTGTGGCTACCTCCTCTCTGATGGCCTTTCCCTCTCAGAAACCGCAGTGGGACTCCCCTTCCTTTACACTACATCTATTCTGTGTGATGACAACTCGGAAGTATACAGAGAGGAGCTGATATGTGATCAGTTTAACTCTGAATGACACATGGAAAAAAAACAGGTAAGTGGGGATGAAGGGTGGGATTAATATAAGTGAGGAAAGCTAAAGTTGAGATTTAGTGGGCTAGGCTTGATGATTGGGGTTAATTATGAAAGTGAAAGCGCTTATGAACTTAATGGAGTTAATTACAATGTAGGGGTTCTATTGATGAGACTGGGGGAAGTAATGAGGTAGCTAATAAGTGGATGGAATTAATTGATGACATGGAGTTTAGTTTATGATGGGGATGAGGGAGTTAATGAATATAAATGGATATTGAAAGGGTTTTGATGAGACAGAATGAGTTAATGATGAAGAGAAGTAAGTTAATTATGAAGGGGATGATTAGCAAGTTAATTATTATTAGGGTTTAATTATAAGGCTGAGAGATTTAATAATTATGAGGAGGTTAATGGCTGATGATGAGAGAATTGATTGATGAGGGGGTTATTTTTTAATATGATGAGGGCTAATTATGATGAGGGGTTAATTATGAGGATTTGGGGGTTATTTGGGATGATGATAAGGGGAACAATGACAAGAGTGGAAAAAGGCTAATGAAGAGGCAGTAACTGTGGGGAAAGAAAGGATTGAAACTCTTTTAAGAGTGAGATGGAGAGTTTGGAGATGTGGATTGTGGGAAAGAAACAGTGAGATAATAAGGATTGAGGTGAGTGATGGAAGAAAATGTGAAGAGGGTTGAGAAGCGTTATACTGTTGGCTAAAGGGTCAAACCACTAGCTTGCACGGCTCACCCCAGATTAATAAGTCCTGCCCCACCACATCTGTACCAGAACTGTCTTACAGTCAAGCAGAAGATGAGAAGAGAAGATATTAGCATTTCAGTAACATAAAAACAGTCCAGGCCCAGCCAGCCCAGGTAAAGTGATTAATGAGTTTATTTTTATTGTTGCAGTGCCACCTACATGTTACATTTTACTAACCCCGTCCCTTGCCTAGCTGGAGCCCGAAAGTAACATCATTATATATATATATATATTATTACTATTATTATTATTATTATTATTAATTTTTATTTATAGGGCGCCACTAGGTATCCGTAGCACCGTACAGGGACAGACAGAAACGCGATACAGGGTGAGACAGCAAAGTACAATTAACAGAAAGCACAGTAACTCAGAAGCTCAATGAACAGCTAGATTAGAGGTGAGAGCCCCCAGCGGGGTAAAGACAGGGACCGGAGGACCTCACGGAGGAGACAAGGAGCTGGAGAGCAGAGTTAAGGTGGTGGAGAACAGAAGTAGAGGAGGCCCTGCTCGGAGGAGCGTGCAATCTAAGGGGAGGGTAGGACGGACAGAGACACAATGGTAGGAGGAGGGAATGGGGAGAGCGGAGGCAGAGATGGAGAGCGGGGGGAGAGGAGAATGAAAAAGTGGGAAGTAGGAGGGGGACAGGAGAGTGAGTGGGGTAGGGGGAGACTGGGAGGAGGTAAATGGGTGGGGAAGTGAAGGGCTTTAAGAAAGAGGTGGGTTTTTAAGGCCCGTTTGAAGCTGGACAAGTTGGGGAAAGTTCTGATGGAGCGGGGGAGCTGGTTCCAGTGGAGGGGGGCAGCGCGGGAGAAGTCTTGGATGCGAGCATGGGAGGAGGTAACCAGGGGGGAAGAGAGGCGGCGGTCATTAGCCGAACGTAGAGGGCGGGATGGAGCATGAATGGAGATAAGGTTGGAGATGTAGGGAGCAGTGGAGTTGGAGAGGGCCTTGAAAGTAAGAGTGAGGAGCTTGAACACGATTCTGTAGGGGATGGGGAGCCAGTGGAGGGATTGGTAGAGGGGGGAGACAGAAGAGGAGCGGCGAGAAAGGAAAATGAGCCGAGCGGTTGCATTGAGTACGGAGCAAAGGGGAGCGAGATGAGAGCGGGGGAGGCCAGTAAGGAGGAGGTTACAGTAGTCCAAGCGGGAGATAATAAGAGAGTGGACAAGGGCTTTAGTGGCATCTTGGGAGAGGAAGGGCCGAATGCGTGCGATGTTGCGCAGCTGGAAGCGGCAGGATTTGGCGAGAGAGAGGATGTGAGGGACAAAGGAGAGAGAGGAGTCCGAGGCAGCGAAGTTGAGAAACAGGGGAAATAGAGGAGTTGAGAACGGTGATATAAGTTATAATATATAACTTATATAAATTGTTGTTTTTTTCAAATATATTTAAATTAAACTTATTTTAATTCATGTTTGTTTTTCTTTTGGTACTTGTTAATTATATGGAAGCCACTGAAGTTCACCAGCGCCACACAGTTTCTTTCACTAACACGGGTATTTTCAAATCTTCCACTACCTGGCTGACATGAAGCTTTATTGACTCCTTTGAACAAGGCAGTGAAAGATATGAAAGGGTGGTTATGGTGTAAGGCACTGGTAAACTATTTTTTAGCTGTATAATTAACAAAAACCTTTCTTTTTTATAAATCAATACTAATTATTTTTAAAACACTGAATTAAAAAGGCTCTATTGTCAAGAGTTTTTGGAATGCTTTTGTTCTGGTAATTCGATTGGTACCACCTCAATGCTTGATAAATAGGTTCCCCCAATGGAGTTTATGACTGGTGTTAACCTCTTTATTATATAGGGTTATGCAAAAGGTCCTCCTTTCAGGGAAAAAATAGTTTTATAACCACTATTAAAGGATGGTCCACTGCTCATTTGCCCGTTCTATCTACTTGCCCCCCCAGCCTAACATTTGACAGACAACCCCTGAATTCCAATAACCCAAATGATTTTAGACCTTTACAAGAATCTGTCCAAATAACATTACATTATGAGGGAAATTCCACACATAAATAAGACTAACAAGGAGACTATGGAAATAAATAAGTGTATGACAGAGACAAAAAATTGAAGTCTACTGAATGTTTGGCTGTGTCATCAGACATAGTAACCTCTACGGAAGTTTAATTTAAGTATTGTACCAATATTTTAATACATTTATCTGTTAAAAATAACCTGAAAATTGCATTCTCCATTTTTGCTTCTTATTAATGGCACTGATGCTCAAGATGGACCAAGACCTTTTATATTGTCCCTTTTATACAATGTATCAGTCCCTGTCTCTTACTACTTCCCACATTCACTGAAAGTCAATGTCAGGAATGCCCTTTGGCTGCAAGTGAGTCCATGTCAGGAGATCCCAATGGCTGTCTGTAAATACAAAGGTAGCATGTACCATTGCAGTGATTAAGTGAAGGTCTTCATACCTTATCCCACTTATGTATGAGTACTATATATCGGATGACGCTTAAATATATTATTACCTATGTCTACTTTGGACTCAAATTCGCTTTTTCATACTCCCCTTCAGTATTACCCTTCTATTATAAAGGAATTTATTGAAGTTTTTGTCCAGTGGTTTCCAAACATATTTGTTTAGCTCCTAAGTGTAATATATTCCTATCCACACTGTATAACTCTGAAAGCACTGCATTTAAATCAAGAATTTGCCATTTATTTTCATGAATTATGAAGGATACTTCTGAAGTATGTGCAGTAATATGATAAATTAAAGCAAAAGTCAACAATAACATTATTTTTTATAGAAAGCTAATGTCCCAAATAGCAACATGGTGGGGATCCCAAGTTTAGCAAAATTCACCCCAGCTGTTTGTCCCTCATTAAAACAATCAGAAGTGGTGGTACAAAGAGTGTAGGCATTGATCGCACACAGCTCTGACTTTGTTCTATCTGTGCCTGTGTTTAAAGCTAACCATACTGTCAGCATTTAAATTCTCCTAAGATGTCAATGTTGGGATAAAATCAGCAATACTGAATTTTCCTGAACTGTGGGTGTCCCGTGCATAAGTCTCACACACATCTACTAGTAGATTTTATGGTGGAATTATCTTTGAGTAGGATTTCCATGGATAACAATGATTATGCTATATACTCTACACACTAATTAGTCTTTATTGCAACACTAACTCACTAAAGTTAACACTAATTAGACAGCTCATCATTACATATTTTCCAATGAAGTGTATGGAATTTATATGAAGAATGCTTTGACATGCCCCATGATAATAAAATGTACTCTATCTATGTGTACACTGGAATAATTGTAAACCTTAATGAAATCCTGGCCGTTGTAATCCTTTATGAAGAACAATGAAATAAAAAGTGACTTTTGGGCTACAGAGTGGTATAAGGGGTCTAAATACTAGGCTGCGATGAGGCAAAAATCTTTAGAAAACAGCTGTTTTCTCCAGAGAATGGCCATCGCAGCTCTTCTTTAAATTTATCACGAGGTTAAAGCAGCCTTAACCTATTTATTGCAAATCCCTGCAGTCCCAGTATACTTCTATGGGGGCTGCAATGTAACCTAATTTAAAACCACTTCCCATACATCACTGAGTGGCATCACTATGCCCATGTGCAACCTTAGCCACGTATGCACAATAGTCACACAGGGATCAGAACCTCATTTTGCCAGCAGCGTTGAGCTAATAAGCCTTGGCTTGATAAATTCCATTGGCAATATATTTTGTATAGCTGGTATGCAGTGATACAAAATTATTCCTACTGCCGCCCATTAGCCACCAATGATACATATACCTCTAAAACAGAGATTCTCAACTATGTTCTTTAAATCCCCCCAACAAGTCACATTTTGAGACTTTCCATCTCTGGGAACAAGTAGGATATTTATTGTTCGAAGTAAGCTGTTATACAGTGGTATGTCATACCATCACTTATCCTACTGATTTGATAAAACTTTCAAATTCCCGTTGCTAACATTTTCCATAACGTTACTTCTTAGTTTCCATTTCAACCACTGGGAGAAGGTAAATGAATCCATGTATGAATGACTAAAGACATCTTTATTAAGGGCTTAGAACTGCAGTGGAGAAACATTGGTCTAACATTGAATATGTATTTATACATATTACAGTACTCAACCTGTTTTAATTGCAAAGAGTTAAGCAGGAAGCAGACAAAACTGGACTTAGGAATAAAAAGAATCATAGTCAAGGAGAAAGTGAAGAAAGAAATTAGTATGTCATACTAATGTGTGTGTGTTAGGAAATTTAGACTGTAAGACTGTAAGCTCCAATATGGCAGGGACCGATGCAAGTGATTTCTCTGTACAGCACTGCGGAATTTGTGGCGCAATATAAATAAATAGATGATGATGAGGATACATGGCTACTAATAAGCAAATTTAAATAAAATATTCACCAAAACAAATTAGGTGTAAATGCATAAGGCATACGCTTGACAAACTCTTTTCTTTTCTCACAAAGATGCACTATTATTTTGAAAGTAGTAGAAATAATAGGAAAGAGACAACTTTTGTTTATTTAAATACAGTTCATAAAAATACAGTTAAATATGT
Organism: Mixophyes fleayi; assembly: GCF_038048845.1. Lineage (NCBI taxonomy): Eukaryota > Metazoa > Chordata > Amphibia > Anura > Limnodynastidae > Mixophyes > Mixophyes fleayi. The sequence goes on along the minus strand of NC_134404.1, from coordinate 142,984,861 downwards.
TTTATGGAAGGTAAATTTTATAACATGCCAGAAAGATCTTATTAAACACGTATGTGTAATGTCTGAAATGCTGTGCAAAATACTCTTACAGTAATCATGGACACTGCATGCATAATATTTTGCTTCCAAACAAAATTAATTAGCTTCTTATGAATACACAATTGAAGAAATAAACTCGGCTGTGTACGACTGTTGGATACTTTTTCGTTTTTATTTCTTTTCTATAATTATGCCCTGCTTACATTTCTTATACAGAGTGCCATGCCGTTTATGACACACAAATTTATAGCTTATTATTCTACAAAATCCCCAGAGGAGCCCTTGAATATTTTAACAACTGACATCTTCTAGAACTGTCCAAACTCAGGACAAATTTATATGCTCTTAAACAAGCGAGAACATGTGCTATGTTAAGCATCTGAAATAAACATTTGATCTACTATAAAGAGAGAGTGCTGACAGAGTAATTCGAGGCACCTTTAAAAAGCAACAACATTCTCATGCTGTCCCTGTTCTGATGCTTTTAGTGGCAATTTACTGGTAATAAAACTTAATAAATCAGATATATTTCTTAAAGCTGGCAAAAGGGAGTAAATCAGGCACTATTTAGTAACTCCATGAGCTTGCTATAGTGTCTAGTGTGCAGTTCTCCCAGCCATAGAGCACTAAAAGTGAATTTACAACATTGTTTTTGTTGATCTCAGATAATCCTGAATTGAATGGTTTTCTATTTCAGTATGTTCATTGAATTAATGTTAATGACACCATAACATAAGCTCTATTAATCATGTAATTTATAAAAGGAAGTTCTGTACATTTATAGGACTATAGGGATCTTGGTTGTGAACCCCGCTTGTTTAACTGACTGCTCTGGGATTGTGACCTTGATCTCCCCGATCACCCATTCAGTTAATCCCTGGAATACTGAATTCTGAAGTCCTGGTTTGAGTCCTTGGTATCTGCGGCTGCTCTTACTATGCATTTGTGAGCCAGTCACTCTGGGCATAATCTCACAACCTACCCAAAATGAATAGGAATCACCAGATGATGGCACCAACATTCCATACTATTTGTTGTGTGGTTAGTCATGAATGACACAATTGGCGTAGTGTGCAACAGTTGTTCAGTCTCTCCCTTTTCAAGGCTTTTCTATCTGTAATGTTGTTTTAACATTGCAGGTAATAATCTTAGAAATAATATACTATATAGCAGCATTCAGGGCCTCAATTAAAGAGGGATGCATTTTGCTCCCTGAATGTAAGCATAAAAATTGTGTTGCAAAAATACATACTTGGAGTCGCCGGCATCGCAACATAAAGTAAAATAAAAACCAGGAGTACTTCTGAAATGAATCATGCATATAAATGCATACACTTGTGTCTCTCACTACTCTAGTAAATCTGTAACATTTTACATTTAGAAGAAAAAGTTGCATTACCCTATTTGTATAAAATATATTACAGCAAACAAGTTACTTATGTCTTGACAGTGTTATTAATAAGTGTGAAAATCACATTTTCATATAAAATGTAATGAAATACAAACACCTCCACAGCTGTCATTAAGCTTTTAAAAATCCAATGGGAATCTTCTGTCCTCTAGTAATCTAAGTAGAAAGAGCAAAGAAGTAATCCAAATAGACATAGCATAAGACCAAGCATAAGCAGCTAAATAGTGCTACTGGTGGCATCTTCATCTTTATACCAGGCCACCAGTACCCACAAAAAAATATGCTTCCTAAGAGGCATATCTGGGGATTAATCCAAATCTCATTAGTGCATTTCCAGGGGACGTGCTATACTTCCATGAACACAACCTAACTGTATTCAACTTACGCTTGCCTGCCTACATTCCGCTTTTCCAGATGTAAAAGGCAGCAGACGCATGTACTGCAGTACACATGTGCAGTATGTAAATTATATATTTACGCTAGAAAAATTGACATTAGCCCAACTCTAAATGAAGCCCTCAATGAGCAGAAAGAATAATAACAAATAATTTCACAGTTACAGTAAGTTAAAACAAGATACATGTCTTTTAAGTTCAATCTTTCAGAAATAATAATTGTATTGCTCCAAAGCCTCTGGCCCCTTACATGACAATTACCGTAATTCCTTGGATCAATTATTCCCATAATGTTCTCTACTAATTATATCTACAGATACCCTTTAATGTAGGGAAAGCATGCAATCGATTTTTAAATTCAGCTAATGCATTTACTATCACCACCTTCTGTGATAAATAATTCCAGAACTTAACCACCCTTATACCTCCCAACCTTTCTGGACACAAAATTGGAATAAGCCCCTTTTGGGACAATCCTACAAAATCTGTGAATGTCGGCAGAAAAGTTACACTGAAAAGCCCTTTTCTATGTTACTGTTTTAATGGTGACTCTTCCAGTTGTAACTGATGTACCCTTGTTATATGCATGGTCCTTACTGTGAAAACTCTTTATATTGTCCTTTTATATATTAACCTTTAAGTAAAAACAGTAGCCGTGACAACTTACATCTTGTGTGTTAAAACATCCAAATGTAGTGTGTAAATTTAAATATTATTATACTTGATTGGCAATAGATAAATATGTATATCTGAGCTCCCATAACATTTGATTACTTTGGTGCAAGGTAGTGTGATGCATTTAGAGGAGGGTCGCACGATTGCTATGCTAAGTGTGCTCCATCTGTATTAACAAACTTATGCATTCTATTATTTGCATATGATAATGGGTGCATTCCGAAACTTTACTTGAACACATCCAAGTATACAAACACACATTTATATGTCAACATTATTGGAATATGTGTATGTGTCTTTGTATTATACCATTTCCCCAGGTGTGGCTGCTGTACAGCAACCTATTTATTATGCCGAGCTACGAGATAATGAAACGCTGGTGTGCAGCTTGTCTTATCAACTTATAGCATGACTTAAATCCTGTTCATTGCTTCCTAATGTAATAATGACTGCAGTGTATTAGATAATGACCTTAATGCCATAGAGCAAAGCTATTCTTATGAAATATATTGGCAACTATTAAAGCAGAGAAAATGCTATAAAAAGGATTAAACAAAACAAAATCATTGGAGAAATGTCAAAACAACTTTTGGCACCGTTTGTTACATGGTAAAAGAGATTACAGTGTACTGTGTCCAGATGCGCTGTCTGTACTTTCTAAGGCCCTTGGAATAAAGAAATGCTCCTAAGTAATTTTTCATGAGTATAGTTTATCCTCCAATGATATGCAGCAACATGGATTGAGAATAATAGCGCTGGTAAGAGTTGCTAAAGCATTTTGTAAATCAAAATCTAGAGACTACTCCTGAATATATGGAGAGCACCATTTATTTTTATACTGTACTGTGATTCTTTTTGCTCTTTGTGGTGATGAAATACATTTTTATTTGATCAATCCCTTAATATGACAGGTAAGCAAAAACATTTATTTTGTATTGCTAAAAGCATCAATAGATTATTTTCATATTAATAGATAAGAATACAATGTAATCATAATAAAGTCACAATTTTAATGAAAGTTTTTAGTTTGTATGTCAAATTTGAAAAAAGGATATTAGCTATACTGGATAACAGTAGGTTGCCGTGTCACTAGTTTGATGATAATGGCTACAATTGTTATATACTGTAGGTTTAAATAATAAATCATTAAGCTTGAGCAGTGAAAAATCCATCTATTTTGCATGGGTTGAGTTACTAAAGAAGAAAGTGTGTGCGACTATTTTTTATTTTTTTGCTTTTATCATTTTTTAATTATTATAATTAAAAAAAGACGTGCAGTGTATAAATAACTGTATATTGTAAACAATTACCTCTTGCTGGATTTGAAAACATTGAAAGTCTGCTTTTCAAGTTGCAAAGTGGATCTCATATTGCATTAAATAAAAAATATTAAAATGTTTTTTGTCTGCATCCCCCAAAGGCCAGCTCAGCGCCTACCTCTCAGAGAAAAAGCTGCTACATCACTAAAATGTATCCAACAGAAGTATAATGAAAAGGGGCAATAAAGCCAACTCCCTTTCCATTTGTAAACTGAAAGCCCAATGTGCCTGCAATAGAATCATCATCATCATCATCATCATCATCACCATTTATTGATATTGCGCCACTGATTCCGCAGCGCTGTACAGAGAACTCATTCACATCAGTCCCTTCCCCATTGGAGCTTACAGTTTAAATTCCCTAACATACACACAGACAGACAGACAGACTAGGGACAATTTTTGATAGCAGCCAATTAACCTACTAGTATGTTTTTGAGGTGTGGGAGGAAACAGGAGCACCCGGAGGAAACCCACGCAAACACAGGGAGAACATACAAACTCAGATAAGGCCATGGTCGGGAACTGAACTCATGACCCCAGTGCTGTGAGACAGAAGTACTAACCACTTAGCCACCGTGCTTAAAATTAATTGAAAATTAATTAAAAATAAACAGAATCAATTAATATTTGTTCCCTGAAAAATAGCAAAAGAATTATGTGGCTTCTATTTGTTTCTTCTATCAACACCTTAGAGTCTGCCTCTACCCTTGGTTAAATAGGTTCACAACACACTATTATACAAACTTATAGTTATATCCTATCTCCGATATTAACCAATCTATTTAATTATTTTCATCAGGCAAGTAAATACAACCCTGCCACAACATTTGCCAAAACCATTGTTATGCACACATCTGTAAAAATCCTAACCTCTGTGGTAGATATTGCACTATCTCCTTGTTCATTAAAATGTTGCCAAAGATCTTGCCACTCAGGCTAAACACTATCTTCACCTTGCTAATCGATTCAGTTAAGGTTAGTTTTATATCCTCCTCCCTGGTCATTGCCCTGCCCTCCATGGGATTCAAAGGCAATTATTGAACGGTATCCTAGCCCTAAATTGTAATCCGTCTGCAAATGGCAAAGGCAATGGCTTCTCAGCACCCCCTTTAAAATATTCAATGGAACAAGACAACGTTGCATTTTCCACCTGACTTTTGCCATTGTCATGGAACCACAGGCAATGAAAATTGTGACTAACCAAAATATTTCTGAACTTCAAGTGGGTTCCACCAAGCACAAAATAGAATGGTATGTATATGACATTCTGCTTACACTTTGTGGAGAAATAGGGTCTTCCTGGACTATAGACTTTTTTTTATTCATCATCTGTTTCTCACACCCGCATGTACTTTTTAATTCTTTTCCAAGTGTAAGTACATACACCAGCGGTGTATTAAGTTATGTGTTATTTGTGTTATTCCATACTATACTGTACATTTTGCACTATTACCTGTAATACTGTATGTATTTGAAATGTAAAGACAGTTGCCATATTGTTCAGATGTGACCAAAACGTCTGAAAAAAAAAAAAGTCTTGATCAGCATGCCGATTCATGTGTACATACTTTACATGTTTTACATGATTTACCATCAGATCTGTGGTCTTCATCATTCTTAACCATTGGCTGAAAAAATCATGTAAATTCTATGGAGATCTGATTGTGAGTACATGCACACTGCAGGATTGGCACAATGTCGTTCCATCGATGAATGAGATTTTTAGTCCAGTTTAAAAATCAAAACTGGAACGATCCTCGTTCATCGTTGGAGACTACACACTAATGTTGGCCGTTTATCGGGTTATTGTCTAGATAATTGCCTGAAAATACTGTAGTGTATACCCAGCCTTAGCTCAGTCAGCTTTAAAGTTAGGCTTCAGCATGAAAAATTAACCATGACTTTCAATAGTACTGGAGTGTTCAAGGTCTATTGTTTAATTATGGGTAGTTTCTGTGTCCTTTATAAACCAAATATAGATAGTAAATTAGCAGGCTAAGTCAAAATTTTGTTGTGCAGCTGGAAGCTAGCTATTGTGTTCATGTTCACAGAGGTCATGTTAATCTAAAGGTTTAACCAAACAGATTCCATTATTCAAGATAACTCACTGTCATACTTTAACACTGAACTAAGAAGCCAATATTATTATATTATGTTAGATCATGGCATTTCAGTACAGGCTTTAATTGATAACAGCGAGAGACTGTAATGTTATGAGCTCAGCTATATCTCCATACTAATGCGTTGAAAATTGAGTTTTGTGTATTTAAAATCCAGACATTGTGTTGTTAGTTGTAGTCACTGATTTAGGCAGTTCAGTTTAGCCAGGCCATTGTGTATTAAATTCTGGGCCATTTGAGATGGTCTGATATAGAGGGAAGCTGATCACACCCATGCAGCCAGAGGCTAGTCTGAGAGTATAAGAATGGGCAAAAGAGAGCAGTAGGGTCATTCTGTCTTGGAGAATCCTGATGTATATAACACTAGCACAAAGGTCTTTTTTGCCTTGATAAAGCAGTCAGAGCTAAACGCGCGTTGGCGTTTTATAGCTCTGTATGTCAAAACTGTTATTATGTAGGACACGCTTTGGTTCACTTCTCTCACCTTTAGACAAATATCAATTATGACTAATAGAGGAGAACCACATTAAATAATATAGTGTCTCAATCCTAGAGTCTCTGTACTATTCTCATTTAGACTAGTCTCCCTGATACTGGTGAGACTGCTGAGTAATCAGACTTCAGTGTGGAATCTTTCATGTATCCAATACTAGACCAGATCTACTTACCACAGTCTAGTATAGCTCACCAGTTACAAATTAACCTTTTGAGATTCTTTGTTAGCATATATAATAGAAGCTATTATCAAAACCACCACTACTACTATCAAAACCACCACTAGGTTAATTTAACAGAATACCAATTGTTCTATATATTGATGGTACAACAGATCATTTGGTGCAATTAAGGAGACATATTTATAATTTCGGAACTCTAAGGGAAGCGATATATATTCTTCCAATATTGCAATCTATAATAATTAGTAATTCAATCCTACATTAACGATACACTCAATTTTGAGCTTATTAATTAATAATTGACCTCAGAGCTATATTTGCAGTTAATCTGCAATTTTATATATTTTTGTTTTTGTTTTTGATTTTAATATTTCGCTAGCTTTTGGTATAGGATGATATAACAATATTACTTTTAAAGCATATCAATAAAAAAATTATTTTAATTTTCATACTCATCCATTTTCTGAGTGCCCCTGTGTCACCTGCTTTCCCCCTCCTTTTTCTTTATATTGTCTGCATCTCTGGTGTATGGGTGCACCGCTCAGGATGTTTCTCTATATTACAAACATCCTGATCAATAGGCTACAATACAAATAGCTTATTGCTAGAAAATGGTATGAGATTTTCCTAGTGCAGATATTCTCTTTTCTCTTATCTACACAGTAGTAGGTGTCTGTCACGCCAAAAGGAAATCCAAACAGAGTAATGTGGGCCAAGCCAGGTCTGGTCCACGATAGAAAATGTCTGTCACGCCAAAGGACAATCCAAATAGAGTAATGAGGGCTGAGCCGGGTTTGGTACATGTTAGCAGATGTCCGTCACACCAAAGGAGACTCTAACTGGAGCAGTCAGGTCAAGCCGGGTCTTGTACACAACGAAAACTCAGGACGTGCAGGAGAAACATAGAGAGGGATACAAGGAGCTTGAAGACAGGAAGCCAGAAGTCAGGAACGTAATTTGTCGCTCTGACACAGGGCTTGTGTCAGAGCGGGATTTATATAGAATGACAGGCAGAGTTTGAATTTCCTGCCTTTTAGGATGTGGCTCTTCGTGTGTCTTCAGCTTCTGTGAATCTGCCCGCAGACGGTCGGCTCCTGTGTGCTCTCTCCACTCCTCAGTGGTAACGCTCTGCAGACCATCGCCTCCTGTGTGCTCTCTCCACTCCTTAGTGGTAACGCCCTGCAGACCATTGCACCAGCTGTCTCTCTGTGAATATGCCTGCAGTCCATCACCACCTGTGTGCTCTCTCCACTCCTCAGTGATAACATTCAGCAGGCCATCGCTCCAGCTGTCTCTCTGTGAATTTGCCTGCAGACCATCGCCTCCTGTGTGCTTCTTCACTCCCTGTGGTAACGTTCTGCAGACCAGCTCTTCCTTGCTCCAATACCCCTATTATATTTCTCTAGAGGGTTATTACGCTACCTCTTGGTCCTGTGCCTAGGAGTCACCTATTCTCCCAGGTTTCGATGAGAACTTCCCTAGGGGGCCGCAACATGCAGTGTGGAAGCCACAAAGTCCAAATTCGCTTGCAAAAACTTTCCGCTCAATCCTTGCGTACTTTGACAGTAAGAATCAGCCAAATGGATCCTGCGGGACAACCCTCTGCCAAAGACTTGCTTCAGCACCTCTTTGGGAGATTAGAGCGAGAAGACGCCGTCCAATTACAGTTATTACAGTGTGTGCAAACCTTAGCTACTCATCTGGACTCATTGCAGGTAAATCCTCCTCCTCCACCGGTGGCTCAGGCCCAGGCTCCAGAGGCACTACTCACCACGTTGTCCACCTTGCGCTTACCTACTCTTTCTAAATTTGATGGTGACTCGAAAGCTTGCAGAGGATTCTTAAACCAATGTTCCATCTAATTTGAGCTTCAGCCGCAGAATTTCTCCACACAAAGATCTAAAGTGGCATACATCGTCTCCCTACTCTCGGGACAAGCTCTGGCTTGGGCCTCTCCCTTATGGGATGATGACCTTCTAAAAGATAGTTCTGCCTTCATCTCTGCGTTTTCGACGGACCTGGATGAGTTATCTCTGTCGCCTCCAGTATCCTCAGATTACATCAGGGATCACGCTGTCAGACGCCGTCCCCGCTGATCCCCTGTCAGATGGGGAACGGACGTCTGACTTCCCTGTCAGCTGCCGCGGGACTCCGCTTCCGGGTACTCAGGCGCATGCGCCCTGTTCTACCGGTTAGTGTCTAATTATCTTCAGCCTTCAAAGGCCTACAGCGTGACAGTTTACTCTGGCCATGACTGACGGTACCGGAGAACCCTCATCCCGAGACCTCCTCATCCATTTAGGAGTACGGGTAGAACGCCAGGAGGCCAACCAAGCACAACTCTTGCAGTGTTTACAAGGAGTGATTTCCCGCTTGGATGCCCTCAGCACTTCTCAGGCAGCAGCCCCAGTTCCTGATCCTGCTCCGGCCGCTGCACCACCAAGCGCAGTACTTGCTACCTCTAGAACACTACAGATTCCAACCCCAGAGAAATACGACGGTAATCCCAAAGGATGCCGTGGATTCCTGAATCAGTGTTCCATCCAGTTTGAACTTTCACCGGAAAACTTCAAGGTTCCAAGGTTCCTTAACTGCAGGTCAATACGCTGTTCAGTTTCGTACCTTAGCCTCAGAATTAGGCAGGAATGATGAAGCTCTCTCCGCCACCTATTGGCAAGGCCTGTCAGATCCTATCAAGGACGCACTGGCTTCGCAAGAGCTTCCATCCAAGCTTGACGACTTGGTCTCTCTGTGTGTCAAGGTAGACATTCGCCTTCAAGAGCGTTCTCAGGAGAGGGTCCAAGGTCGTCGCACTGTGCGTTTGGCTCCTCGTTTTCAATCCCCAGCTCTCCCGGCGGAAGAGCCGATGCAAATTGTACGCTCTCGCCTGTCACGGGATGAGAGAGAACGCAGGATCAAGAATCGTCTGTGTTTGTTCTGTGGAGAATCCGGCCATCTGCTATCTTCCTGTCCTAAGAGGCCGGAAAACTTCACCGCCTAGGCAACACCAGGGAGGTTGTTCTAGGTTCATGTCTCCATTCTCCCTCTCCTTCCAAAGATAACAGTTTTCTGATGCCTGTCACCCTCACATTTTCGGACTCTTCCCTAAATTGTTCTGCTTTTGTGGATTCCGGATCTGCAGGAAACTTCATCTCTGCCACTCTGGTGTCGAAGCTTCACATACCCTGCACTCCATTGCCGCAACCTCTGGTTCTTACTGCAGTTGACGGTAACCGTGTCAGCAACGGTTCCATCACTGACACTACTGCTCCAGTTCAGTTGCAGGTAGGGGTTCTCCATCAAGAGTGGATTCAGTTCCTAGTTATCCCACAGTCTGTTAACTCCATCATTTTAGGGCTACCATGGCTCAGAAAACATTCACCACAATTCGATTGGGCTCACGCTCAAGTTACCTCCTGGGGCTCCTCATGCTTCAATCAATGTCTCTCGAAAATTCTTCCTCCTAACCAACTTCCTTGTCTCTCTCTGGACTCCCACCTCAAACTACCAGAGCCGTATTTAGACTTCATTGAGGTGTTTAGCAAGACCGCTGCAGAGACTCTCCCTCCACATCGAGCATGGGATTGTCCCATTGAGCTAATTCCCGGCAAAACTATTCCCAAAGGTAGAGTCTATCCTCTGGCTCTCCCTGAGACAAAGGCGATGTCTTTATATATATCAGACAACCTTCAAAGAGGATTTATCAGAAAGTCTACCTCGCCAGCAGGAGCTGGATTCTTTTTTGTAAAAAAAAAAGACGGCTCATTAAGACCGTGCATAGACTACCGCCGTCTTAATGATATTACCATCAAGAACCGCTATCCGCTCCCATTGATCACAAAACTGTTCGACCGGATTAGAGAAGCCAAAATCTTCTCTAAATTAGATCTCAGAGGGGCCTACAACTTAATCCGCATTCGAAAGGGCCATGAGTGGAAAACGGCATTTAACACCCGTGACGGGCACTATGAGTACTTAGTCATGCCGTTTGGACTTTGCAATGCCCCAGCAGTGTTTCAAGATTTTATCAACGAGATCTTCAGGGATCTTCTGTATCAATTTGTGATTGTCTACCTGGACGATATTTTGATATTTTCATCTGACTTACATGTTCATCGTCTCCATGTCAAGACTGTTCTTTCTCGTCTCCGGAAACATTCCTTATATTGCAAACTGGGGAAATGCCTTTTTGAGTGTTCACAAGTTCCATTTCTAGGATACATAGTTTCAGGCACCGGCCTGCTGATGGATCCGCAGAAAGTGAAGGCCATTGTCAACTGGCCATTACCTATTGGTCTCAAAGCTACCCAACGCTTTATCGGCTTTGCCAATTATTACCGGCAGTTCATTAAAGGCTTTTCATCCATTATTTGTCCTATTACAGCTTTAACTCGAAAAGGTGCCTGCAGCAAACCATGGCCTGTCGAAGCCATATTGGCTTTCAAAACTCTTAAAGAAGCATTTCTTTCGGCCCCTATACTCAAACAGCCAGACCAGGGGAGACCGTTTTTTATTGAAGTGGACGCTTCTTCAGTCGGGTTGGAGCAATACTTTCCCAGAAATCTGCTTCAGGAACATTAGAGACTTGTGGATTCCTGTCTGAGAAATTCTCTAGCACTGAACTAAATTATGGAATCGGTAACAAGGAATTATTAGCCATCAAGATTGCCCTTGAGGAGTGGCGTCACTTACTAGAGGGTGCCTTAAATCCCGTCACGGTCATGACAGATCATAAAAATCTTACTTATCTCCAGGAGGCACAATGTCTTAACCCCCGTCAAGCTCGCTGGTCTCTTTTCTTTGCCAGGTTCCAACTCATTCTCACCTTTCGTCCCGGTTCCAAAAACTCCAAGGCCGATGCTCTCTCCAGGTCCTTTGATAATGATGGTATTCTCACTTGTTTAGACAACAAAATGATTCTAAACCCAATACAAACAGTGGCCATTACCAATTCTTCAGTGACCTCTCCCCCTCCAGAGCGTTCATTTGTGGAACCTCATCTCCGCTCTAAACTACTATCTTGGGCTCACGAGTCCAAATTTGCCGGAAATCCCGGTTACAAGAGAACCAAGGAATTCCTCTCCAGATATTATTGGTGGCCTAAACTGGCTTCAGATGTTCAAAAATTCGTATCTGCATGTTCGGTTTCTGCTCGCCACAAGGTGCCAAGACAGAGCACTCCTGGTCTTCTCCTTCCTCTGCCTATTCCAGATTCTCCCTGGACCAGCATTACTATGGACTTCATCACCGACCTCCCTTTGAGCAATGGCTATAATACCATCTGGGTCGTGGTAGACCGCTTTTAAAAAATGTCACACTTCACTCCTTGTAAAGGTCTTCCTTCAGCCCCTAAGCTCGCAGATTTGTTTCTAAAGAACATCTTCCGTCTTCATGGATGTCCTCGAGAGATCATCTCTGACAGAGGAGTACAATTTGTCGCTAAGTTCCGGAGAGCTTTTTGTAATAAGATTGGAGTCAGTCTCAAATTTTCTTCCGGATATCACCCCCAGACTAACGGACAAACAGAACGAGTGAATCAAGACTTGGAGTGTTTCCTACGGTGTTTTGCTTTTGATCATCAAACAACATGGAATGATCTTCTATATTGGGCCGAATTTGCCCACAACAATCTTCTACATTCCTCCTCTGGGCATTCTCCATTTTTCATTATCTACGGCAGACATCCCATTCCTCCTCTCTTATCCGAAGCTCCTTCTTCTCTAGTACCAGCGGCTGATACTCTCATCCATGTTTTCTCTTAAATCTGGTCTCAAACCAAAGAAGCACTGTCTACTTCAGTACAGAGACAGAGGAGAGCGGCTGATCTTCATAGAAGAGTTGCTCCAGTCCTGAGGGTAGGAGACCGTGTTTGGTTGTCTACGCGCAACCTTCGACTTCAGGTCCCATGCATGAAATTGGCCCCTAAGTTCATTGGTCCCTTTTCCATAGCACAAGTCATTAATCCTGTTTCCTTCAAACTTGCATTACCTCCGTCTCTTAGAATACATAACACATTTCATATTTCATTGCTGAAACCACTGATTCTCAACGAAATCTTCAGAGAACCTGCTCCTCCTCCACCTATTAAAACATCTCTAGGGGAGGATTTCGAGATTGAGAGGATCCTGAAGAGACGTTTCTTCCAGCGCAAACCTCAGTATCTAATACACTGGAAAGGTTACGGTCCGGAGGAGAGATCGTGGGTCTAGGAAGCCGACCTTCATACTCCTCGTCTCCTTGCAAAATTTCTGAGGAAAGTTAATCCTTCTCCGAGAGGGAGGAGGGGAGGGGGTACTGTCAGACGCCGTCCCCGCTGATCCCCTGTCAGACGGGGAACGGACGTCTGACTTCCCTGTCAGGTGCCGCGGGACTCCACTTCTGGGTACTCGGGCGCATGCGCCCTGTTCTCAGTCCCGTTGCTAGGCAACGGGACGCCGCTTCTCCTACCAGTTCCCCCTCCTCCTTTCCGCCAATCACTACAGTCAGCCCTCTATTTAAACCTGTCTCTGGCGCCATTAGGGTGCCAAAGTAACAGGTTCACCACCAGTGTTCCTGGCTTCCTTATTCTCCATACTCCTGAGTATTCTGATTCCTGATTACCTGTTGTGACCCTGGCTTGGCGACCATTCTACTTTTCTGTGTGACCCATTCTGTACTGTGACTTCGGCTTGGCGACTATTTCTTTGGATTACCCTTTGTACCTGATATTCCTGATTGCTGTGACCCGGAACCGTCTGACCTCTCTACGCTACACTGGTAACTGGCTAAAAGGACCGGGACCTGCGTGCTCTCTGCTGCGAAGTCCAAACCTCCTTGCGGGGGACCCTGGTGAACACCAGGGGTACGTAAGACTCCGCGCCTGTTTGACCAGTTGCGCCAATACCGGTTAGTGTCTAATTATCTTCAGCCTTCATAGGCCTACAGCGTGACACACGCTCTGTGGCACAATATGTTATTGAGTTTCGAGCTCTCTTTTCAGAACTTCAGTGAAACAACGAAGCCCTCGTTGCCACCTTCTGGCAGGGTCTCTAGGACAAGGTAAAGGACATCCTCTCCTCTCAAGAACTACCTTCCTCCTTAGATGCCTTGATTTCACTCGGTAACCGAGTGGATCTTTGGTTTCAGGAGAGGTCTTCGGAAAAGGAACCACCACGGCATTCATCTTTCAAACTGGCACCCCGCTTCCAACATCCTAATCCCCCCGATGAACCCATGCAGTTGGGTCTATCTCGGCTAACTCCAGAGGAGAATGAAAGGAGAATGAAGAACAAATTATGCATCTACTGTGCTCATCCAGGTCACATACTGAGCTCTTGCACAAAACGCTCAGGAAGCAGCAAGCCCCAGCCTGTTCAGGTGAGGTCAGGCTGGGGACGTCCAAATCCTCTCCAAATTCTTGTGTAGGACAAGTTTGATCCTTTCCAGTTACCTTACACTGGCCTTCTGGATCTTCCCACTCTAAGGCATTATTGGATTCAGGTGCAGGCAGAAATTTAATTTCCCTATCTCTAGCGTCTCAATTGGCCCTACCTTCTGTTTCTTTGAAAACCACTGTGGTGGTCCCTGGTATAGATGGATCTCGCTTATCCAATGGTCTTATTCATAGGCCCACTGAACCTCTTGCCCTCCAAGTAGTGGTGCTACATTGGAAGCAGATCTCTTTTCTTATCCTACCTCTTACCACCAGTCCTACTATTCTAGGCCTGCCATGGCTTCAATTACACTTGCCTTACCTTGACTGGTCCTCCTCTCAAAGTTTGGCCTGGGTATTACCCATACCTTGTCAGATTCCTTCTCTAGTTCCCTGCCATTCCAGTACTACTAATTTTCTTATGTGTTTAGCAAAGCCCACGCTGAGCGCTTACCACCTCATCGCCCCTGGGATTGCCCTATTGACTAACAACCTGGGAAGATCCCTCATCGTGGTCGAGTCTACCCTCTCTCTCTCTACCAGAAATGGAGTCTACGGCAGATTATATTAAAGAAAACGTGGTTTCATCAGACTCTCCTCATCTCTAACCAATGATAGCTTCTTTTTCGTGAAGAAGAAGGATTGAACCCTTTGTCCTTGTATTGACTACCATTGCTTAGATGCTATTACCATCAAAAATCGTTATCCCATTCCTTTGATCACCGAGCTCTTTGTTCATAGGGGCCAATATCTTCACAAAATTAGAACTCCGAGGGGCCTATAGTCTTATCAGGATCCAGAGCCCAGGACGAATGGAAAACATCGAGATGGAGGGGAGCCGAGACCCAGTCTTGGTCACCAGAGGCCACCAAAGCCTTTTTTTTTCGAAACAGCCTTTTCTATGACTCCCTTTCTTAAGCAGCCTGACCCGTCTCTTCCTTTTTTCCTTAAGGTGGATGCCTCCACAGTAGGAGTAGGAGCCGTACTATCACAAAGATCCTCTCAAGGCAAGTTCCATCTGTGTACATTCTATTCTCGCAAGTTTCTACCAGCAGAGAAAAATTACGCTATTGGTGATAAGGAGCTGTTGGCCATGAAATTGACTTTAAGTGAATGGAACTATCTTTTTGAAGGGGCTTGACATCCTGTCACCGTTTTTACGGATCACAAAAACCTACTCTACCTCCAGGCAGCCCAGTGCTTGAACCCCCAATAGGCCCGGTGGTCCCACTTTTTCGGTTTGCTACAAATTCTTTGCGGATAAGAGACGCAGGGCTGCTCCTCTGTTGAGAGTTGGTGATATGGTGTGGTTATCTACGAGGAACATTCGATTCAAGGTTCCGTGTATGAAATTTGCTCCCCCTTTTAATGGCACTTATAAGATTTCACAAGTGATTAGTCCTGTTTGGTTCAAGTTTCTTTTACCCTCTTCTCTTCGCATTGTCATCTCCTTTCACACCTCTTTGTTAAAACCACTCATCATTAATCGGTTCTCTTCCTATTCAGCTACTTCCACCCATCCAATTGTTAAAGAGAGTGATGATTTTGAAATCAATCGGATATTGGATTCTAAGAACTCCAGGGGAGGAGTCAAGTATCTTGTGTATAGGAAGGGATTTGGTCCCAAAGAGAGCTCCTGGGTGCCCCCATCTGATATCAATGCACCGCTACTTTTAAAGAAATTCCACTCTATGTTTCCCAAGAAACCGGGATCTAGGTGATCGGTGACCACCTTTAAAGGGGGGGTACTGTCACATGCCCGGTTTCACCCAGGGTCTGGCACACTTACCTGTCCTCCGATCTCCGCTCCATCCGGCTGTCGGCGGCCATGTCTCCAGCACTTCTGCGCATGTGCAGATCTGCTATTTCATCTAGCATCCTGTCTCGCTTCCATTGGCTGTCCATTCATTGGCAGCATTATATAAACTCCCCCTTTCTCCTCTAGGTGCTGGTTCTTTTAAACAGTTTTCCTGCCTTTTAGGATGTGGCTCTTTGTGTGTCTTCAGCTTCTGTGTATCTGCCCATGGGTTGGGTACTAAATTACGATCCTGATAAAGATGACTCTACTTACCCCTACAGCGCCATCACAAAACTGGCATTCCCGACATCCTCAGCGGGCTGACTGTTGGAAAAGCTGACTTGCAAGAAATTAGAGAGATAGACTGTCCGGCACACAGGAATGACATCACAGGTAAAAGCGACAGTATTGTTAGTGCTGTTAAAGGGGCAATCTAATTTCTTGCAATCAGCTTTTTCAATAGTCGGCCTGCTGAGGATGTCTGGAACGCCAGTCTTGTGATGACGCTGGAGGGATAAATAGTGTCGGTGTGATGGCAGTCGGGAAAGCGACTACCACCGCTGTCCGCAGACCATTGGCTCCTGTGTGCTCCCTCCGCTCCTCAGTGGTAACGCTCTGCAGACCATTGCCACCTGTGTGCTCTCTAGCGAAAACCATAGTTAGACTTTACTCCCCTAGGAGAAGTAGTGTCAATCCCAGCAGAACCTAGAAGGATCCAACTCAATCCTTGGGTACTCTGACAGCAGGTAGAGACATATATGCAGACCCATTTAGCAAGCCAAGGTCAGGAGAAGGAGAAGATAGCAATTTTTTAAACAAGCCAGGAGTCAGGGCAGGTAGAGAAATATATGCAGATCCATTTAACAAGCCAACATCAGGAGTAATGGAATATAGAGAATCCTTTAAACAATCCAGGTCAAACACTAAGACCAGAACAGATCAGGATGCAAGGCACACTAGGTCAAGCAAGAACTATCACCAGCATTAGCATGGTAATAGGAAGGGGTTTATAAAGCCAGAAGAACCAATGAGATGTTGCATGTGATGTCATTATGGCAGGGGGACCCCTGCCGCGTGTCCCGCTGCTATAGTTCCACCCACCCCAGGCTGGTTTGCCCGATTTTCATGCAACCAGCAGTAGGCTGGCAGCATTAGGATTAATAGTGGTCGGGCGGGGGACCCCATGCTTTTTTTGCACATTTATCTATTTTTAAACTTTTGACAGCCGCCGGACCTCCGGCTGTATAAACAGATAGTGTAACAGCGATGTGTTTACTAATCATTCATTTAGGAAACACAGGAGAGTTATCTAAACATGGGAGACTTAGCTAAACACGGGAGTTTTTGACATCACAGCAACTTACCAGAGATGACCAGCGATATTTAAGATCAGAGTAAAAATCGCAGTTTAATACATCTGGCGACTAGGGGACTAAAATCGCGAGTTATCACCCGAGATTTTCCGCGATTTACATTGATTTTAAATCGCTGAAAAAATCGGACCTTGATACAATTACCCCCAGGTCTTAACTATTAAGCAGTAACTCTGATTTTATTTCCTATTTTTTTTCCTGAAACTCATTTGTGAAACATATTGTATGTCTTGTTATTCATTTTTGTAAATAGGCCTTGGAAACATTATTCAGATTAAATAAATTTAATCTAGTGTATTTTCTGTAATGGATTGTGAATTTACGAATTCCAGGGAGGCTCATGCTACATGTGTATGTGATTTAAGTGTGAAACATTAATAAGTGGTTCTTGTGAACGTAAGGACGCCATAATAAATTCTTTGTGGTGGCAGAAAAAATGTATTCATTGCTAAGTGACTACGGTGACACCAGTTACGACCAGCTGTTCAGATTGCTGTATCTGGGACAGGCTGGGCGTTCGTGACGTTGCAGGATGAGTTGCTGCATGAGTGCAGCTAGAGATTGCACAGCTGATGCTGCCAGACTGAGAGCTGAAGAGACGCTGGTTGCTATTTACATAGCAACTTGCTAAATCAAATGAAGAGCTGGCTGTGTGGGAGGAGAGGATGCTACTATTGTTGTTAGACAACTAGTCCAGAGCATAGCGGCAGACCTCTTGCACATACCCGGGACTTAGTACAATACACTGCTGCTTAATAAGGAGAAATGCTGGTAACAGATCAGGCATGCGGTGTGACCACCACACAACTGAACACATAAGGGCACAATCTACGACTGACTGACAAGGAAAGGATGCCGATTATACATCTGACATGTTGCAGTGGTTATCAAATTCCTAAATACATGAGAGCACAATTCACAGGGAAAGGTCCCTGGTAACACATTTTTTGTATGCGAGGGTGGTTACCATATACTTGGTACATCAGGATGCAATCTGCTGGCCCAGTGTGTTGCAGTGATCACCGTATTTCTTAACACACCTGCACAACTACAAAAAGAGCATCTTAGAAATGGCATAGTGCCTATGTGGAATAGGAGAACAAATAAAAGAGTTCTAGAAAATGGTATTGACTGTGCAGCTATGAAATGATTGTGACCACACATGATGCCTGACCAGATGACAAGATCATATTACAAATAATTTAAAAGCAAGCATGTAGATGAATACAAAAAGAAAAATGGAAAACAAGCCCTGAGCAAAATCAGTATTAAACACATATTTTTTTTTATGCAAGAAATCTGGTCACTTAAAGGTCAATTGTTATATACTAGAAAAGGTGATGAAAATACTGCAGGTACTGACACTTAATACCAATGTAGATGTGTCATCAAATTATGCATAATCTGCAGAGTCTCCCCCACACTCACCATAAAATACCAATGAACAATGTACTATGTACCTAATCTTGAAAGCAAACGTGATTTTAGTTGAGAATCTCAAAAAGCAAAACAATGATGTGACATTCAAATACCACAATGGTTTCAAGAATGATTAGTGCAGCCAGATGATGAAATGTATTAGCTACTTGAAAGTGAAAATGACAAGGAAATATATATTTTTTTAAACCCAGCAGTAACAGAGCTGAACAGCCTCCGAACATCATACACGCAGGCATGTGGGGACTTATGATATGAGAACCAAATAAGGAACTATTTTTTCATGGATGATCAGTTATGATCAGTTAAGATACACAAAGAAAGCAAAACAAATATCTAGTCAGGCGCTAAAAAACATAACTTTATATAATCAAAATAAAAATAAACAGTAAAATCACCTTATCACCAATTCACTTTAAAAACTACCAAACTTAGACACTGCTCCTAGAGGCTCCTACAGGCCTCAATTTAAAAACCATACACATGTTTCCTTGCAGATAACCATGGTTAGCAGAGAAAGAACAAGGATTTCAAGCACCATCCTCCTTTTAAAGCTTCCAGTCTGTTATTCTAACTCAATCAGCATGACAGAGTGATATCCAGCCTTATTTTATAGGTTTATAGCCGTTGAGCGTTTTTTTACAGTTATAGCTCTTTTGCGTGTCTATAGCTGTTAATGTAGTATACTGCTATTCAGTGTCGGACTGGGGCATGAAGGGCCCACCGGGGGACTGCAACGCTAGGGTTCCACCAGAGGGGGTGTGGCCAGCCATGATAGAGGCTAGCCAAGACACTAGAGGGGGAGTGGTCAGCCCACGAAGGACAGCTAGAACTATAATGTAGTATATAAAGAATGCAGTGTGTATAAAGAGAGTAGACAGTCTTGACCTGCCTCTTAGATTTGGCAGAACAGTCACCACAAATCCGGATTGTCCCACTTGACTCAGAACATTTGACAGACTGTCCTACCTGTTTTTGTCACTTTCACCATCTGTGGCTGCTGGTTTCTTTAGTTGCGGCTTATATGGATCCGGGAATGTTGGGGGCCCTATTTGGAAAAAAAAATGGGTACATTTAGAAAATTCCAACCAGCCCTGGCGTTAAATCAATAGGACCCACAATTAATGCTTAGGCCTTCCTCCAGCCCCAAATTAAAGTAATAGTATTCCCATTTAATAAATAAACATATTTCCCTCCCTTCAGGCAGCCCCAGCAATAAATTAATAGCATTTACATATAATAAATATACCTATTTCCTGCAGCAGTGACTGCCATTAAATAATTCATATTCACATTTAATTAATAGACCTCATGCTCCTCAAACTCAGCCCCACATTTAATTAATATCCCCCAAACCACCCCTCTTAAATTAATAGTCCCCACTATATAATTAAATTGCCCCGCCATCACCCCACAAACAAAATAGCACCCATTAGTTAGCCATCACCTACCACACACACATTACATTGTTACAAGCCCGCTGTGCCATCACACACATTACTGTGCCCCTTCATCACCATGCTGTGCCTCATTATGATCACACTGCACCATGCTCCATGCTGCTTTGGCCCCCTCACACTCTGCCATGCTGCTTTGGTCCCCCTTCACACTCTGCCATGATGCTTTGGCCCCCCCTTCACACTCTGCCATGCTCTCTTTGCTCCCCCTTCACTCTCTGCCATGCTCTCTGTGCTCCCCCTTCACTCTCTGCCATGCTGTCTGTGCTCCCCCTTCACTCTGTGCCATGCTGTCTGTGCTCCCCCTTCACTATCTGCCATTTACTCCCCCTTGCTTCTGTTCCTTCACTTACCTTTACTATACGCTTCTTTCTTCTCTTCTGTCTTCTTGTCTACTCCTCTCTGGGCCACTTCTCACTGAACGTCGGACGTAATGACGTTATGATTGATATTCAGAGCAGAGAGGAGGGGCGCTGATGCCACGTGAGCATTTTTTACTATTTTTTTTTTAAAGATACCCGCTCTCCCCACCAACAAAGAGGGAAGCGTTTATGTGTATAAATGTGATCTAGTATAATATGGGAGGTGGTGGAGAATGTGTGTGCCAGTTATGCTCTTTATTTGCTTTTACAAGAGCAGTTTGTAGCTATGTGAAGTCGCTCCCTTTCGTTGGTGGGTGGTGAGCAGCTCCTGGCATATGGAGGATGGTGGTCTAGGAGAGATACTGCCATATGGAAAAGATGGGTAGGGAGTCTGATATTGTATGTGGGCGTAGGTGGTAAGTCTGGGTGTGTGTACTGTCACGGTTGGCTTACAGGAAATTGATCCCTAGGCTCTGCTGAACATGGCTAAGCCCAGCCACAGGCGCGGAGTCTAACAGACAGGTGGTTTTTACCAGGAACCCCAGCAAGGAGGTATGGTCTTAGCTGCACCAAGTCTGCAGGTCGCGGTCCCGTGAGTGAGTGTACAGCAGAACGATGTGGGGGAGCCAGGTGAAGTGGATGGAGACAATGGAGTCCACAGATGAGTGGTATAAATACAGGCACAACAATAATATAGGCTGATGATCAGCAGCCAATGAGTCACTAGGAGAATAGGTGCTCTGTGGTATACAACGAGAGGACAGAGGCTGTCACTATGAAGTACTCTGGAGATGGTAATGGAAGTACTGGAGCAGCAATAGTTCAACAAGGTCAGAGACTGAGAGCAGACTGGGGTAGCGGAGATAACCCGTGGTAACAGCTGATGAGTCACAGATGTAGTAGCGGCTCTGAGTGGTAGTGATGAGAGAACTGAAGCTGTCACGATGAAGTACACTGGAGATGGTAAGAGAGGTACTGGAACAGCGATAGTTTAGCACAGACCACAAACTGAGAGCAGACTGGAACACAGGCAAACCACAAGGAGAACAGGAACCAGAACCACAGCCTGCAGGAAGTGAGCTTGAAGAACAGGCCTCAGACAGGTGAATCCAGGAGGCTTAAAGAGTGCTCCAGAAGTGCTTAGCCAATGAAAAAGAAAGGAGGAGGTCCTGAAGTGCAATAGGCTTGCACCTGCACAGATCTGAATATAGCTGAATGAATGAACTGGAGAATGTCTGATGCTGGGACATGGCAGTTTCCAGATGAATGGACTGCAGGTAATGAGATAGGTACTATGTGTGGGACCGGAGAATAACATGTACAGAGGGAGGGGTTGTAAGGGCATACTTATAGGAAGGTTCCTAGGTCAAAGTCTATGTGAGTCTGTTCAGAGTTAAGGTTCCTAGTGAGGGGATCCATTGCGCTTCTTCTCTTGAAATGAGTTTCATACAATCTCTGCCTCTCCATGGTTTTGGAACTTTGATGAATGTGAATGTAAGAACTGATGGGCCTTGGTTGTGGTGTGTCCTGAAGTGTTCCGATACGCTGTGGTTTTGTACTCCTTTCTTTATGTTCCTTATGTATTCCGGGATTCTCATTTTTAGGTTTCTTATGATCTTTCCTACGTATTGGAGTCTGCAGGGTACTTGGAATAGGTAGAGTGGAGTTACATGTTATTTTCTTCTTTACTTTGTGGGTTCTGTTGTTGGTGTATGAGTGGAAATTGATTGTAGGCTTAGTGGAGATGTGTTTCATTGCTTTGCAAGCCATGCAGCACTTACAAGCTCATAACACCACACACCTGCAACTGCACATAATTCCAAACACCCTTAGCTGCAGTTAACACCATCAAAAGTATATAATATACTACTTTAAGAGCTATAGACACGAAAAAGCAATATAACTGTAAAAACCCCTCAAGGGCTATAAACCACGGGCTGCTAGCAGCAACCAAATAAAGGTATACTGTCTATTTTTACTACCTTTCCCTCCCCATGGCCCACCCTCTTCGCAAACGAAGTACAAAACAATTGGAGAATTAACCATTTAACAGGCAAGTTCTTATAACTACCCTCCCATTTCTCTTAGCTGTCTTTCCAATACACTATCCCAGTGTTTCCCAACTCCAGTCCTCAGGGACCCCTAACAGTGCATGTTTTCTAGATCCCTTTTGTGGAGCACAGGTGTATTCATTACTGACACATTTTGAAAAATCCACAGGTGGTACTAATTATTTCCCTTGTGACCTGGAAAATCTGCACTGTTAGGGGTCCCTGAGGACTTGAGTTGGGAAACACTGCACTATCCACTAAGGACCTACCAAACCTAAACCACCGCACACAACATAAAAAGTTGCGACATTGCAGAAAACCAACCACAAAGAGAAGGAGGTAATTCACAGGAGACAAGTTTGTCCCTAATCTGACCCTAAAGACCTTGGCAAAATGTAGCCACTAATGCTCATTGTTCCATTGTAGCTCAGGAATGAGGGTGCAGAACTACAACACATAATGACCAACAGATTGTGACCCCTGATGTAGACAGAGAATGTCAGCAACTGCAGAAGACTCCCATCCGGGCTCAACAAAAATCCTCCAAAAACAGTCTATAAACTGAATGCGATTATGGAGAAGAGTATCGTTGTGGTCCCAAACAGGAATGGCCCAAGTAAGCGCATGTCTTACTTGGGCTACAGTGAAATAATCTATGCCACTTTGGCTTTCTGTGAAGGAAAATTACCTGGAAGCAATTTGAATTGAATTAAGCTTTGATTAATAAAACATGACACATCCGAGAGTTGCCATCATAACTGGAAAGTATTGTTATCTGCAGTGGAGAGGTGCAGATGGAGGAGATACCACAAGAACTGCAGGAGGATAAGCCTTACACACATTGCACTAACTAGTTCTGGAGATATTCTTGGTTTTCAATACATTCAACCAAATGCTGGAGTTAATCTTGCAGAGAAGAATTCCCTGCAGGATCTCATATGTACCATTAGACAGAGACATGATGAACTTGTCTAAGTTGGTGTTACCCACGCCCAGGGCACAGAGCCTAACATGATGCCGGTGTTTATCAAGGACCCTCGAATGGAGGTATGGGCTTTGCTGTGCATGCCATGCAAACCGCGGCTCCTTAGGTATAGTTTGTATGCGGGGAGTAGTGCACTAAGTCTAAGTAATGGAGAACTGATATAAAAGAGGTACGCAGGACCAGGAATAAGTAATATGATAATAAAAATATATGGAACAAGAATACCAATAAAAATTAGCCAGGAAGTGGGATGGCACTGGGAATCCTAGAATCAGGCTTTAATCTACTTCTGCTTCTTGTGGATATCCCAGGTTTGCATCTACTTTCCCAACTCTAGCTTGGATTGGGATGCTCTTAGAACCATGTAAGACAAGTGTTTGGCTGTAATGTTCTTGTTCTTCAATCTGAAAATAGAGATGATACTACTCTTTTTATGCTTCTTGATTGACGTCACTTTGCTTGAAAAATCAACACTTACATTAATAAAGTTTACTTTCTTTTGGTACTTTCTAATTTTAAAGACACCACTGTAGCTCTTCAGCGCCATACCACTTTTTCCACTTAAACGATTGTTTTCCATATATTTTGCTGTCTGGTTGATGTGATGACTTATTTACTGACTGGAGCAAGAGATTTGAAAAGAGTGGTTCAAGTGGACGAAACAGTGTGGCGCCCAAATAATAACAAATCCTTTTTATTTCTTATAAAATTAGTACTGCTTTTAAAATGTTTGAGTATCATGTTACATTTCTATTCTTTAAAAATAGTGTCCCCAGGGGTAACATCATCAATATATAGAGCAAAGCTAAAACAAGTCCTTTATCTAGCAAAAGGGATGTTCACCTTGTGCTATCTCAGCCTGTCTTCTATATCCAATATCTCCTTTTAGGGATGGACTGCTGCTCATGTGCCAATAAAGTGTGTTCGCGCACAGGCTAAGTCTTTGGTCAAGTAAGAATATATCATATATTAAAAATATATAATCAAAAATCACAGGCTGTGTGGACATGGATTGTAAGGATGACTCCAATGATCACAAGTCAACAATGGGTTACTTGTTCAAATCAAGGGATATTTTAATCTTCTGGCCCAGAAAAAAAGGAGTGTCAGTTGTATTATCATTTTCAGCAGCAAATTATGTCACAGCATATGAAGACAGTGGAGAGATGGATGCTAGAACCAAGCATTTTGAAGTCTGGCATAATGTCCTACATGTCCAAGTGAAATGTGATGTGATTGACTTTTGTTTGAGATTGACAAGATTATAGCTGATGCTTAGGCAAGCCCACTGCCAAGACCCAAGCTTGAAGAACTCAGAGCAAATAAGCTGTTGAGTGAGGATATTATAATACTGTTTACTGTGACAGATACTGTATTGTATTTGGTTTGTTATTGCTCATATAGAATAAAAACATCCTCTTTAACTTTAACATGACTGGACAAATTCCTGAATTATCTCACTGCTAATAATTTGATAATACTTATATTTTTTCAGGAAAAAGTGCAATGAATCATGAAACAAGGTTACTGTGTTCACCATGAAATCTCGAAAAAAGGAATATTGATTAAGTAGCTTCTTAACATAGCCTGCTTTCTGCCACAATTGCTATCCTACAGTACACAAATAAATCTCTTCATGCACTGTGCCTCATAAAATCATAATGAACACCAATCAAATATAAAGTACACTGGAATTAAGTAGTATAATTTATTGCCATGGTTATACTGTTGATACTGATTGGCTTTATTTTTAGCTGCTAATTATCAGTTATCCTGAACACCATATTGTAATCTTTGCCATTAAATAAAGGTATTTTTTTTTAACATTTTCCCAAATACAATATTTTAACCTCTACATTAAGTTTAGAGTCAGATGAACTGGATGACCATCATTAATAAAATATACAGTAAATACTCCAGACCACAATGTATATCAGAGTTCTTATTGTTTACTAAGGCCAGGATGTATTCAAGTATGAGTTTCATTGAGTGGTTTTAAATTGGACAGACAGCGGTTTTGAGTTTTAGAAAAGATATAGCAGAATGTATTAAGCAATGATTTGTTATGTGCTCTGCCTGGCGAGATGGCACCTGTCTGAAATAACAGGCAGATCTTTTTGATACATGAATAATTAATTAAAAAACAGAGCAGTGTGCCCCCCAAAATCTTTAGACAGCCCCAGTGTTATACAGGCTGTCTAATTCTCACTAATTCAGGGAGACAGTGAGTGTGGGAGATCCCCTGCTAGAGTGGAAATCAGAGACAGGTTAGACAGTCTGGGCTGGTTATAACAGGGCAACCTGCAGCATGGGGTCCTCATATTATAGTGGCCTGGTCAGCGCAGGGCTATAAAAAATCTACGAGCCCTGCAGTGAAATGTACAGGGACTCTTTCTGGCATCCCTGGGCTGTGTATTCCAGCGTAATATAAAAAATCAGGACCACTGAAGAGGTTCCAGTATAATGCTAAAAGGGACTTGTAGATATCATCCCAGTATACAAGTAAATAAATACAGACACATATGTGTGAAATAAAGTGTAATTAAATAAAATTCTCTATGATACCGACATTCTTTTCTTTATTAGAAAATAAAATATTTCTTCTCTCTCATTCTATTCCAATGGTAAAGTTATAATCCAATGAGAGATAATCAGAATGAATGATGCAAACTAACTCGCCACAGAATGAATAAATTGACTCGCCTTCACTGCTTGCCAACCTTACGTCAGCCATATTGTGATTTGCTGAGCAGCTAATGGTAGCACTGTTCAATTTTAGTCACAGCTATTTTGTGTCAGGGTTTCCAACCGTGCAGTTCATGAATTATGGCTATTAATTTTAATTCCACTGGATTACAAACCTTATAGATATAATTGTGGAGTTCAATGCTTAAACATTTCCCTTTGAGCAATCTGCCTATTGAAAGTAAAACAAACACCATGAGGTTTGAGCAATGTCACCTATAGAATCACCTCTAATCATATCCAATTTTGCAAAACGCATTTGATTTTGTATGTGATTACAGAACATGGCTCTCAATACATTGCTGTTCCCTATACTGCAATCTATTCCATTGCAAAAACACACACAATGATTTATTTAATTCCAAATTTCAGACTTCTGGTTTTCAATGTGTAAATGACCTCAATGTATGCTCCAGGCAAATTCATGAGGTGCAAGTTCTCTAAAATAAGAGCTAAGATTAACAGCTTCCAATGTGGTTTACCAGACAGCACCACACTCTTCATATCATCAAGTCCCGTAGAGTCCACCAGCATATTTCTTCTGGATCCTAAGATTACTTCTATCTGTTGGACAGTGTTTTGGGCCAGTATGAATGTCAGAGAATAATATTTCTCTGTAAGTCAACAGTATTTACTTTTCAGCATAGGCAATTAGAAAGGGTTTAAACATAGACCCAGAGGTCACAGCCTTGTTATGTCATGTGAAAGAATCAAGGAGAAACAGAGGAGCTTATAGCTTAAGTCACGTTTCTTTATTATTTTCCATTTAGCGCAAGTGCTCCTCTTTGAGTGTCTTGCACATTCATAGGCCCACCTTTCCACTTTTGGGAAGTGCCTATGTGCAGAAGATTTACCTGATCATATGTAGGATTTCAGTGCACAAGTCCTATTTTCACATTTCAGCCACCCGAAATTACTTCCAGGCCAGGGTCTATACCGAAACTGTAGCAGGACAGTTTGTGTGCTTTTGTGTCTTTATGTAGGCTGAGCTGCTCAAATATAGGCACGGCACGTACTCATCTGACCTTTTAATTCTCAGCCTCATTAAGGCTGAGTGGGAATTATCAATTTGCTACCACCTCATAAGCTTAGACCAGAGTGACCAACCAAACAATCTTCCCCCCAGCACTGTAGGATGATTCAGGAAAGAGAGAGTGTTTCCAGTGTGAGTCCATCATGTTTGAGATTAATATTTATTTCGATATTTAATCCGTTTAATAAAGCTGTATTATGCAACCTGTTGCCCTTGTTGTGGCACTACAAACCCAGGCACATGATATGCTGGGGCTTGTAGTTCACAACTGGAGTGCAGAAGCTTATTGGTAATGTCTGGCGAAATGCATGAACCTGGTGGATTGAGACAGTTGGAGAGGGTCATTGAAGATATTAAGAAATAACGGGGTGAAGCATTTTTTACGCACATTTATGCCCAGCGATGCAGAGCTTAATCTTGAACCCCAGTGTGGCTACTTTATTTAAAAATTCAGCTCTGATGGGACCAGAGCCACATCCATCACAACCACTTATCCCACCCAACTTGCATATGTTTATACATCTCATGCTAATGAGTTCGAGAACAGGCTTATGGCCCATCTGTGCAGGCTTTCTGTGTGACCATTGTAGGTTTTTTATTGGAATTAACTCTGTATAGTGGCAAAAAGTATATAGTTGGTTCAAAGCACAACCTCACATTTGCACTTGACCACCATAATTTAGCTATTATATAACTTGGAAAGAACATTGGAGTTCTCTTTATTTTATTTATGTGGTAAATGCACATGTTTGAGCATCATGTAACCAAAACAGGTATTAACACATTGATTCATGAAAATAGTGACCCTGACGCCGACGTCAAGGATGCTTTTTTCCAGGCAGTCAGACGCAACTGGCAGGTCTATAAGTAGACCTGTCGGCTGTTAGATTTTCATTCTGCACAGAGTGGCTTCTATAGTCAGAAGCTGCTGGGTCGTGTCCTCGTCCTCATTTTTTCTTTTGCCAAGCATGTCCCAAACGGATTGTTTTGGGGACTAAGCTGCCAGAAGGAACATTCCACTTTTTAGGCTTCCATTTCTTTTTAATCTACTCTGAAATATTTTTTGGGCTTGTATTTTTTTCTACTCTGTTATATTTTTTGGGTTTCAATCTCTCTTTCTACTCTGAAATATTGTTTGGGCTTTTTTTTTCTACTTTAGAATATTTTTGGCCCTTCTAATTTTTCTTATCTGGAATGTGGTTTGGACTTTATTTTTTTCTACAACACTTTGAATATTTTTTTGTATTTTTTTTTTGGGGGGGGGGGGGGGGAGTTGGACTGTGGAGAAAAAACTTACACGCCTGGACCATTAGGAAGACAGAGAACAGAGTGGTAAGAAGTTTTGTTTCTTTAAATAACATTTTGAAGTATTAAGGAGGGGTTTGGTTTATGTAAATTTTAGTATGTGGGACTACATAGCTCAGCGGGCCCTAGGTGTCAGGGCATGGTGGCATTTGTGGTTCTCCAAGTGTCAACATGCCCTGTCTGCCATGGTAGATGTTCGGTGCAAGCAATAGCGAAATTACATGCATGCACTATTAATGCCTGTACCTGCTAGTAATGAATACTGCTGGTGCAGGGTATACAGCAGCTAGGCCTACCATCGTCTCCAGAACCTGAAACCACTGCAGTCCCTGCAACTACGGTAATTTTGTCACTGCTTCCAGAGTAATAGCATGTGAAAGTCCCAGCATGGGACTATTGGTGCTGGGACTTTGAATGGTTATTACATTAGGGAGTTTAAGTGATGACATAACATGCTGTGGGTGGGGGTTACACACTTCACTTTGGCCTGCTCTGCATCTCGGATTCTCCTTTGTGGAGGCCTGACAACCCCTTTACTCAAATGAAATGTGTCTAAGTAGAGTTAGCACCGTTTTCGTTTGTTTCTACGCATTCTTTAATAAAGGCACAAATCTCAGTTAAGCTATTAAGCATCTGTGAAAATGCAACTTCTTTGTATTGTTGCTAACAAGCAAGAACTTTGCCAGCTAAGTAAGAATAAACAGAATATGTTACATTATAGTACATTTCCTGAAATAATTTTCTGCAAATAAATGCCTATTTTCTTGCAGCCAGCATGGGGGCTGAGTCATCTTTATGTTTTTTGTAAGCAAGCCTTTTTATTTAATAATCCATTAGTTAGACTTAGCCTCTTAGATATTGCATTTATTAAACATTTTGCTCAGCAAATATGCTTTCAATTTTAACCATAAACTGGAAATGAAACACTTGTTGTTTAATAAACTGCAAACAGTAGAAGCTTAGTGTTTTTCCATTTGCCTTCTGATGTATCTTATTTATTATCTTGTTATTTAAAGGAAATATGCAATGAACTATGCATATTAAAGTGTTCCCTTTGTTAAGCAATGCCTAATTTCCTATACTAAGGACAAATTGAAAAAGGAATTTCCGTTTTTGGTTGAATCATCAAGTAACGGAATAAGTGCGAATTCAAGACTCTACAGAAAGTCACCAGCATTACATATCTTGATAAATTACTGTATCCTCTGGTAGCTTCACCACCACTAATTGTGGCAACTGCAGCATTTCAACTAATGTAAAACACGTATATTTAAAATGTCTTTTGTACTCGTGTCTATAGTAGTAGTATCAATGAGCACGACTTGATAACGTCCTAATTATAGGGCTCTTGATGTCTTGTTGAGCCTCTCATCAATGTTTCATTTGCAGTTAACAGAAGACAACCATAGAACATACCTTGTATAGTATTTCCAGAATGTTATAAAAGACTCACTGGTAGCATAACCTGCCGTGTGCTAATAATTCTAATTTGGCATTTATTTGGTCATTGGCGCTGAAGTAAATTATTGTATCAACTTTTCTAGGAATACATTCATCTTTAATATCCCTTGGTGTATTTATCCATTTAGTTTTAATGATTCCTCTTGGAATTAGTTTTATGTCTAAGTATTGATTACACTTGGATATTTATATATTAGTAGATAACATGCTGTGCAATTAGATTGGGGAAATACAATAAACTTTATATGTATTGATTTCTTAAAAAAAGTTGAAGAGGAGTAAATGATTGGTTAAACTCTGTCAGTCATTTAGGAACGATATACGGCAGGGAAGATATGGGAAGATGCTTTCTGTTAGTAACAACATATTGTTTACTATTTCTTAGCTTATATTAAATTTACATCTAAAAAAAGATTAATACAGTACATACATAATCTATGATATACTAACTAGAAATAAATCCTTCAAAATGTCCATTCTTTCAAAAGCAAAAAAAAAGCAAAGCCTTTTCTTACAGATGGAGCATGCAGTGTGATAGTATCTATAGGCATGAAGCATCCATCAAGGTATTCTCTTCTGAATCTACCCCATTATGAAATACAATGGAGATGACAAGGATATTGCACTGCTGTTCGGTGTATCACTGCTTCATGTAGCCTATCTAAAATAAAGGCCTCCATCTGTACATACAATTAAAAGGCTGAATCATGTTAATTGGTCCTGTTGTGGATTTTTCTCTTAATTATGTGAGTTATGTGACAGGCCGATCTTTCACCTGGAGGCTGGATTGAGCAATAAGTGTTTTTTTCTGCTTATTTAATTTAGGGCAAGTACAAATGGAGAACATTTCTTTTAGACAAACTGCACTACTTGGCAAGGCTAAGATAAAGTGAGTAGAAATCTGTGACAGGGTGGAGATCTGCCACATGTTAGGAATGGGTTAAGTTGTCGTGGAGTCTGATAGCTCCATCCTTTCCTGACACAACTATATGGGTATATAGACTGTTTAAGGCCTGGCAGCCCAGAGTGAATTTGTCTTCCAGGATGGCAGAGAATAGCTGCAACGCTCTGTAACCCTGTGAGACCTAGTGCTGAATATCTAGACACCTGTTACTATCTAAGGTATTTATTTTCATCTGATTGCTGTAAACCTAAATTACTTTAAACCTGCTTGATGTGCACTTGCTATTGCTGTGTGCTTCTGCAGCTTGGAGAATAAAAAAGAACACAATTGGAACTTGTCTGTCTTTTGCTCACTGACTTGACAGTGCCTGCTACGGGATTGCTTTGTCATACTTTGTCCCATCACGCCATTTTTTCCCAGCAGTACTGCTTACAATCTCTTTGCAGGTTTATGTTAGGGCACAAAACAATGCAAGGTAGATTGTGCAAAACTGTGAAGTGTTCTTTTCTTTCTGCAGAAGAGACATAATTTTAAATAATAATTTGTAATTCAGTTAACTCTATATTCTTATTTAAGTATATGAATTGTTGAGCTCATGGAAGTAAGGGGTCATATATTGTAAAAATGATAGATACCATAGTTTATGAAGCATATGTATAGAAGATGAGGGTGCAAGGATGGAGAAGACTGGCTTAAGTGGTCATGTGTTCAATGGAATGGACTTGACGTGCACACCTACTGGACTGACAGAACACATGGTATAACACTGGATGTAGAGCTCTACACACTGGACTAGACAGTATGCAGACCAACTACTTGCAAAGTAAGGATAAGGGACACCCATTGGCGGAACTACAATTGGTACAGCAGGTGCGGTGCACTGGGGCCCATGGAAATAATGGGGCCCACTGCATGGGGAACTAGTGAGCTGTGGGCCCCGGTTCTCTCCTCATCGCTTCCCTACATCGGGACCCACAGTTCGCTAGTTCCGTCACTGGGGATACTGTGGTCCAAATTTTGCACAATGGTGCAAAAATTAGATAATATTTTGCAGAGATGCCTAGATTATTGTGCAGACATTTTTTTTTATTTTGCTCGATATTTTTAATGGGCAACATGTTGCACTTCATTGGACTTCAATTCTAGGCCCACTTAGAACAATGGAAAAAATCACTTTACACCCAAACAGTAACACAAGTAATAAAAACAGTCCCAATGTCCCCTCACTCTCATATTTAATTTAAGCCATAAATTAGGCTAAGCCAAGCAGTATTTTAGAAAACAAACTGAAAAGTTTTATTTAATGTAAGAGTGGTTCTAAAGTGGAAGGAGGTTGGACTTTGTTGGGAGGTATGTGCGCAGTGTAACTCTTCATATCTTTCTCCACATGCCTAAGTGGACTTCTGGCTAGCAGAAGTGTCTTCAAAGAGTGAAGACACTTCTAGCTTGCAGAAGTGTCTTCAAAGAGTGAAGACACTTCTAGCTTGCAGAAGTGTCTTCACCCTTTGAAGTACACTGGGTGGACCATCTAAGTGCACACCTGCAAACTCAAGGTGTTTTTAAATCATAAATCTCCTCAGTGTTCTTTCACATATGCTAAATCACAGCTAACAGAGAGTAAGATGAACCAGAAGGTACCCAAGTATCACAGGCAAGTACTGAAAGTACCAACACCCCAAATGGCAGCTGCAAACCTTCCTTAAATGCACCATCAAATAATTGTATACAAAGGGCAAATTGATCAATCAATTTATTAGTAGCCAAATGTACTTAAAATAGAAGAATTTTTATTTGAGAGCAAAGCTTACCATAAGGTATCTCAAAACCTCCAGCAGGCAGTGGAAGGACCACACAGCAAATGGAAAGCTGCAGACCTCCCATAAATGCCCCATCTTGTTTTCTTACTATTGGCTAGAAGTGAAGTTATCATTATTACATAATTTAAAAAAAAATATATATATATATACCGCCAAGTCTCCTACTGCCTTCATTGTAAAACTATCAAATTCCATTCACTTACACTTTTCATATCGCTACATCTAACTTTCGACTTCAACCATTGTGTATACATACAGTATATAGAATCATAAATGAACAGGATAGGTAGATTGGAAAGTTGTGCAGAGAGGGATAATGGAGGGGTTTATAAATTTAATTTATTTTTTATAGTGAGATATAAAGTGAGAACAGTGTTGTTATAAAAAGACTAGGTACTCGCCATCTTGGTACTGCACAAGCCATCAATTCCCAAAAAGTAGATTCAAACGAATTTCAGAAGAATAATTTTTAAACCAATTATATTTACTATGCACACATTTGTGAAGAGTGCTCTAGGATGTATCCTGCTGTACTTTTTTCCTTCTAATGCTTTAGAGATGAACAGAGATGCAGTGAAATATTGTATGAATCAAATTTTCCCCATAATGGACCATTTTGCATAGATGCAAATTTCCAGGGATCTATTCTTGCTTTTACTCTACCATTCTGTGGAATGCCATGCTGCACTGTATTTGTAAATTCCATATTTCATGGTCTGTAAATGTGTTTTAGTTTTTTAAATTTTTGCTCTATAATACAGCAGTGATAATTGCCATTGGATAAAAGCCATATCCTTTGCTGATTTGAAAGGTTTACATGGTCTTATTAAAATTATTACGTGACAGTAACTGCAAACTTACAGTCATCAGGTGCAGCTTCAGTCCCAGAACAATCAGCATACACATCATCTTAATCACCTTTAGCAAGGACAACAAAGCTATATTTATAATTAATATGTTAATTTGTATTTTTGAAATTACCATACTGTTTGGCTGGTCTTGTGTGTTTCTTCCAAAAGAGACTTAGGGCTAGATTTACTAAGCTGCGGGTTTGAAAAAGTGGGGATGTTGCCTATAGCAACCAATCAGATTCTAGCTATCATTTTGTAGAAGGTACTAAATAAATGAAAGCTAGAATCTGATTGGTTGCTATAGGCAACATCCCCACTTTTTAAAACCAGCAGCTTAGTAAATCTAGTCCTAAAATGTCTTTACATATGTTGGATCAGAGCGAACATTCCAAGTTTTGTTCACAGACATCACCTTTGTGCACATAGTATGCACTTCATTACTTCCATGTTGTTCAAGTCACTCTGGAAAAAATCCAAACTGATAAGCTTTGGGCTGCAATATTAACAGGTAATTTGTATCATTACTGTTGACACTAGCATTTGCCCTTTTTTTGTCAGTGCCAGATTTAATCTCATCTTTTGCTGGTAAATGTTCATCCCCAACCGATCAACTTTGAGTATGGAACAAGAATAAATGTTTATTATTATGTTTACTACTATTATTATTATTATTATTATTATTATTAATAATAATAATAATATAATCACTGTTATTGTAGATTTGTAAGGGTCATAGTGCTCCTACAGTACTGAATACAGTACACACATGGACATACAAGGTAGAGAAAATAAATGCTTACAAAGGGTATGAAGGACCCTGCTTATTAGAGTGCTTACAGTCTAAGGGAAAGAGGGCCTCATCAACAGTGAGGGAGATTTGAGGGCAGGGGGTGACTCTGGCAGAAAGGAAGATGATGAGTTCTGTTTTGGAGAATTTGAGCTTTAGGTAGCATTGGAACATTAATGTGGAGATAGCAGAAAGACGGTTGGTTACACAAGATAGTACAGAAGGGGAGAGGTCAGGGGAAGCGATTGTTGGATCTAATCAGTCAGTTCACCTGTGTCAGTTTACCAGTTTATGAACTCATCAGCTGGAGAGATTAAAAGACACTACAAGTTCTGAGTTTTCAATATTCTCCCCTTTATTGTTAACAAGTTCATATTTTTATAGCATTCTGATTATAGAGAACCTTGTACTTCAGCAAACTACGCCCCTAACTATCTTAACCAATTATTGTGCATGATTCCTTTACACAACCTTGCTACATTCTTACAGGAATTCTCCCAAGGGGGCTGCTGGTTTTTCTCCTGTCTGCCATATCCAAGGTCATGGGTGCAGCTTCTTGCAAACAACAAGGTAATAATGAATGACTTCTGCAAACTAGTTGAATTTAAGCTGCCTTTAAACTATAAAAGAACAAAATGGATGAAAGGCAACAAGATGGCGTCAGCTTAGCAGAATCACATTTCTCAAGATATGGATTTGGGTGTCATCAGCATAGAGGTGGTGCTGGAGGCCAAATGAGCAAATTAGTGCCCAAAGAGAAGAGGTATACAATGAAAAAAGTAAAGGGCTAAGAACGGAGCCTTGTAGGACCCCAACAGATAGTGGGAGTGGAGGGAAGGATGTGCCGGAGGTAGAAACACTAAAGGAGTGGCTTGATAAGTAGGAAGTGAACCAGGAAAGAACTGTGTCATGAAAGGTGGATTGGGGAGTGTAGGTAAAGGTGGGTACGGTGAAGTGGGTTGAATTTGGCATGAGGAAATATCTTGTCGACTGGTGTAGATTTTGTCTTTGAAATAGGTTGCTAAATCATGGGCTGTGAGGGAGGAAGGGGGAAGAGGTACAGAAGAGCAAATAAGTGAGTTGAATGTGACAAATGAAGTGGGTTAGAAGACTGAGTGGATATTAGAGAGTCGAAAAAAAATTGTTTTACAATTGAAAGGGAAGTGCTGTAACATGAATGGATGAATTTATAGTGGAGGAAATTGGGATAGAGGCAAGATATCCTCTGGTGGTGCTTTGCAGTGCGGGAGCACTTTTGCAGGTTACAGGTCTGTTTTGTGTGCTATGGCTGGGGTTTGGATTGTCAGAGATTGTATGTGGTATCTAGAGCTGCATTGTCTAGTGCTGAAGTAAGTATTTTGCTGTAGAAGAGGCAGCCTGATTAGGGCAGGACAATGCAGTAATTGGAGAAAATAGTTGTTTTAGTGAAAATTAAAAGTGGATCGGGTTAAGAGTACTTAAGGGATTTTGTGTACATGTGGATTTGGGTGCAGGGGACGAGGGCATAAGGTGAAGCTTAAGGAAAGGAGGTTGTGGTCAGATGGTAGGAAAGCTAAGTTCGTGAACCTAGAGATGGTGCAGTAGTGGGAGAAGACAAGGTCAAGTGAGTGTCCATCACAGTGGGTAGGAGATATAGTTTATTGGATGAAACCAAAAGAGGAAGTTAATGAAAGAAGTATAGTGGAAAAAAAGACAGTGGGATTATCAATGGGATTGTTGAAATCGCCTAGTATAAGAGCAAGCAGGTCAAAGGATTGGAAATAAGTAAGCTAGGCTACAAAGTTGTAAAGGAAATGGGAAACTGAACCTAGGGGGCACTAAATGACAGCAACGCAAAGGTGGAGATGATAAAATAGACGGATATTGTGGACTTTAAATTTAGAGAATGAGAGGGAGGGTTCGGAATGCATTTCTCAGCTTGGAAAAAGTGGAATGTCTACTCCAGCACCTTGTCTGTTTCCAGGTCTGAAAGTGTGACTGAGGGAGAGTCCCCTCTGGAGAGAGCTGCAGGGGATGTAGTGTTAGAGAAGGTGAGCCAAGGTTCTGTAAGAGCAAGGTTGAGGCATTTAAAAATGAATAGGTGCATGTTTGTTACAAACAGATGTGGCGTTCCATAGTGCACAGGAGAAGGGAAGAAAGAGTAGTGCAGATATGTGGATAAGGTTTGCGGGCTTGGAAGAACAGGATAGATGTAAAGGTTTGGGGGGGGAGCGAGAAGCAGGAGCAGATAGTGGGCATGGTATGGGGCCCAGGGTTAGATGAGATGTCACCAGCAGCCTTGAGAAGGAGCAGGGTGAGAAAGAGGACATGCAAGGAGGATTTGTGGGTGTGAGATTTATTTCTGTTATGTATAAATAGAGTAGGCAGTTTCTGCACCTCTGACATGACGAGGTCCAGGATGCTGATAGTTGAGTGCAGAGGGTCCAGCAGCCAAACAGAGATGACAACAGCATTCACAATTGAGCTCAGTGGACAGCTGAACAGATGTTGAAACAGCCATGACAGTTGAGATCAGTGGCTCCAGCGGGTGAACAGAGATGGTAGTCCAGCAGATCCTGAAACAGCCTTGTTTGTCCGTATAAAGTCAATCCTCAGCGCTGCTGTAACATTTGCCAACAGTATTCAAAAATACTCAATGCTTTATATGTGTGAGAATAAGTAAAAGTGGGAGCTTGGGCAAAGAGCTCAGCCAATATACTGCTTACTCCAACTGCTGTCTGCACGCCACTTTTATCATCTCTCTGAAGATGAGTTTCACCTTGCAATGCTTATATCTTCAAACTTCTGTGAATAGTCATTAGCATTTAATTGTAATAATATACATTATTTTTACCACTGTAGGTCTTGACCTGTTTCCTAAAAGGCCTCAAAAGAAGTAATAAAGACAGCTCTTTGCCAAATTCATAAAGGGTTTGAGAGATATTCACAAATTTCATGATAATCTGTACTGTCCATGCAGGCTAGCAAGTCCTGGATTTAATGTGTTTGACTTATATCTATGCAACCATCACTTTGGCTTTATGGGCATTTTTTGGGACAGGTATTTTTCTTTTTTTTGATGCAAAACCTCATTCTCTTCATTCTGATTGGGCGGAATACTAGTGATTGTGAAAATAGGGTTTATGCAGCAGTCAGTGCTTTGTAAAAAAAACCCAAAAAAACCAAGTTGAGATGACCATGTATTACCTGGGCATTTAAACATCTGACACGACAAGTCACAATTTCAAATAATAGCATTAATGGATGTTTTCCCCTAGAACAATCCATGAAGAATGAATGCCACAGGGGCTGTACGCTGCTTTTAAAGGGCTATGTACATATGATTTGTTGCTTATTAACCTCTTTATGTTCCATTCATTAATTCTCCAGGGGGAGGAAATTATTCTGCAAACGTATCTACTTTGGGATATAGCAAGACATATTTACTAAGGGAAATAGTCACAACAAATGAATTGTCAGACATGTTAAATTTAGGAGTCCAAAGTTGGCAGTCATATAGCAAATGGTGAAAAATAGATAGCCAGCCAAGTAGTGGTCAATACCAAGAGTGAAATTAAAACATAAGCATTTAGCCACAGAATGAGTGGAGTGCAAATCCAGACAAAGGCTTTTGGATATGTAAAAGGAGGAAGAAATGGATATATAGCAGTGCTATGTAGCGAATCCTTAAAATCACAACCAATGAGCAGGCCAAAAATATTTATTACAATACATTCTCAACCTAACATCATACTAAGAAACAAAATATATTGCAACCATGACTGCTGGGTAGTATAGAATCAAATCCCTCATATATTTTTAATTATTTTTTAACAAAACAAACTGTGCAATAACGATATTTGTTTTTTTTCCCTTGCAGAGCAGTTAGTTGGCTGTCAGTATAGTTTGATATGGGAATGGTTAGCTTGTAATCTGTTTTAATATACACAATAACTTTTTTGGATTATGCCAACAGAACTTCATTTGATAAATATTATATTATCTAAATATAATATTAATCATTTGATAAAGTGAAACTGTTTTTATTTTTATTGCTAGTGGCACACAAAATTGGTGTACTGAAAATACTCAGAAGGCGTTCAACTACTACATTAGGGAGAATCCTAATGTCATTGTTAACATGGGCATAATACTTGTGAAGCGACACCTAAATGGGGGAACTGGTGCACAGTTTTTATGCAAGTGGGATACCTGTAGCAATGTAAAAATACAGAAAATCTTTGAGCAGATGTCAAAATAATAATAGATCTTCATGGGACAGGTTTTGCCGCGAATTTCTGTACAACCGAAAAATTAAACATTCTCTAGGTTAATAGAATTTATATACACTTCTGTAGTCTCACATCCTACTGTTTCCAGACACAAACCCTACGTTTGTGCAAATAAAAGTAGAAAATGAATCTGCACTGCTAGAGATATGAACACTAGATGGCAGCAGCGCCACGCAATTTTGTCTTTCCCCTTTCTTTTTTGGTATTAAAGACTGCAATCACCTCTGTGGCTCTCACAGCCGTAGAGCAAAGTCAGCTTCCTACCCATTTTCTTTATTAATCCTATTCAAATAGAGAATATGATCTGTCTGTGCCTTTGCACCGAGACCCTACCGGATCAGTTAGAAACTTGTTTGAACAATGAATATGTATTTTCTCTGATCACAAGCTTCTTAACGATGGAGAGATTGAATCATTAACCCCTTCTTATCTAGGCTGTGTCTCACAGCAAAGAGACATGTGTCAGTGCGATAATCCATGTCACTATGCTACCAAATCAATACAAAATAAACCGTTCTTCCGAAATGATGCGTTAATGCGTTCATGAAATCGTGTACATAATGCATACAATAGAATGCATTTCTCAGCTGAAACATAACGAGGTATTTACAGTTATGGCGTAATATTGAATTGAGACGTGATTATTAATGGACCAAGTTATTTATTCATAATTTCGAAAGTCAAATACTAAATGTTCTGGAAGATGAGCAGAGTAGACAAGAGTTCAAAGACTGCAGAAAAAGTCAAACTGAAAATATTTAAAAGCTTTTATTAGGAGAAATTCTTGGCTACATAACTCATTACAAATGACACTGTTAGAAGAATTCATCCTTTCCCAATGAGGCATCCGCTCTCTGCTTCTGAACACACAGAGGGTCAATTTGTCCTGATGAGGAACTGAAAATGAACTATCTGGACAGTTAATAAGGTACCAAGGCTGTGTTCCCCTGGCTACCCTTCAAGGTCTATATTCGTTTTTTAAGCTAATCCCTTTGGTGGCGAGCCATGAGAGCAGTGATCACTTTAATTAGGATTCATGATCTGATCACAGTCTACTTAGTGTTGAGCTGAGATCACTGCAACAACCCTGTAACAATGACAAGTAAAAGTAAGCTCATACCAACAGAATGCCTAGTAACAGCGGTCGTGTACGCTGCTGAAAAAAAGAACCATATAGTATCTGCTCATTCCACAGCTCATTCATTCATCCTCACAGCCTTTCTGCATTTCTCATTTATGACAAGCCACATGCAGACCTTACAGTGAGTTACAGGCTTCGAGGCTTATTGGAAG
Source organism: Mixophyes fleayi (assembly GCF_038048845.1). Lineage (NCBI taxonomy): Eukaryota > Metazoa > Chordata > Amphibia > Anura > Limnodynastidae > Mixophyes > Mixophyes fleayi. The sequence continues at coordinate 142,944,881 of NC_134404.1, read as the reverse complement.
TTCACTGAAAGTTTAATTCTTACAAATGTTATTTCATGCACCTATTTACTGGGCGCTCTTGAACGCTGATGCATGAATAAACGTAACCTCTACTTGGCATCCCGTCAGTTATAGGACTGTCTGCACAAAGGACTAGTTGGTGGGGTATTCCAGAGGTGGGAAGACGTGGATGTAAGGAGACTGATGTTGGGGAGGTCTGTGTGCAGCTCCAGTCTCTTTCCCCTCTTTGTGCTTAGTGATGGTTGAGTCCAGCTCCTTCTGCTGGTAGCACTACAGTGTGTCTGCTGCGATCTTTCTGTTTCTCGTCCCCAGCAAATCCTCCTTCCCTTTCTCCGGGTCCCTTACTGTGCTCTACAGTTCCTCAGTCGCTGTCTTTTCAGCACCACGATCTTCCAGCTTCTCTCCTCGGACCTAACCAGGATCTTGCAGCTCTGCCAGTCTTATCCCTGCAGTGGCTCTAAGCTTTGCATTATGACATGAAAGCCAACTCCAACTGGCGTCAGACCTTCTTTTTCTTCTTTTTGAACCTGGATCACTACTCGATTTTCTGGCTATTTAGTTCATACGATTTGATTAGTGACAATTATTGGGAACGGTAAATAATCGTCGCAAAAGCCGCTTGGATGTGTGGAAAAAATACAGACATGACTGCGTTGGGGAAATTGAAGTATCTGCTGTTTGTGTGCGTAGGGTTTCTCACTGCAGCTAAGGGTAAGATCTGTGCATAACATAGTTGTATATAAGGTCTCGATGTACTGCTGGCCAGCCAAAGTACAGTCTACACGTCTGAGGTCGTAGCCCTCAAGTTGTACATTAATGGATTAACACAGAGCAAGCTGCAAACAGCAAGCTTACTTTTTTGTTGAATGTATTAGAGATGAGACTGAATACTGGCAATACTGCCTTCCCATAGCAATACAATCATGAGCAAATGGTGGATTTGGTGATCTATAACGTGTGTAATTAGGAATGTGGTAACTCTATGGCAGTTTAGTCTATAATAATATAGTTAGATAAAGAGGAATATAGGATGAGGTCATGTTTAATATACCTGTCCAACCTATGCATTCACATTATGGCTAGATTTGTTACTGGAACATTGTGTTGTTGCATTCAATAACCCATCTATTGCTTGTTAGATTAATATTTATTGTAAGAGGTTGCCAATGGCCACCATTAATTATCTGATGCCATCGCTACATGCTTGGTGCCATTCCTGGTACTGTGATTGTTGGTAAAGGAGGATTATGGCATTGTTTTAACATTGTAGAAAATATGGTTGACTCACCTCTCTTTGCTATTTATCCCCATGTTATTAAGTTTCTTTTCCCTTCAGTAGCCAGACATGGGGTTAGTAAACTACCTTAACTTTGGACATATTGAGTCTATACGTCCTTTGCATCTTGATTTTCATTAAATTGCTACACTGTGTTAAAAAAATATATATATTGTGCCTGGCAAGTTACAAGTATATGGTGCTATTTCCAATTCAACTAGGTTCTAGCTGTCTGGAAGTCTTTTGACCCCACATGCAAATATTTACAATCATTTGGTGTCATCCATCCCCAGATAATGTTGTATATATATGCAATCAGTTGACTCCCATATGTAGTTTAAAATATTTATACATTTATTGCTTCTATTAAATACCATTCTCAATATATTACAGATATTATAGAGCAGGCTTCTCAACCTTTTCATTTCATATAAAGTAGACGGCCAGGCTAAAATGCAAATGCACAGTTCCAGGAAAATTATACATTTATTTCTCTGCAGGCGATATGTGTTTTAATATATTATTGCTTAATCTAGGTCAAACAGCAATGCAAATTGGAAGGTTAGATGTTTGTTGTATTGCTCTTACTAATAGAGGTATATGACACCCCTCTATCGACTCGTATATTATACATGTGTAAACTGCCTTAAGTAAATTATACTTATGGCCACTAATGCTTTGCCCTTTCCATGTACAGTTCCTCCAAATGACACTCTAATCTTAGTGATATGCTTCTTGTCCGGGTCATTGGTCTATGATATAAACTGCTTCTTTTTGGGCTTCTGACATACATAATAATTTATATTAACATATGACTTGTTATACATCTCAGAATCACTTGAATTATAATAATTTTATGTAAAACAATGGAAATCTACAGTAGTACAATAATGAATATGAAGAATATGATAGTGTTTCTGTTATGCTATCTGTTAAATCTATATTTAAGGGAAAATACAATACAACTAAATACAGTAATTGGACTCCTGTTTGAAACTTTGAAACTTTATGTGACCACATTGTACCCCTGTACATTATAGTTGGTTTAGGAAGAAATCACAAACATGATTGTAAATCAATACTAGTTTACAGGGTTAACGCTAAAGGCGACCTTGCAATCTGATCTGGTAATGAAGAGGCTGCAGGAAGTGTGTGATGTTTTCTGTACAAGCTTTGAATAAATCTCTAGAATGAGCTATCCGTGTGCAGCCTGTAGATGCAATAGGCATCCTCTGTGTGCTTGTCTCTGTGTGTGGGCTTCCCTGCTACTTACATTCTCTATTCCTTTCTTTCTCCTACTGTGAGGTACTGTAAAATCCATCACTCTATATAGGGACACATGTCACGATCTTTCACATGAACACATCTGTGGGCTTTCAAGGAAAATATTCAATTTTCAACAAACTTCTACAGAAGGTTTATATTGACTTTCAATTACCTGGAAGCTATCAATAATAGTGTGGTTTGGCTACCTGTCACAGCCCATAAAAAGCCCACAGTTGTACTGTAAACACCTATATGCACATTCCAGAACTCTGCAGAATGACAAAAAGAGCATCTTGTAACTCAGAGGGACATGTGACCAGAGGGGAATGCAGCTGAACAGCTGATCCCTAGAGAATTCCTTCCATGTCTCTGCTCTGGCTGTGTACATACAATCCAGACTCTTTTCTGTCATGCTATGCCCAAAAAAAGCATTTTTTTTTTATATATTCATTTTTTAAAACAATGTGTCATTTTTATTAAAACATTGCAGCACAATTCGCACATACATTTGCTCAAAGTACAACAGAGTCAGCATTCTCTATTAATTACAGTGTATACTGTACCATACTTTTAACCCCAGGTCTTGCTTTGGTCTGTAAAAGTTCCTGAAGAAACGTATGCTTTCTAGTATCTCTGACTCAGCCTTAGCTGTCTATTCAACTAAAACATGACTAGCCGAAAACCATTTCACTTAGGCATTTCTATGTTCAATTTGATACAAACATCTTAAAACTCAAATGGTCACCGGTGAAGACGTGGGTCTGACTGACTGACCCGATTTCAATAGAATGCTGCCAGCCTCTGGCTGGGGAAAGTGTCTTTGGCAGAGCTGGGCACACGCAAGAGATTGACTGCTGGGCTATTTGCTTTAGCATTTATCCTAACATACACCTAGATATGATGGATCTGGAACCTTGAATTTACACATTTTGCATTCATGGCATGGTGTATAGGAAAATGCATGAAATGTAATAGTGTTCATACACCAATGGCATTGTCCTCAGATGTATAATCCATATTATTAGAATATAGCACTATGCACTCCTACTACATAACATATGCATGACAAAAATAACCTTGATTTATGGGAGTATACAGTTTACCACTTAACCTCAGAATACGGTAATGTAAAGCTTCAGCTAAGAATAAAATAGATCATCTGACGTTACAGTACATTGGAAATGTACGTACATTATAAATCATTGGTGCTATTTTATACAGTGTGCAAAACAATGTTGGAAGTTGACTGACACTTTATACTTGTATACAACTGTCATAAATTTTACAAAGATTCTGAACATTGGGTATGAAGCTGCTTTTTTTTAGGTGCAATGGGTTTTATAATCCCAATGGGGTATTATTTACTAAACTGCGGGTTTGAAAAAGTGGAGATGTTGCCTATAGCAACCATTCAAATCTAGTTGTCATTTTGTAGATGTGCTAAATAAATAACTGGAATCTGATTGGTTGCTATAGGCAACATCTCCACTCTTTCAAGCCCACAGTTTAGTAAAAATACCTCCAGGAGTCATATAGATGAGAGATGGTTTTGAGACAGATTTGAACCATATCTAAAACTATTAGGTTTATCTTCAGAGGGGAATATAATTGGATACTATCATATACCATGTTATCAGGCAGTGCAGGTGTATGTGTGCAAATTTTAGGTAGCTTCTTCTCTATTCATTTGTGAGTGATACATACAAAGCAGTTTACATTCCTTACAAATTGATAGTGAATTAATCTTTACTGTGGATTCAGTTGAATTTGCATTTTTTACTGTTAAAAGTTTCCCCTATAATTATAATGGTTTACATGTGATAAAAGTCTCTGTAGCTCAGTAGCGCTACGGAATTTGCTGTCGCTACATTAATAAATGATGATGATGATGGTTGGTCTGTTGGTCCAAGCTAAACAGTTTCTTCCCTCAGTGAGATTTGTAAGTTTGGTCCTGAGTCTAATCATTTATATTCTTAGAGTCAAGTCATCAACTATTCAGTATAAATGATCTACCTGCACTAATGGATTCTACTTGTGATTATTCTGAGAAATGATCATTAGGCAGCTCCACAGCTCCAATAGGGCCAACATACGTTGATATCCAGACTTTCATCATGGCCACTAAACACACAGATTTGTGAGCAATTTGAACACACTCATGGATGACCAAATTTAACATATCCAGTTGTTCAGACATTAGACAGCAGCATCAGATTGCTTTGAATGGGTACCTTTAATCATGAGCTTAAAGATGATGTTACACGTGGTAAAGAGGGTCATTGCTTGACCGGTTTTTGCACCATGCCCAATCAAATTTGATTACATCTTGATCAGTTATATATAATTCACACTATGCAATGGATGGACAGTATTGTGAAACTAACCAAATTGACCAACCAAAAATATGTGCGACAGCCTAATAGGAATAACTAAGCCCTCTCAAATGTGAAATATCGTATTAACATATTTTTAATATCAATGACAGTAGTTCTGTAGTTACAATTTAAGACGTTTCCACCAATCTATGCTAGAACCCAGCCTTCAATAAATCAATTACAGCCACTTTTCACATTATTGATGATGTATAATGGATATCGTCTAAATATTTGCTCTGATTGACTTCATTATCTGTTGATGCAACTTGTTATGCAATCAATTATTACTACCACAATTAGTGAAACAAATTGGATAACAATTCTAATAATACAAGTAACTTTCTATCATTGTTGAAAATGTATATCTTCAGAAAGCAATTTCTGCATTTGACAGAAGGAATACTGGGTCCTATCTTTTTCCTTGTAGAAGTCTGGGCTATGCAATCATAGGAGCCTATTTGTACTTAAATGACACACATAATTGTTATTAATTGGCTTATCTATATTGATTTGAAAACTCTTCAAATGCTCTAGTGCATAGAACTGTACCTTATGAGTTCATCACAAAGGTTATCCTTCAGGCTTCAGTTTGTCTGTCATCACTATCTTGAATACATTTTTTTCAAAGTAGTCCATTAGTCCATTACTCAGTTATCGCCGGAAAAGGGCAAATTATCACTTGATAGAATACATTTTTATAGTAAATAAGCAGACCTGATGCAGAGACAAACCAGAGACAAACCTTTCATATGACACATTACATATATATACATTACATCTAATTGCATCAAGTATCTCCATATACAGCTATCACTATCATTTTTTTGTTAAAAATTGTTTTAGACACTTGAAAAAAGCCTCAGTAATCCACTTACGTTGAGCTTAATTTTAAGTAACTTAATCAAAGTAATATATTTACAATTGGTACTGTTGCTCTGTAGTGCATCAAAATCTGCCTCTAGATCATGCTTAGATTTTTCTATAATGCTTACTTGTTTGGGCATTTATCATTCATCTTTCTTTTCCATCGTCTTTCTGACCAATATCTTCATAATGGCAGTAGCATTGCATGCAAACTTAACAAAGATAGTAAAAAAATGTTCACTATGCCTAAATTGCTAAGACTGGGAGAACAATATAATCTTAGTAGTTTCTATTATACTATTAGTTAATTTGCATATTAAAAAAAGAACATCATTAATATAATACTACTACTACTAATAATAATATAACATGATTTAATGTGTTTAAAATAATGAAAACAAAAATAAATTTAAATTTAAGCTCTATAGTCCTATACACACAGTATACCCGATAGTTCGGACTAGGCAATTGCTGGTGGCAATGTTTCAGACACCTGGGGGTAAACGTATCAAGCTGTGAGTTTCTGGCGGGCTTGAAAAGTGGAGTTGTTGCCTATAGCAACCAATCAGATTCTAGTTAACATTTATTTAGTACATTCTACAAAATGATAGCTAGAATCTGCTTTTCAAACCCGCCGGAAACTCTCAGCTCAATACATTTACCTCCTGGTATTGTTTTTAAGTTTTTAAGACTTTTAAGCATGCATATGTTCTGTAATTAGTTTGTTAAAAAAAAAATCTATGACTTGCATGCATAAAGTCTAAGTTATATGTGTTCACCGTGAAAGTATGCAATGGGCAGTTTAAAAAAATATATTATTTGCTGCAATACATCTATTATTAGCTTTACCAGTTTGTGATAGTCCCTCCTTAAGTGAAGCCCCAAAGCCTTTTCTAATAAATGTTTTGTAGTAATTAACTTTGACTATGTCTTCTGTTGAATACTAAATAAAAGTATAAAGCAATCATTCCATGTCAGAAAATATCTTAACAGGATGCGAAGTAAATATACTTATGTTGTTATATTGTAATGCTCACTTTCATTTACATTCAGTATAAATATTTATGTGAAATAATAGTAACATTTGGTTTCTAACTATAAACAATTTAAATTTAACGCTAAAAATGGATGGAATTAAATAGCTGAAAAGTAACTAGTAGGTAAAAATGCAATTTTCTATTTCTGTCTAGTTCACGAACTTGCTATTTTTAAGAGAAGTTTTACACCACCAGGAAAGTTGTTTGTAGTGTCTGTAGCTGTCATCATACACAGTGAATATTCTATTCTAAGTTGTTGCTGGTGCTTTCTCATAGACTCTAGAAAAACTCTGTTCCCAAGAGGCAATCTGTCAATGCATTAGACATGTATATTGTATTTTCTACAGCATATGGACTCTGCAAGAGTCTACCAATTGTATATTCATGATGCATACAGTGGAAAATGTGAAAATGTATGGCTACCAGGGTGGATTGAGTGCTATTAACATGAATAGATGTAAGGCTACATTTACTGAAGTAGGATTTAGACTGAGATATTAGGTAAAAGGAAAATGGTTCACTGTAATACAAGTTATGTTCAGTAAATATACTGTTGCTAGCAAAAAAACATAATGCTGTACTCTTGAGATGGTTACTAAGATTGATTTTGATTTAGTTGTATGCTTTTATCATGAGTTTAACAGGAACAGTGAAAATGTTGCATTGTAGTAAAAAACAATGGTGCACTTATTTGATACATACATTTAAAGCAAATTAGTTAAATACTATTATAATATTGTGTTTCTCTGTATCATACCTCTTCAGGCAAGCTTATAAAATTCCTCAATCACCCTCTTAACAACTCTAGGGTAACTTATTACCAACTTTTACACAGTTCACGCAAGACAACAACCCTCTGAAGCCCTCACCAACATTACTATGTGACTGGATCCATTAGCACAATAAGCCCCACGGAATATGCTGGTGCTATATAAATAAATGTTGCTGATGATAAATAGTGTATTTGTTATGTGTTAGGTATTCACTGTCAGATTTTGCTGCCCATTTCATTATCATTTTGTTCTTGTGACTGTTGTGTTTTAGTTATACACATATGGAATAAGAAGGCTCGGTATGTGCATGTGTACAAGTAGAGAAATATGTCAATTGTCCAGGGTCTAATGCCCTCTGAGGGCAACCTGTCTATTGATATCATTATTTTTGTTGTGCCACTGCAGCTACCATTGATCAGGAGATGTGACACACATCAGCAAAATAACTTAACTGAGGTTTTACACTTGCAGCTTAGCTAAGCCACTGTCATGAAGGTTACAATGGATAAGAAAACTCCTGTGAAGTCCTGACCTTTCACCCTGTAAGGTGGGGTATGTCAGTCTCCTGGTATTACATTAGAGATGGAAGCTTGTGGTCTATAAGAGACCACTGCAGCAACACAATACTTATCTAGCCAAGAATTTAATCCACCAAGTATCCACCACCATTGTTGCTCCACCAGTAATGGCCTTCACAAACTATATGTTAGAAGTTGAGAGGGCCTGAAGCTGGGACATAGATTGCTCACAACAACCATTGGATAAAAAATGGTATGCAATAAGGGTGGGACCACATATTAAAAACAAGAAGAAATTGATCCTCTGTATTCACCTTTAGTAATATGTTAAACATCACTAGGGCATTTTGATACTATATAGCTAAATGCATTAAACAAAAGTATCATTCCAACAAGGCGCTGATGGTACACACATATAAATGACCGATATATAGTATATGTAGTCTTATATTCAAATGAAGAGAATGTCATTAGAATTCAGTCCAACATAATTTTCCAAGGACTTTTTCTTAGTGATAATCTCATTCCGCATCCATATTCATACCATCGGATCATATAGAAAACAAAAAGAACATGGGGAATCCCATAGTGTATTATCCTTCAGTAATATTTATTATAAGCATAAAAGGTTATATAAAAACATAGAAAGCAAAACACGGATCCTGAAAAGGTAAGTAATGGCTGCCTACCAAAAAAGACTGTAGATCTCCGCATAAAATAAAGTCTTTAAACTGGAACACCTCCGGGATGATGGATAATTTCCACATCAGACATGACAGCCAAGATAACAAATTCAGGTCCCCACCAAGGCGTTTCGACCCACCAGGGGTCTTTTTCAAGGTGTATAATTAGAAGAGCAGTGGTCTCATATTTATAGTGTCATACAGAGTTCACAGCCAATGCATATTATATTAAAAACAGAGAATATTAGTTCCACATATTGCAATACATTTTATGCTGGCGCCAAAGTCTTCTCTATCTGGCTAGTCCATACATATTTTGTATTTTTAACTTTTCTTATGCTATGTAGTTCCACCTTATTGCACCCCAGCAATGGCTGAACTGCTGCTGCTCCATCCTGAGAACCTCGCTCTCCTCTCAAAAGCGCATGTGCTGTGAAGCCCAGGAGGCCCACACCCAAATTTAGCCATAAGGTGCAGAGATGCAGTGTCCAGCCCCTGTTGTGATTTAATGGGTGTGATGGTCACAAAACAGTTTATGATCAAACACTTCTAGTAACTCCCCACCCTCTCCAGCTACTATCAGATTATTCCCTTGGTATTCGATAAAGCTGCTATTACTTGGGGAGTACTGTATGCTGGTAAGACTGAAACATTCTGTTGTCCATCTTATGTATTTTAATGTGCGGTAAGTGCAGAGGATATATTTCTTATTATCTGCATAATTTTAATCGCATTCTTCAATTATTTCAACCATCGAATGTATGTGCTCTTTTTATCCCAACTTCCATGTCTCATAAAATTTGAACCCCGAATTTAACCTCAATATCCAGCTTAGAGCCGCAGAACGTAACAATTTATGTAATTGTTTCTCTTTCTGCCTCTCTTACAGCTCTCACAATGTTATTGGTATTTGTAATAACTATGTCGTTAATACATATTTGCAATTCTTGCTTAATTTGTTTATTATTATATTACAAAGGATTAACATTTGTATACTGCAATGTGAATAATACATTTTTGTCACTAATCTTTGTTTCTGCTCATACCAATTAATGGTGATTTTAGTTTTATAAACATATTAAAATACCAATTGTCATAATAAAATCACTCCAGGAACAATAACAGTGGAAAAGGTGGACTCAAGGACAATCTACATTCACATTATTCAGATGCTGCGTGCAATTAGATTTTCAATTGACCTTGTAATGGATTGTTGGTGATCTTATTTTGTGTAATTGCAGACTGAATTGCTCATCAAAATAAGGTGTAATGTAGAATAGAATTCCATATATGTTGCTTAAGAAGAGTACTCATGTCCAAAGTAATGAATTACTGTAAATGATTTCAGAGAGACTCTCCTTCCAAGAGGCCAGTATGCACATGAACCAAACTTGTTTAATGTAATACAGCTACACAGAAAAAAAAATTCCTATACAACATACCATTATGTAAATATGCTGGAGTTAGTACAATTTTTGCGACTATTTGAATATTTTACTTGAAGAACTTATTTCACACTATTCAGATATTGATAGACCTTGGAATGAGAATATTATTAGTATATTTTATCCTAAATTCAAGTACATATTTAAATATTTTCTCCATGGAACCATGGAAATTTCATAAGACCTTAGGGATATATTTATTAAACTGCGGTTTTGAAAAAGTGGACATGTTGCCTATAGCTCCAAATCAGATTCTAGCTGTCATTTTGTAGAATGTACTAAATAAATGCTAACTAGAATCTAATTGGTTGCTATAGGCAACAACTTCATTTTTTTTTTCAAGCCTGCAGTTTAGTAAATATACCCCTTAGAATTAAAGATATGGCTATCCATTTTTATCTATGTCATGGCAGTCACTGGAAATCAATACTACAGACTTTCCATTAGAAATTAAGAAATTATTGCCTGACCCACATGCTGTAATATTGCAGACCGCATCTGTGACCTGAAATGACGGTAATGCCTGACAACAATACTATCCTTTATTTCTCTTTTAACTATTTACATCCTACTATTATTTATTAATTTTCTCTCTCTTCCTCTGTCCATACAGATCAGAGCTACATATACAATAACTGTACCTCATAGATTACTGGTTGTGTAGAGTTTTACAATACTAAATAACCTAGAATACATCAGTAAGCATATTCTGCCACCATGAGAAGTATGTATGGAATCTGGGATCATGCTACACTGCTCTAAACTATATGGATATTAGAAGTCACTAAGAAGTATTGTGACAAACTAAATGTTCAAAGCTGTAGTCCAAATGCCAAATGATTTTATATAGAATATAGCAATCTGAGTCTGTCACTTAAAATGTCCACAGTAATTTATATTGGGAGGTACATTCTCTCTAATAATGTACAAGTTTTCCTACATAATACTGAAATGATGACATCTACATAGCAGAACCTAATTAGATTATTTATATGAGTTTATAAATATATTAATTTCCCTTTTGTATCATTAGGGTAGCATATGATTTACAACGGTACTGGGCCGGCTAACAGTAACCAGGTGAGATGAGGAGATGTAGATCTGCGGTAACTACATATATATATATATATATATATATATATATATATATATATATATATGTACAGTCTTCCCCTTCTGGCCACACCTACATTAAATATAACCATTACTTATTTGCTGTTTAACTGGGTTGAGTCTTACCTGCACACAGCTTTTTAAAGACTATTACTCAAATTCTCCCCAAGCAGCAGTTAGACACCTGGGCAATCAGCTGACACATGTTGGATAGTACAGGGGCCTACAATAAGGGCTTGGTCACAAAACTCATTTTAAATACATAAACAGGTCTTTCATCATCATCATCACCATTTATTTATATAGTGCCACTAATTCTGCAGCACTGTACAGAGAACTCATTCACATCAGTCCCTGCCCCATTGGAGCTTACAGTCTAAATTCCCTAACATACACACCCCAATGTATGCAATTTATTAGCAGAAATTTAACCTACTAGTATGTTTTTGGAGTGTGGAAGGAAACCGGAGCACCGGGAGGAAACCCACGCAAACACGGGGAGAACATACACACTCCACATAGATAAGGCCATGGTTGGGAATTGAACTCATGACCCCAGTGCTGTGAGGTAGAAGTGCTAACCACTAAGCCACTGTGCTAACAATATATATTATATACAGTATAAACATAAATTTCATATAAATTACTCTGAAGAAAATATTCTTCAATGTTTCTTTACTTTATACACTTACCCACAATGCAGTTGACTCCTGTTTTATGCTTGATCTTGATTTCCGACAGAGAGCAGATAATTGTATTGATTTTAAAGAGAAGCATGTTCAGAGCTGCACTGACAATTTGCTGTGAAATTGTGCCTAACTAGTCCATATTCTGACAAATTACACTTTGGCAACAGAGCCTAATGTCACAGTTGATTAATTCAACTATTTAACAGAAAATGTATAATAAATATAATTTATTACACTTCTGTTCATTATAGAAAGTGATCTGCAGTGCACCTTAACAGGCAGATTTCCTATCAGACATATCGATCTCTTATAAACAGAAGCGAAAAATAGACTTTACACAAGTACTATATCTATAATATCCATTGATGCTTCTGTTTAAATGTCTTTGAGTTATTAATTTTTTATGCTTCCACCTTCAATGCAATAAAAATGCTGAGGCATTTACTGAAAGCAGATCAGCATCTATCAAGAATTCATTCAACATCCTTTTACCTGATGAAAATGCTTTTTAAATTAATTTAAACTGTGCTAATCTCATATATACCAGGCGCTGCTGACCTTATTTTCTTCTAGTTTAACTAATACATGTGCGCTTTATTTTATATTGTCGTTATTGGTTCTACACCTGGTATGGCTGTGTTTTCTTTATAAGTGCCAAGATCAATGTTTCACCTTGTATATAAGAATGTGTCAGTGAGAGAGTGTTACATATGTAATTATTCAGCAAAAGCTGCATTGAGGTTAAGTTCAGATCAATGTTCCTTCTGAGCTGAAACAGTTAAAGCAAAGGACAGTCTGTACAACTGAATTGGAGCAGCATAAGCAGGTGACATCAAATCTATAATTCTCTTTTGCTTTAATTAAAAAAAGAAAAAAAATACATGATTTTTATACTCTATCTAATATTACAGTTTATTATTGGTTTGTCAAAGCAATCAAATACTTCATTCATAGGGTGTTGATGACCTCTTCTGCACAGGATTTATTGACCAAATTTGGTGACGGTCACTCCATGCCCTTTGACATTGGATCACTCATCACAATTGCTCATTAAGTAAAAGCTCGTGAGTGCCACCATCTTGCCTGCAGACAAAAGAACATTGTCGATAGGAAGTTATAGAGCTATTTCCTGAAGTGCAGAAAAACAAATTAATCTTCAATAAAAAATATATTACATTAACTGGACAGTCTTTTCATTCAGATAGTTTTATCGCACTTAAATACACTCATATTTTTTTATGAAGCCTTCCTTTCCATGTATACCCATCTTTTTCTGTTTGTTACATTTCTGACATATTGAATTTCATGCTCTTGGCTTTTTATTATATCATACAGTAAATGTTTCTACCCCTGGAATCACAGCACCACTTTCAGTCTTTTATTGTTCTGTCATTTTTTTTTCTTCTGCTGTTGCCTTGACACCCAACATTCGATTTTTAGACTCAGTTTTCTTTTTTATGTTAAATGTTGGCTGCCTTTCTAATCAGCAATTACTTGTGAACATTAAAATTCTGCTTTATCTTTAGAAACCAAAATCATGATAAATTTATATTTTACTATTAAGATTTATTTACCTGCTTGGGGCAGACATAACTATATCCTTACAAAGAAATAAGGATCACATAGGGTTTGAGTTTACCATAGGTTAAAAAATGAGCAGACTAGATGGGGGAAGTGGTTCTTATCTGGCGTCAGATTCTACATCTGTTTGTTTTGGTGGCTGCCATCCGGGCTTTTCAGTTATGTATTTATATCATAAAACAGAGCTGTGTATTCCCTGGTACAAAACCCAGTTGCTGTTCTCTCTCCATTGGACGCAGTACAGCCAGCAATATTGGGCTGTATTCCAAAGGAATAAATTAAAACCAGATCTGATGATATAAATAAATGAAAGTACAATGGAAATTAGAATTAAAAATGAATGTATTTAGTAGAATACTCAGGTGGCATGTGCAATCCAGTACATTGAACTCATCAACCCTTTTATGTCTTTTCCATGTCTGCCTACAGAGGGTCTTATTTGCACCAGTTTGATTGGTAGATACATTTGCTAATAATATATGTTATAGTATTGGTACTGGTATTAGCAGTAGTTGCAGAGAGCAACACTTTATTCAACAGTCTACCAATCAGTGTATTTTCTGACTTAGAAGAGAACACATGCACAGTGATAATGAAGAGAACATCTGTGTGATGCACTAATCAGTATATTAACCCAGAGAGAATAAAACAAAGAATGAAAGAAATAGCATGAAGTTGTTCTTATGCACTTTGGGCCTCATTTAGACTAGGACGCAAGTCCTTTTGTTCAGCGCAAAAAGCACTTTTGGCCAAAGATCCATCTCAGTTTGCACTCAGACTGTGACGGATCTCCCCATTGCACCTCTCTCCACTTAGAGAGGTGGAACGGGGAAGGTAGTGGGCGAGCCTAACAATGTAACGGTGTGTTCATGCACTTTACATGCTATTTTGAGTTGAAAGCAACCGCAGATAGGTCTCTAGGAGACGTATCTTTTGCAGGTGCTTTCAGCCGGTGCAAGAGACCTTGGTGTATTAAAAACAATTGATGTAAGTAAAAAAAAAATTAAACTTTAAAAAAAAAAGGTGTGCACCCCTTCCTAAACAGCATTACCAACCCTTGTGTTGTTTCTGGGGGAAAGAACAATTTTTTTTTTTATAAATATATATTTTTTATTTATTTATTTATCTGCTTTACAGGGCACTATGCATGGTACACTCGCATGCTGGCCTATAAGGCAGATTAAGAGGCAATTTACACTTACAATTTCAGTGTACATTGTATCCGACTCTAAATGAGGCCTTTTATGTGTTGTACTTTGACTTTTTTATTTTGTCTTTAAACATATAAAATATAACCGCTATCTGTGGCAGCTATTGTTATCTTAATAAATACTTAATGAATAAATACAGTATTTATTCAATAACCCATTTCCACCAGTGCGTCAAACTAATGTTTCCTGAGAGTTCCTTATGGAAATGCTCAGCTTGCTACATAGTCAAGTTATAGGACACGTCACTGACAACAGAGAAGTAGTCAGACAACAGATGGAGTGTTAAAGTTTGATCATAGAATTTGGGAAGCTCACATACCACTACTTAATATTTGGTTTACTGTGCAGACCAAGCCCTTAGTATTATATATATAAATTATTTTCATTTATCGTACACAATAAATGAAGCAGGTTCTTAAAACCTTATTTTTCTGTGTAATTTTCTTCGCTGTTTTATTCGCTGCTTGACAAATCTTACTGTAACATGCAATCTGATCAAATGAAATGAGAAAGTATACAAGCTGTGTTTCAATAACATTAACAAACAGTGTTTGAAATATGAATACACTATTTGTAACATCAGATGTCAAAAATGATTTAGCCTATGACTTACTAAAGGATGTGTATTTATTAACACAATATAATGGGAAAAGAACAAAATATGTAAGATATATAGATTGAGCCCCTATTTCAACTTGTACCCCAACAGAAATTAAGGAGTAACATAACATATAAAAAAAACATCTAAATGTTTATTGAACATGCAAATTCCAGGCACAGGATATATAAACGTTCCATAGCTAAAGGTACCTAAAATGTAAACTTTTTGTCAATGCATTTGCATTGAGTCAGAATTAACCTCAGAGAGCACAGTACATACAAAATGATTTTTTCTGTTCCAGCAGAATTTGTATTGCATTTGCCCCCCTAGGCAGGTTTCGTAGTGGGACACCTTGGGCAGGGTCACTGGGCTATCTGCATTTTTTGTTCCTATTAGGCTGCTGAGTCGAGTTCCCTGGGCTAAAATTTGCCAGTGAGCCCCTGATTAGAACCATGTCTTGTAAATTAGTGCTTTAGTAATAAACAAAAGCTCATTACAGAGCCCGGTTCTCACAGTTTCTGTAGAGGCATAAAAGCAAGCATGATGGACATATTTAGTTAAGTATAAACAAATCAGTTATTTCAGGCATAGTATTCATCTCAGCAATGACACAACCTTTGATATCATCATTACCATTTATTTATATAGCGCCACTAATTCCGCAGCGCTGTACAGAGAACTCATTCACATCAGTCCCTGCCCCATTGGGGCTTACAGTCTAAATTCCCTAAGATACATACACACAGACAGACACATAGATTTGGGTCAATTTGTTAGCAGCTAATTAAACTATCAGTATGTTTTTGGAATGTGGGAAGAAACCGGAGCACCCGGAGGAAACCCATGCAAACACGGGGAGAACATACAACTCCACACAGATAAGGCCATGGTGGGGAACTCATGACCCCAGTGCTGTGAGGCAGAAGTGTTATTATTATCATCATCTAATACTTGCTTCTTGGTGAAAGCAGACATAGTTTGTCCTGCCAAGTAGAAAGCTACTCTAGCTTGCAAGTGGGAAGAGTAGTATAGACTACAGGAGTACAGAAGCCTGGCGACTAATAGGCTTGAGTGTCTTTTAATTTCCTATGTAGGCGTTATCCAATTTGCTTGGCTGATATATAGAACATTTGCTAAACTGCACAAAAAATAGCTGTTGTGGGTATTATCCAACATGTTATTATTTGCCATTTGAGCTTTTTTGATCCATTTCAGGGGTCATTTAGTTATTGTTGAAAGTGTGTAGTATGTGGTGTTTGCTGTTTGTCATGAATAGAATACAAAAGCTCAGTTGTATATTACATATTAACAAAAATGTAGTAGAAAGTTAAGACATGACAGAATTATTAATTTTACAAATATGCTTTCTAAATGAAAATTTTACTTGTGTGGTTAGTTAATAGTCTTTCAACAAGCCATCACATATAATGTACTCAGGTTGTAAATTAGGCAAACTAGCATTTATTCTGAAGAAATGCTGCATAATTAAACAAATACAGTCAAGCTGTATTAAACCACATAAAATACACTTAATCCTACATTTAGGCATGCAGTCTAGTACAAAAGTTTGCATTGCAAGTTTTTTTCGGAAACCCTGTTTGTATGGATGTGTTATGGCGATGTGCCTTCCATGATATGTCCATGCTGATGTCCTTAGGTCCATTACCCAGTTGTAGCTTTGCCTCTCTCGTCTCAGGGTATATGGGTCAGTGCGGGCAAACAGAAGTACTTGCTGCTGTGATAAAGATGAAACACATGTAGTATAGATGAAGGACACAACTCACGTTACGTTACATATAGTTTTATTATTGGAGCAGATATACTGTCTAATTCCATACATTTTTCCTATGGCCAGCATTAAATACATTATGTTATGCTAGGTGGAGAATGTGGGGTTTTCTCAATGGAGGTACAATCCAATTTAAATGTATCAAACATGTTCAATAAGTATATTTAACAACAAGGTCCACAGGTGGTGGGAATATAGAATATGTAATAATATTCTTCTGAGTATACTCTACATGTTCTATTTTAATCCCTTTGTGTTTGCTAACTCTACATGAAATGCGGGCGTAACTGGGCTTTAATTTGTTTATATAACTGTCAGCAAAGATCAGAACTCTGTGACCAGTTATCTCTGGAAGGTGGTATGGTTCCTAATAATGAACCACAACAATCACACACTACCAAGCCCTCCTACTTATCTATCCTAACAACAATTTTAGGTTCCAGAGAGTGGAGTGTGGTAGTTGTAACAGTAAAATGAAAGACATGTCTTTATAAATGTACACTTTCTTCAAATTAATCCTTTTTATCCCCCATTCAGTGATTTAAAGTGTTTGGTTAGTTGTTATTTGTTGTTGTTGTTGTTGTTGTTGTTGTTGTTGTTGTTTTTGCTGCTCCTGGCCCCATAACTACCTCAAACCTTGCAAAAAGTATTTATATCTATAATATCCATACTTGGGAGAATGAGGCATTAGATTTTGAGGTGAAATCCTGGGGCTGATCTAATTACACAAAAGTAACCTGGAAGTATTCAGAAAAAGTGTATATTTTTGTAATTATTAAAGTTTATACGTATCAAATGGCCATAAAATAAAAATATATTTAATTAAATATACTACAGATTGAAAGGCTATTCCTTTTGGAAAAAAATCACAAAATATACATTTGCTTTGTTAGATTTAGATTTAGAGAACACTGCTGTATGGGATGCGACTGTATGGCCAATTGAAAGCTGCAAGCTCTCAGCTATTGGTCCATCCAGCCCTCATCTTGCTCTGCCCATCCTTATGATAATCTGCCACTGTGGTCACTGCTGTCATACTGAACATTCACAGCAGTTGCACTAAGTGCATCAGCAGATTCTGTGCTAGTGATGTTACTGGGGGCATCAGCAGTATGTGCCGGAGATCCAGTCTGACTTACTGGTCTGTGGTCACTGGTACCATGAGCATCTGGACAAAGGCTCCTATTTTGTTGCCTTCATATACTTTTATATAAAAAAAATAATGAATGCAACTGACTATTACAAAGAATAGTTTTATTATTTTTAGCATTAAAATGTATATAGTTCTTTTGCAAAAAATTTTATAAGCTATTCTATGTACAAAGTGTTTTTCGTTAGTAAATTAATTCTTCAAAGACAAACCTGGATACCTGTCTTATTCTATTGAGCAAAAGGTGTCATTGCTTTCATACACTAAAGCATTGTATTAAACTGCAGCTGATACATATAAAACTGTCTGCAGACACAGAAAAGCTTAAACTTATGTTAAAGAGCAAGATAACAAGCGTTTAAGTCAATAAAATACTTAATGAGAGAAAACTAACTGTACCTGTGGGGAAAAAAAATCAATAATTTTAGGAAGAAACAATGTATTTTTGTAACATAAATAACAACATACCAAACATTACCCAGTATTTCAGTATTTCATCTTAGTTTGCTTGCAGAAATCTTAGTATGAATATACTTCATATACTTATTACTATTAAGAAAGTGTGCCTAATAACCACAGCAACAGTTTTAGGACTTGTTTACATAAACATTTTTTCCTGTGATTCTTGTTTAAGCAGATGAATGCACTGAAAATGTGCTAAAATGCATTGGAGAGCAGTCATGGAAGCTAAAGTAAAACATAAAAAAACAGACCAGATCCAGGGACGGGCTGGCCCAGGTGGCAGGGGGGCATTGGTCCCCCGGGCCACTCAGTTTTAGCACTGTTAGGGCTGGCCGGCCGCCCCTGGAATGGAAGATGAACTGACTTTGACCCGATGCAGCCGCGTGTCATGTGATGTGGCCGCCTGTGCGCCCCTCGGGCTGATATATGCCAGCCCGTGCCTGACCAGACCCCATCACTTGCCTGTCTAGCCCTGCCATTCTGGAATTATTTTGCCTATGTATTAGTTGTTCGGGTAATTACCATCGTAATAGCGATTATTACCATTATAATGTATGTTATGGGTGTTTACTTCATTGATTGTGCATATATTTTAGGATTTAGGATTTGCAAATTTGCATCTGAATTCGGGTGAATCTGCACAAATAGGATTTTTGAGGTTCCATACATATCTACGTGGAAGGTGTGTTTCCTCTGCCTTTTGCTTTAGCAGTGCTTGGGTTGATCAGGTGTTGCCCTCTTCTGTTAAAATTATGGGACTGGGTTACATCTGTAATTTTGATATTTGCAGTTTCCAGTTTGTGTCCATAGCGTCTGCTATTGTATTTATAATGCATCTTCGGTTTCAAAGTCACTAAATCAAATAGCTGTTTCTCATTTACATTATTACAAGTTATAGCTAAACTTTAAGTTTGCCTCATATATTTTATTGCACAAACTATAGAAGGACATTTGATTCCCATAACTGCCATATTGCCACCTGAGATCAATTTATCTAGCTGTTCACAAATAGTTCAGAAATCAGAAATGTGTTATTATAGTCATAAATCAGCTTCAACAGTGCTGCATGGCTATTGAAATGTATAATTAAGTATATAATGATCAGAACACTGATTTACAATTAACTTCTTCAAATAAAATAGTCTTTGCATTCTCTCTGTCGAAAAAGCATGAAAAATAAGCAGAACAAGCAATATTTATTGCAATGTCATATGGTTATTTCAAATCTAATCCTTCTAGAACATATTTCTCAAGGAATCAATCTATACTTGGTTTTCGGATGTCGATAAATTCTGCATATATTAAGCTAAATTCAAAAAGTAATTTAATACTCCACAAGAATTGTTATAGTCCATTAGGAAAATAAAAAATGCAGATCAACTGAATAACAACTAAGCTTGGGTTTCTCTTTTATATATTTAGGACCTCATGTAAGGCTGCTATTGCGCTATTGTGTCTTGTCCCTTCTATCTATCAGGGGTTAACCTGCTGCTCTACCTAATCTTCTGCACCTGTTGTGTCTTTATTTATACCTGCCTCTCCCAGTTACCTTTGCTTGTGATTGTTGTTTATGTTGCTGTGCCTGACTTTGTTGTGCTCTTGTTTCTCCTGTTCCCTGTGACTTCTACAAGCTGCTTACTTACATCTCTTTACCTGGTTTCTCTCCACAGCCTTTTCATCTGCACCAGCCGTGTTCCTTGTTGTTTGCTTTTAGCCTTTCTCAGCAATCCTTTGTTCAGTATCTGCAATACTCGGTTTGTACCATTTAGCATTATCTGGATCATATCTGTTCAATAAATATCATGTGCTTTCACCATATTACGGGCTCCATAGCTGTCAGTTTCAGCTTTCAACATTGAAGTGTGACAATGCCCTTATACTCCCATCCGTCCCTTGTTCCGCCTCTACAAGCGCAAGTGCAAGATGCGATTCAGTCTACATATGGTCACAATTCTTTGTGGCTAGATCAATATGAAATGTGTAATATTTAGGGGTATATTCAATTAACTATCCCATCCGCTATTATGGGTGGCTGCATGGGTCCCTTTACTGCAACATTGCAGATTTCCGTGCGCACCCTATAGGGTTGCGAAAGGAAATCCGCGTACTTGCTGTACCGTAATGTCACTTTATAGGCACAGCCACACGTAATCGCGGATGGGAAAGCCAATTGAATATGCCCCTTAACCTCAAGTATCAAGCTCATCTTTTACTAAAGACTCTAAGCTTGCGAGCTTACTGAGCTGGTTTCTAATTGCTAAGAGTTGAGGAGTATGTCTGAATGATATAAATAAATGTTAATAATCATAATATTTATCCACCATTTGTAATAATGTCAATAATCCATTTGTTATTCACTAAAACATACATTGATTTCTTCAGTCAAATGTAACAGAAAATATGGAGATCAATACAAAATATTTCTTTTTACTGATATTGCAAGTCTAACCATTTTCATCCCATGAACTCTATATTTCCAAATTGTTTATTTTGGATACGGCACAAAATGCTCTGCAGAAAAACAAAAATTGGATTTCATACACAGAGCAGAGCTGAGCTGTGACATCAGAAAGGAACAAATCTGCTTGATTAATGAAAAGGCCTTGGTGAAAAACTGAGAGTAAAGCCAGAAATATGAAAACAATGTAATTAGAAATCTTGCTGGAGGTCATGTACAGATCAGTACATTTAAGTTTGCTCATGGTATAAACCCCTTTTACCTGGGACATAAAGTGCATCATACTATTTCCCACTGAGTACAAGGTATCAGAATTTATTGCATATAAAATAACAATGTACATAGTTGTCTGTCCAAAATATCGTCTTTTTATTATTTGAGATAAAAGTGTATATTTGACTATATTTCCTTTATCCACACTATATTGCTGTTGCTGTAATTTATCCACTTAGTTGTAGCACACTCTGCAAGCAGAGTATCACTGATATTAGAGAATTTTTATGAATTGAAAGCATGGGGGGGTAGATTTTCCATGTGTTTTAATTAATGTTCTGCTAAATCAGGATCTCTTAAACTTTCAAATACCTAAGTATATTGCAAAATATTCATTGTTCAAATGCAGGGCCTGATTATCCAATAGAAAAACCCCAAAGATCATTAGAAGCGCAGACTCTCCTTTCCAAAACCAACAACATACAACCATAATAGAAAGGAAAGGGGAGACTGTGCTACTTATAATATTTGGGTTTTTTCTTTTTATAATTCTTGGGGATTGACACACAGCAATCACTGCTAGAAGCATCAAGCAGATCCTCCAAGCAATTAATAATATTATTATATGGTTGCAAATTTGGGTTAATTGTAATATATATTGATCCTGTTTGAGACTTATCATTTAAAGTGTAGGCTTATAGCCTCAATAGCTAGTAAACCATTTAGGATGCACATGGTGACTAGTTCAAGTCCCGTATGAGGGATTAGTTTGAAATATAATTTAATTTATTGTTTTATAATTAATATATGTCTTTAAATATTAGTTAATTAATATTGGGTTGTGATGGTAATGTGTTTTGATTAATATTCCTGGTTCATATATTTTATTGGCAATAACGTATACTTATATTGTGGTTAACATATGTCTATACATTTTTTTAAAGAATAATCTATGCGCTTTGATGCTGAGAAGCTATTATATTCTTGATATTACTGTCAGATACTACTGTCTTTAGTCAGCAACCATTGGTATCCTTTGTTGGATACACTGTTTGGTGGCGATTATCCAATAGAGTGACTAGGTTGCAGCCTAGGGCACTAGGCTTTTGGGGGGCACAACATTTTACAGGGTGCAAAACTGTGACAGGGAGAGGTATAAGCTGAAATTCATTTTAAAATATAAGAGAACAGTTGTTCTCCAAAGTAAAACAATAATACATGAAAGAAAAATGTAGTAAACTTTTTATCTTGTCAAATTCCCATAGTACAGACTGAAGACAATCAGTCATCCTCAGGTGGGCGCTCGTGTATAGCAAGTAGGAGAGAAAAGAATGTAGACCGACGCAAGCATCACAGTTTCCCCTCCGCCTTCATCATCTGTACCTCTCGTTCATGCCTCTGTTCTGCTATACAGTTCTGATTTTAATGGAATGAAATGAGAGACAAAGATTTCTGTGACCCTTTTAAACAACCAAGTGAAGCTGAATTTTGAAAATACAGGGGGGTGGGGTTGAAAGAAGATAGATTTTAAAGGGCAAGGTTTTTTTTACCTACCACATATACGCCTGGCGCGATAGATGAGGTGGCGCTAGGAGCATATTAGCCTAGGGCACCATGAACCCGTAATCAGGCCCTGTTCAAAAGAATAGACAAAATTGTGTCTCACCTATTCGTCTTTCCTCTAGTTTAAAGTAATTACCATTCAAAACAAAACTGATATTACATATATGCTAACTCTAATATTCTACACTATCATATATTATTTTGCTTCCGACTGTAATACTTTTTGTATATTGTTACTTTTAATACATACATTCTATTTCTACATGTCCTATGATTTATGACCTGCACTATGTGTAAATTGTTTTAATTTATTCTAGCTACAGATTGTCTTTGACACCACTGAACAAATGGCTGCAGTAATCCATATTCACGGACATCTTCACTATGTCTAGCATAATATTTTACATACTGCTGCACTTTCGTTTTGATTTAATATGCCTGTCCCTTTTGGGGTTTCTCTCTGCATTATCATAAATTATCAACATAATTTGGCATTCCTTTGTTAATGCGCATTAACATCTCATGGTGGACTTGCCCTTAAACTGAACCATGGTATAAAGCTATGTTAATTAAGAATGCTAGAGTGCAAGCTAAATTCATGGTACAAGTCTACTGAAAGTTGACTATCTCACAGCAGCGTGAACCTGAACTCACAGCAATTACAAACACTTCAATTATGTTGATTGGTTGGTAATTAGTTTTAATTATTTCATTATTAACCATGAATCCAAAAATTAAAAATGAACACTTCTAACGCTGGCTATACTGGATCGGTTTCTAAATTGACCACTAAACTTAAAGTTTTCTCACATAAATAAAAACCGAGAACATCAACTTATATAGTATATATGTAAATGGTTTCTGAATTTTTCAGAAATAAAGCATTTTGAGATTGAGACACCCATGGAGTAACTTAACTAAATGACTAAGGTGCTTACTATATCAAACATACCATATTTGTTTGTTTCACATTTTTCAAGTTATATTAACTAGCAATCTACATTTTGGGTACTCTTTAAAAGAAGAAAAGAAAGTCCTGGGGGTAAATGTTTGAAGCATGGGTTTCTGCAAGTCGATGTAAATTTACGACTTTGCAGGGGAAATTTAAAGCGGCAATGGCTTTTAAAGGCACACTTGCAGAAACAGATGGTTCATACCTTTACCCCCTGGAAATATTTAATCTAGAAACATAACTGGAGGAAGTAAATTTGTATTGTTTGCCTTCAGTAGCTATGTCTTTCTAGCTGCAGTTATAGCTTATTATAAGTGCTGTGTAGCCATTCATGAAAGTATTACAAAATATGTGTGGTATTTGTGTAGGTAATACCGAATATTGCTCAAATTCCAGCCAACAAGAGCTTATTACAGATTACAACCTGGTCTATTATTGCAGCTTGGTGATATGTTTTCAGATGAGGGATAACTAAAGGTACATTAGTTTTCCTAAAGACGTTTGAAGATTTTATAGTCTTGACTAAACTTTGAATTTGCTTGGTGAGATTAATGTACTGTGATACAAATACTAAGTTTTCAGGGGGGGTAAATATTATTTTAGCCCCACTATTCTCTCTTGCAATGATATTTCATGATTGACTGATCTTATTATTAGACATATCAAGAGAATTGAGAATGGCTTTAATTCAGCTTTATGAATGCTGGTCAGATGCTATTTCCTTAATATGTTGATTGCTACATGTGATTTATCAAAACCATGAAACCATTGGGAGTGTAGAATTGAATCTATATATAGTTGTACTTGCTGTTGCTGTAAATTTTGAATTCTAAAGTTTTCCAAAAATAAAAACAAAATTATAGAGTCCCAGAAAGTAAAGAAAAAAGAAAAAGAAATTATAAAATGTGACACATAACGGATAGCACTTCAATTATTGCTACACCACATCGTTAGAGTAAAGTCTGTAAACTCCATTAAATTATTTATTTTCAACATGAACTGACTGTTCAAATATTATGGTCAGGATTTATTAAATCTAGTCGTTAGGTACTCCTGAAAAGTCATATTTTGAAAAACTCCATAATAATAAACAGGTTAAAAGTTAATTTAGCAAGTTGAAGCAGCTCTCCCTACAGAAGGAAATCCTCAAAATGTAACTTATTACATACACTTGAGAAACCCCATATAATTGAAAGCATATAAAATATACAACACAAATTAGTTATAAGATGGGATGTTCCTAATATATAGGTAAGCTTTATTGATCCAGCTTATATTCCCACTACTAGAGCAAAACAGTTGCTTTTCAGAAAGTGCAAGTATAGGTCAGTGATGGGCATCAGGTGGTCCTAGAGCCACATGTGGCTCTCTGAGTCTCCTTCTGTGGCCCCTGCTCCTTCCTGCTTTATAATCAGGCTTATTTATTATGACTTGTAATACCTGCTTAAAATGGCTGTTGATATGTTATTACAGGTATTACAGGTATGCAGAGCCGTAACTTAGAATTCTAGTGCCTGGGGCGAGAAAGACAAATGCCGCCCCCCTAGCCCTCACTTTTAACCAAATGAACCTAAAATATTCCTAAATTGTGCCCCCCTTTAGCGTTGTGCCCTGGGCAGTCGCCCCTGTTGCACAGCCCTAGTTACGGCCCTGCAGGTATGTGTAAATGTATATGTATGTCTTAACTGAGATTAAGGCTAATAAGTGGCCTTTTTAAGGTTAGATGGCCGCCCATTTGGCACCTGAAGTGTATCAGGTTGCCTATAGGTCCATTCATTTACATTATTATTTTAACTATTAGTATTAAAGTTAATTTATTAATCTTAAAGAACATTTGCAGATTGTGCAAAATGAATGACCATGTGCATTAGCCCTAAAATATATAATTTTGCTTTAACATGCTCACAATTGATTCAGAGAAATGCCACTTTCTTTGCTCCACTTACTGCAAAAGACATTTCCTTTCTTTAAACATAGTATAAAATCATCTTTGGCACATAGAGATGAACTATAATTTTGCTGGAGTGTCAAAAGTTGCTTATCTCAACAACATATTGAAATAGAGTATAGAGAATATCAAAGGAAGAGGTCATTCATAAATGCAAATATAGGGATGTGTCCTGATGCCAGGACCTTAAAATGTACCAAAGCTCCTTCAGCAAAAAATAATGCATATTAATTTCTGCAGAGTCTTATCCTCAAGTAACCTTAAATGATTATGTTTTAAAAGTCCTACTAGTCTGTTTCATGCAAAAAAGAGGGATATTTGTGGAAACTTTTGCACAAGCAACTGAGAAGGAAATTAGCTACTGTCCATACCAAACCAGTCAGATGTTTGCTTTCATTATCTAAATTGCACTAGAAAAATTACTAGAATTCTACTGGTTGCTCTTGATAACATCATACTTTATTCCCTGTGGAACTGTTTCCATAAATACCTAGAGTGTGGTTTCATGACTAAATCCCACAGCCATTCTATCTGACAAATGAAACAAAAAAAATGCCCTGTGTGATAACTGCAGAATTTTGAACATTCAAACGCTCTCTCAGAAACCATTTATATTTAAAGGTTAAACCAGACAAGAAATGAGCCTGCACTTGGTATTTTCCATTTTATATATGGCACCAACTGCATGGCAATATAAATGCCGTATATGTATGCAAAACAAAAAGACAGTTGTTGTTAGCGCTTAACTCTAACACTGCACATCTGTGTGTATCTAGCAACATTAAAACATGAGATATTATCTCAAAACCATGTTACAATGCAAGGGGTGGAAATTAGTATTTTGTTTTGCACATAAGTTAAATACTGACTGTTTTTTCATGCAGCACACAAATACAAACTTTAAATTTCAGTGTGCAAATAAGCTATCAAGAATTTGTGTGCTACATGAAAAAACAGTCAGTATTTAACTTATGTGCAAAATAAAATACTAATTTCAACCCCTTGCATTGTAACATGGTTTTGTCCAGGAGACTGAAATAAGAAGGTTTTTAAGTTAAGATCCTTAATGAATCAGGCCCTAGAACCTGTGTCCAGAATTTTATATAACTTTAGCTAACATGCTTCAGCTTAGAACTACAAGTTGATAATCTAAGAGATGTGTGCCTTCTATGAATAAATACAAAATGTACTTATATACATTTAGACAACCAGACTATTTAGAGTTAGAAAAGTATAAGACCTTATTTTCAATGCTTGTCCTCAACATTTGTAACATAGTATTATAATGTACACAACATTTTGCCAGCTTGTTACATTTATGTCATGTTTATTATTCTTGTTATTATTCCAAATTGTGCTATTCTTGCTTATGATTTTATGCACTGCAATCTGTACTGTATTTTTCAACATTATTTTATAATCTAACATCATACGACAACATTCATACATGACCAGTTTCAATTTTATAAAGTTTGAACACTTGCATATGAAGAATATTGCATTTGGCTTACATTGTAACGAGCTAGTAACAAGCTTACGTTGTTATTGCAGATCATCTACTCACATCTTACCTACACGTTAGTATTATGTATTCACGATACATGTACTACAGTGATAGAATGCCACCTGCTGGTTGCTGTAGCATTGTGAAATTATTTCATTAAAGGCAAAGTGAAGTATTTCAACTCCTACAGTATAATAGCATTGTGATTTTTTGTTATTATTATTATTATTTTTATTTTTATTTTCTTCACATGACTCATAAATACATGTTCTGTTACTATGACACAAAGAACATAATAATGCTGGATTGCCAGTACAACCAGAGGTTTCTAAGATAAGTGTCAGTGTACACAAATTCACCTAAAATATGATACATATTCAGTCAAATGCTTCAGAACTCATTGGACGGCGCTTCACAGTGCAGATGGACAATGACCCGAAGCATACTGCAAAAGCAACCAAGAGTTTTTTAAGGCTAACAAGTGGAATGTTATGCAATGGCCAAGTCAATCACCTGACCTAAATCCGATTGAGAATGCATTTCACTTGAAGAAAACAAAAACTGAAGGGAAAATGCCCCAAGAACAAGCAGGAACTGAAGACATTTGCAGTAGAGGCCTGGCAGAGCATCACCAGGGATGAAACCCAGCATCTGGTGATGTCTATGCGTTCCAGACTTCAGGATTTGCAACAAAATATTAAAAAGTGAAAGTTTGATGTAGGATTGTTTAGTTTGTCCCATTACTTTTGGTCCCTTAAAAAGTGGGAGGCACATATAGAAACCGTTGTAATTCCTACACTGTTCACCTGATTTGGATGTAAATACCCTCAAATTAAAGCTGAAAGTCTGCAGTTAAAGCACATCATGTTTGTTTCATTTCAAATCCATTGTGGTGGTGTATAGAGCCCAAAATATGAGAATTGTGTTGATGTCCCAATATTTATAGACTTGACTGTACACCGATCAGCCACAACTACCTGCCTAATATTGTGTTGTTCCCACTCATGCTGCCAAAACAGCACTGACATATAGAGGCATAGACTCCAGAAGATTTCTGAAGGTGTCTTGTGGTATCTGGCATCAAGACGTTAGCAGCAGATCTTTTAAGTCCTGTACGTTGCGAGGTGGGGTCTCCATGGCTTGAACTTGTTTTTCCAGCACATCCCACAGATGCTTGATAGGATTGAGAGCTGGGGAATTTGGAGGCTCTTTGGGGTGTATTCAATTGTTCCTCCGGCCGCTGGAAAAATGAGCGCTCTAAAACTATTACCGTTTATACGGTAATTACTCGCTGAATTTCAAGGAGCTGCGAGATGAAATTCAGCGAGTAAACTACCGTATTAACGGTTTTCACGCGCAATATTACCGTATAAACGGTAATAGTTTTAGAGCGCTCGTTTTTCCGGCGGCCGGAGGAACAATTGAATACGCCCCTTTGAGTTCTTTGTCATGTTCCTCAAACCATTCCTGAACAATTTTGCAATGTGGCACAAGCATTAACATGCCGAAAGAGCCACTGCCTTCAGGGAATACCATTGCCATGAAGGGTTTGCAACAATGTTTATGTAGGTGGTACATGTCAAAGTAACCTCCACATGAATGCCAGGACCCAAGGTTTCCCAGCAGAACATTGCCCAGAGCATCACACTTCCTCTGCTGACTTGCCTTCTTTCCATAGTGCATTCTGTGTTATATCTTCCCCAGGTAAATGACGCACACACCTTGCCGTCCACATGATGTAAAAGAAAATGTTATTCATCAGACCAGGCCAACTTGTTCCATTTGTCCATGGTCCAGTTGTGGCACTCATTGCCCATTGTAGCTGCTTTCGGCAGTGGACAAGGGTCAGCAACGGAACTCTGACAGGTCTGCGGCTATGTGGCCCATATGCAGCAAGCTGCAATACACTGTGTATTCTGATACCTTTTTATCATAGCCAGCATTAACTTTTTCAGCAATTTGTGCTACAGTAGCTCTTCTGTGGGACTTGACCAGATGGGCTGGTCATTTGGTCCCCACGCACATTAATGAGCCTTGGCTACCCCTGACCCAGACCCTATTGCCAGTTTACTGGTTGTCCTTCCTACCACTTTTGGTAGGTACTAAGCTCTGCATACTGGCCATACCCCAAAAGACCTACACCACAAAAGGCTACACCTCTTCTCTGGGTGATCTTATCAGCTCTTTCAGGATTCAGTGCCACCTCTATGCTGATGACACCCTAATCTACTCTCCTCTCCTGTTCTCTGCCCTTCCATACTCAACAAGGTATCCAGCTGCCTCTCTGCCATATGTCCCAACATTTTAAACTCAATGTAGCCAAATCCAAATTCATAATTTTTCCCCCTCAAGAGACTCCTCTCCTTCCATCACCATTGGTTCTACCATCATCTCTCTTCACCCCAAGTTCGTTACCTTTGGGTAACCATTGACTCCACCCTTTCCTTCACCTCTCACATACAATCCCTTGTCCAAACCTGTCGTTTACACCTCTGTAATATAGCCCAGATCAGACCTTTACTCTTCACTAATGCCACTAAAACTCTCATCAACTCTCTAATTAACTCCTTCCTGGATTACTGCAACCTCCTCCTCACTGGCCTCCCCTGGTCCCGACTCGCTCCACTTCAGTCTATACTGAACGCTGCAGCCCAACTTATCCTTCTCTCCCACCGATCCTCATCCGCCTCCCCTCTGTCAAGCTCTACACTGGCTCCCCCTCTGCTCCAAAATCCTCTTCAAATTCCTCACCTTCACCTACAAAGACCTCTAATGCCACTGCTTATCTCCACTCATACTCCCTATCGCTCTCTACGGTCTTCCAATGACCCAGCCTCTCCTCACATCTGGTCACCACCTCTCACTTCCGTATTCAAGATTTCTCCTGTGCTGCCCCCCTTACCTGGAACAAACTACCCCATTCTATCAGACTCTTCCTCTACCTGCCTTACTTCAAATACCTCCCTCAAAACTGATCTGTTCAGATTAGCCAATCTTTCCTCCACCTAACCCTTCCATCCTCTAACCCTCTTCACTATCCCTCTACACTTACCTTTCTTTACCTCTCCCTCACCCCTCCTCCCTGCTTCCTACTCAAGTTCATCTCTTACCCTAAAGTTCTTGTCCCCTCACCCTATCTTCCCTCTCTGTGTCTCCTGTCAGTCTCCCTCTCTCCCTTAGATTGTAAGCTCCCTTGAGCAGGGCCCTCTATCCCCATGTCCTCTTCCTCCTGTTTTCATCTTTCCCTGGCTCACACCCTCTTTTCTTCTTTTTGTCACTTGACTTCTGCTGTAGTCTTTCCTCTTCTCCCTTGCCTCTATATCTCCACACTTGCCTGTTAGTGGCACCCACTCTTGTGGGCTCAGACTCCTTTCTTCACTCTGCACTGTTACCTCTTTGCCTTTACACCTGCTCTCTGCTGAGTTTTTGATTTTATACTGTTTGCACCTTATTTGCAATTTTCTTTACTTATTGCACTTTGTAATGTCTGTCTGCCATGTACTGTTACCCTGTACTGTTGTCCCTTGCTCTATGTACAGCGCTGTGGAACCTTTGTGGTGCCTTATAAATAGATGATAATAATAATAATAATAATAATAATAATAATAATAATAATAATAATAAAGGCCTACCATTTTGGAGTTGCTGTGAGTTGTCAAGCCATAACAATTTGGCACTTCTTAAAGGCACTGAAATCATTATGCTTGCCCATTTTTCCTACTTCCAACACAACAACTTCAAGAATTCACTGTTCAATATATCCCACCCCTTGACAGGTGTTGTTGTAACGAGATCCTCAATGTTATTCACTTTAATTGTCAGTAGTTTTAAAGTTGTAGCTGGTCGGTGTATATACTATCAAGTATATATTTTGGAAAAAGCAGTGGCTCTTTAGTTGTACAGTGAGAATGTCTCCACTAGGATCAACTTCTTTTGTGCTTGGTGGAACAATAAAAAAATTTGACAAACACACAGAACTTGTTGCAACAATGCATACTATCTGGACCCCCCTCCCTCGTACTGCTTCATTACTCAGCTTGATTAGGGTATCACAGTGAATCAATGGTTACCAATGCCCCCTCAAAGCACTGGGGCCATTGATTAAATTCTGACTATGGCACTATCTGTATGGAGTAAAGTGCTCCAGTTTCCTCCTTCCGTCCCAAAAAATATAGTGATTGGCTAATTGACTTCTAGCAATATGGACCCTTCTGTGTTTGAGATTAGAGTGTAATCTTCAATGGGACAGGGATAGAGACTGATGTGAATGTTTAAAAAACATGGGACTGAGTAGCGAGAATGCTGTAGTTTATAATCTAAAGCAGGATGATAATTGATAAATAATTGAAGGGTCCCCAAAGAGAAGAAACCTGATATGATAAAGAAAACATTCAATCTTTCTAATTCTTAATTTATTCTCCTAACGAGAGGTATATAATTTCCACCCTGTTTGATCCAAATTCATTTATTTTATACACTGTAAATTTTAATAATTTGCACGTAAGTTAACGATAAAAGGACATTTTATTCAAACCGGTATAAAATATCAATCGCTTCACTGAGAAGCTGAGAAATGTTGGAAAATCTGAAGTCTTCTGTAGTAAAGAAAGCTTTTGAGAGCAGTTGTTAAGAATGATAAAAAGAAGACTGTAACATAACATGAAACTCAAACCTTTAAAAATGTAGTAATAAATCAAAATATAGTAATAAACAGGCAGATAAGGGGAGTGGGATCTTTATAATGAATAGGGAGAAGTATGTCGTTAAAGCATTAAGACTACTGTGTGATAAGGATTATTGTATCAAATTGAAAACTGATCTCTCTCCAGGATTTTTAATTGAACTGAAACCTTTCTAAATAAAGTGAAGACTTTCGGTTAGCATAAATATTTACTTCATAATTCAGCAAGGACTCCAATATTTTAGAATCCTCCAAAGAACAACAAGAATTTATAAAATCCACCAGGGTATCTCATCATTTCTGGGATAGACTCCTTAAATATAATGAGATAGACTCCTTAACTATAAGAATAACAAAATTTGTGTACATATTTATAAAGAAAAGTATGCTGTGTAGTTAGTTTCTTATTTTTGTGATTCAACACGTATATCAAAGATTTTGAATTCATTCCAGTGGAAAAGCTTTAAATGGTGTCTTACATTATTTATATATGGGGTGCTGGGAAAGTAAACAAATATTAAAGGTGAATTTCCATGCCAAACACATTGTGTCTTATAAAAGAATTATAAATATTATGATATTTTAATGATGTGGGATGGTTCTAGGGAAGACTTTTGAATATTTTATGAAGACAATCAATGTGAATGCTTTTAACCTCAAATTTACCTCCAACTTCAAGGAGGATTAACTTTTAAGATTTGGTTCTAGAAGTGACCCAAATGAATCTTGGGAATAAAATTATTACATATACTCATTTTAAAAATGTTAATAGCAATAGCTATTTGGTATACTCCAGTTGTCATTAAACAGTTGAAGAACAATATTCCCAATTTGTGAGATTAAGGAGGGATTGTACAACACTGTAGATGTTTAATAAATCAGATATTTACGTTGGCTGTTTTTAAGGGCAGGGTTACCTCATACAAAATATAAATAAGGTACAAAAAGAGCAAAATATATTGAAGAAATGAACTGATACAATATAAATACCACATCCCTAAAAATTGGTTATAAAAAGAAAGAAAATATGCCAATTCATCACGCAATATAGTGCCTCTGAGCAAAAAAATAAAGAAAGAATTGTAATAATCATTAGGACATTCTAAAGATGGACCTCGTCCGCTCAGAACATCTTCTGGAAAAACCATGTCACATATATAGCAAATCTAGACCAGAGCCGTAACTTAAAATTCTAGTGCCCTGGGCAAGAAAGACAAATGCCACCCCCCTAGCCCTCAATTTTAACCAAATTAACCTAAAATATTCCTAAATTGCGCCCCCCTTCAGCGTTGCGCCCTGGGCGGTCGCCCCTGTCGCACAGCCCTAGTTACGGCCCTGTCTAGAACTTTAATACATTTTTGGCTATGAGTTGGTTGAAGGTAGAGAAACTTTTGACCTCAAATATACCTTATAAAGAGACCAAAGGTTTTTATCTGTGAAACTCCAGTAAAGTGGGTAAACACACTGAGAAGGGAGCTGAGACACTTTTTTACAATGACAATTTATTTTAGACATTTAAAAAATTAATATATTGTACAACCTCTGTTGTAAATTACATGAAAGAATGTTGTTGTGGCCTTAAATATATTGGCAAGACCAAGTGACCTTTAAAGATACATATTGTGAGTAAAATACAAAATACTAAAATCAACATAGAAAATCATAGCATACCTAGACATTCTAAAAAAAAGACGGTTTGAATCCAGATTGGCTTTAATTTAAGGCTTTTGAATATGATGAACAAAATAAATGAGTAGGTGACAGATTGAATATATTAATCAAACAAAATGCTTTCTGGATCCTAACTCTGAGTGCTTCATATCCAAAAGGGCTCAATGGACATTATAAAAAATACGCCATTTTTATGATTTTGTTTAATGGTGTAGGATTTATATTAAAATAGTTTTTAATATATTCTTTTTACACGTTAATTGCTTATACATATGTCTATTTTTATATGTTGTCTTTTACACATACTTCTAAGTTAGAAGAGATATACCTTGTATGGAATATAAACCTTAAAATGTTAATATTAAATACATTTCCGAGCAACATTTTGAGATCTTTATCTAATCGTATGAGAAGACCTCTGTCTATAATTAAATTTTTTCTTTAATTTGGAACCCTACTGTATTTTTTTTTAACATGCTCCATGCATATCTGTGAAATGTTATATATATATATATATATATATATATATATATATATATATATATCTATATCTATAATATAAATGTCTAGTGGCGTGTGTTAGTCTGTCTGTGTGTAAAAAATAAAACCAAGCTGCAGCGCCACCTGCTGGGCGGAGTTATACACTGACCTACTAAATTCTTAGTGTGTGTGGAAAAAAAAATTCAGAAAGGGCTGAAATTTGGTATACTAAGATGTTTTTAATTTGTTAATTTAATTTGTTAATTGTTAAAAGTGTTTATAAAGAGTTAAAAAAATATATATATATATTTCTTGAAGAAGAAGTGACAGTTGGGAGTGGTTAGTGGTTGCCGGGGGTGACAGTGGGGAGTGGTTGGTGGTTGAGGCCTGGGCTATGGCCCAAATGCATGACAAGAACCTTTTTAACACCTTAAGTAGCTTGATTTGACTAGAATGCATGAGTATCATGCACGGGTTAACTTGTATATATATATATATATATATATATATATATATATAGATAGATAGCAATCACATATTCATGCTAGAATCATTTAAATGAACCTTATGAACATGAGCAACCAGACTCTCTCTGCTCTCGTTTTATACATTTCTTTTTTTTTTCATTTTATTTTTGCACTATGTTGGTTTTCTATTAGGGCTAATAAAGAAAGACTGTTTACTTATTACTTTCTTTTCAAGCATTTAATGTAACATAATATTTTAACTTACTGCATTTGAAATTGTCTGAGATGTCCAAAATGTCGCTGTTTTTCCATTACAACTTGATTCAGTTAATCACTATCACTCACTTCAAACAAAGGATAAAAGTCAACAAGTTGCAAAGTGTACTATAAAATATAGTATCTGAATAATAAGAGAATTGTGTTTGGTCATCTTTTATATTCCAAATACCAGGGCCTTAGTTATAATGATTAATAGTTGATTCATAGAATAGATTAAAGATTTAGTATATCACTTAATATGTTGTTTTAAAATATACTCTCTATCAAAGCACAGGTTTAAACAATGACAACCATGATGTATTTTAAAAATGAGCAATATTATGTGTATGAAACAGACATTGTAAGAAGTAGCAGAAAAGTGAGAAGGAATTGTCAGTCTGCGCCAGGGCCCGAATTTCAGACTTTTTTCCTTTCCCTCTATATTCTGCTTCTTTCAGAATTAAAAAAATAGATGTAGCTGGAACAAACCTAATTGACCATAAAAATCAATATAAAACGGATTCAAAATAATAAATAACTTAAAAAATAATATATTAGCATACATTTCCAGTTATATATATATAGTAGGTTATTTTTATGTATTATTGGATAAAAAATATTAAAGTTTTAAATCTGCCATTGATCATCTTTGTTTTGCTTTTTTAACTATAAAAACCTCATTTTTAATTTCCTGTTTACAGATTTTCCAACCTTTACATCTATATTCCACTCCATCTCCTGGAATAAACATGCAGTTATAGGCGGCTGAGGGTAGGATTATGACTTTGATAGATGGAGTTATAGAATAAAAACATAATGCTTGATTGGGCATATTTAATTGTGCTCTGACCCATAGAAACCAATCACATTCTAGCTGTCATTTCTCTAGTGCCGTTTAAAAAAACTTGTAAAAAAAGTTTACTATAGATAACAGTTCACACAGCTGTAAAGAGCATTTTAGACATGAGCAAATATGCCACAGTTTGGTTCACCTAACAATACAAGATAATGGGTAAATAGCTCTATTTTCTTTCACTGAATCAATTCACAAATCTTTTATTGAAGGTTCAGACAGAAGCATTTTAAACATGACTTAAGGTTATAAAGTAATTTACAATTCAAATCAGTTCAATTTGTTAGATTTTGCCTTTTCTACATATTGTTGTTTTTAAACACACATTGCAAGTAAGCTCTGCTTTTATTAATAAAAATCCACTTAGATAATCCCCTTATTATCTAATTCTCTGCAATTTTGTGATTCAGGACCATTCTCAGTAGTTTTGTTCATCAGTAATAATTCTATTTTACCATTAAGAAACAGTGTTGTTCTTTACTTACTTGTTGCTTCTAACTTGCACCTGTGACAAGACATGTATTTGCAAGTCTTTTACTTGTCATACCAACTCAGCACTAGCTAATCAAAACATAGTATGTTACACAGTAATATGGTTACATATTCAGTATTATTTTCCTTTCCTGCAATTAAGTGATAATCAACTGTTTAAAGTATCATTCAACCGTTTTGAGTGCTTAACAAACCATTTTCAAATAATAGGTTTCATCTTAACATTATTCATATAAGGCAATTTAAATCAGTCTGTTCAGAAAGATGGCTTGACACTTGTTAGGTGCAAGCTTTCCAATCTGTCTATACAACAACATTTAAATAGAGATTCTTTTCTGTTTCATGTGGCAAGTTAAATATCATCTTATCTTTCTTAAAATACATGTAATGGATAAATTTCAGCTAGATGTATGCAGGCTGTCTTTTAATTAATTAAATTATGCAAATCACAAATGTATCAATCACTGGAAGGTTTTTATAAAAATATTTATTGCACAAACAACATCCTCAGTTAGGTTTTCTTGAGTATTTAGAGCAGCATTTATTTATAAAAAGTCACTCACTTATTGTAAATTCACATATATTGTATGTTTGCTAGGATTGTGTAGACACTTGCAAAGTTATGGAGGGATGTAAGAAATGAACGGGTGTACATTAGGTTTTTTCCTGATCATTGTCCTCACTTCCTCAAGACACAATTCTAGAATTCTTCAGCTTAAAATTAAATTTTCTTAGATTATTTTAGTAGGAATACCTGTAGGACACCTATAGCTGTTTTACTGCATTTAGCACCCGCAAATAAACAAAAGGTGGTAAACTTCTAACAAAGAGTAGATGCCTGTGCTTAGACAGACAGAACTTGTCCTGACAGATGTGTGGTCTGATGCTACAAGTTGTATCCCTTCCTCAATGAGGCCCCAAGTGCAGTGACTCAAACTGTTGGCAAAAGTAAGTCATTCTGATCCATGCTCATATTCAGCATTTGAAGTGTGTCCATTAACACATCTCAAGTTCTTCTGCAGCACTCGTATAAATATGTGGCAATAACATAGATTTTATATCGCCACTTATCACAGTGATAGTAAATCTAATATTGCCACAATTTATCATGGAAAGAATGCTCAACTGCCTAGCGATAAAGATTGGAAATATTAAGACTGAACCTACCACTTCGCTGGGTCAATGATGTGGCATATGCACGTGCGTGACCTGACTAGCTTGTTTACACAGTGGAACTGATAGCCCCGACTTGGGCTTTCAGTTCCAATTGTAAAAAAAAAAAAAAATAGAAAAAAAATATTTTAAAATATTTCACTTAGGAAAAATTTAAATAATGAAGCATTTTTGCCTGTTCTTCCCTGCTATGGTCATCCTCAGATGCTTTACTGGCAATAGCCTGGTGGTATCCCTTTAATTATAGAGAGAAGCCCTATCTCCTGCAAAAACACCCGTTTTCTCTGCTTTATAAATATGCCCCTATGTACTAAATGAGAGTTCCCAAATAACACCAATATATTTTAGTATTAAAACTTTTGAATCATGCAGACAATATTAAAACTGATGCAAAGCAAAGTATCAGAAAGAGTGTGTTATATTATTCTTGGACTAAAAGGGGGGGTATTCAATTGTGTGCGATGTGATGCCAAATATTGTGCACGATTATTTAGTTATTGCCGATTGTGCTAATTTCCGGGTACTACGGTACTCCAACATCGCAGATTTCCCTGT
Source organism: Mixophyes fleayi (assembly GCF_038048845.1). Lineage (NCBI taxonomy): Eukaryota > Metazoa > Chordata > Amphibia > Anura > Limnodynastidae > Mixophyes > Mixophyes fleayi. The sequence goes on along the minus strand of NC_134404.1, from coordinate 142,906,780 downwards.
GCACCTCTATGGGGTGCAAGGAGTAAACATCATTGTTACATCGCCACGGAGTGCCCTATGACTGTTCCAGAGGCACTCCATAGATAACTGAATTCCCTCTTGATTGTCGAAGCACATGAAATACTTTAACAATATATAGTGACACAGTTTCCCAAACAATTAATTAATTCAAGTTTACAAATTCATTTAACATATTCAAACCATGAGACAACATATGCAAATTCATTTATTTTGCCAGAGAAAGCTATTTAGCACACTTTAATAGAGAGAGTCATGGAAATCAGTTGAGGTGGAGAGTTACTCTCATTAAAGTTATCCATTACTAAACTCTTGGCCCAACAGCACATCCATACAAAGTCATGCAAAGAAATATCATTGGTATAATGCCTGTCCATTTACATTGTAAGAGAACATAGTAATATGAAAATAATGGAAAAGACAAGCAAACAGTAAACAAGAAAAACTGCTAAAACCTGTATATAGAAAAGGAAAAAAACAGAATACACAGCAAAAGTAAAATAGAACAAAACAGTAAATAAAAAGTCTAACTCCTACTCACAGCAGTAAGTAGGGCCAAAACTGTTATCAGTAAATTAGTGCACCACAGGGGGGGCATTGAATGAGCAAAAATGGTAGGTGGGGAGTAAAGGCCTGATATACCGTTAATCAAGTTACATAGCACCTTTTTATTATTTGATGGAATTTTTTTTTACCAGAATAATTTTTTAGCGGTATTAAATGATAAAGGAGAGGGGCACAGAAAAGAGAAAAGGAATGGGGAGGGGTATATAGTGGGGAGCAGACATAAACAATCAAATTATGGAGTAGCGTTAATGCTTGAGTTTTAATATTCAAGGCATATTTCAGGCAGATAAATATGTTATAACCAAACCATTACATGTCTCAAAAGGCAGCTTGGAGATGCTATTCTCTAGGGTCAAAAGTAGCAATGGTCTAACAAATTGTTTGATTTGCAGTCTAACCTGTTTGCTGTTGATACTGTAAAACTGTCAATAAAATATACTTTAAAAAAAAAAAGTAGCAATGGTCGACAAGTCTGATGTGCATAACAACTTAGAACCCTCTCCTTCAGTGGTGAACACATGTCAGGACATCCATTTGATTAAGGGTGAGGATGGTGCCATAAAATAAGGAACCTTGTATGTCTCCATCTCACAACTAAAGTGAATTTTAGCTACAATTTTGTGGATGGAGGGAGGGGGGGATTGCTTTCACTGTTGTGCAATGGCTGCGGTCTCCGGTCTGGACACAAGGAGAAGTACATCGTCAGCAAATAAGCAAAGACCGTGATCAGTGATCCGGATGTTGAAACCCTTGTAGGCATTGGAGCGGGGTAAAAGTTCTGCAAATGGTTTATTGGCCAATATGTGCATAAGGGGGAACAAGGGGCAACCCTGTCTGGTGCCATTAGTGATGGCAAATTTATTAGAGAGGAATCCATTACTAAACACCTTTGCGGACGGGCCGTCATAAAGTGTGAGGATTGCCCTCAATATACTGCCATTAAAACCAAATTTCAACAAAACCTGCCGCATATACCCCCATTGAGTCTGTCAAATGCCTTCTCCGTGTCCAGGGAAAGCATCAACAGCTCTTCCTGGGATCTTGAGGCATACTCCACAATAATTCAAACTCTTCTCGTGTTGTCGGAGGCTTGACGCCCCATGACAAAGCCCACCTGATCAGGGTGAACCAGGCCAGGTATGAGAAGGCCAAGCCTGTAGCAATTGATTTGGCGTAGATCTTCAAATCAGTATTGACAGACAATCAGCTGTATCTTTGCCTGGTTTCGGGATTGTCACCACTTGTGCTTCGAGCATTTCCTCTGGGAACCGACCACAGTCAGTGCCTGCATTATATAATTCAACCAATATGGGGACAATATCCTTCTTAAAATAACATAGAAGTCATTAATGTACCCATTCGGACTTGGAGCCTTACATTTCGGGAAGATTTTTATTAAAGCAAAAAATTCCTGAGGGGTTCAGGGGTTGTTTAGTGATTGTAAGGCATCAGCATCTAAACAGGGGAGGTTAAGTTGATGTAGGAAGTCCTGGATGTGGGTGGGTGTGGGTTGAGGGACGGCAGAGTCATTTTTATGGTTATAGAGTCTCTCCTAATACTTAGCAAAAAGATTAGCTAAGTCGCGGGGGTTTGCTATCTTTAAACCTTCAGGGTTAGAAAGATGTTGGATCCCATTTCTAGCCTGTTGGCCCTTAAGCTTCCTAGCCATCATTCGCCTTATTACCTGTTGTGTGGAATTTACGTCAGATACGAGTGCAGCTTGGGCACAGGCCTAAAAAGCTTTTGAAGTTGTTGCTCAGCTTGAGTCAACTCCAGTTTCAGTGCTGACGAGGAAGAGGATTTCTTGCGAGTCTCCAGTGTTAAAAGCTTAGATTCAAGTTCCTGCTGAAAGTAGGCATTCACCCTTCTCAGTCAGGAACCCTGTTTTAAGAGTGCACCAATAAGTAAAGATAGAAGTGTCTTAGGGTTTGTCAGTGTTCAAGTATAAAGGAAGAGTTTTTTGAAGGGCTAATTTACTCACTAGGTTGCAAGGAGATAATTGGAGAGACGACACATCCAAGGTGGAGTGGATCGAGCAGAGCAAGACCACACCCAGTGTAAAGGGGCATGATCTGACCAGGTAATTGGGAGAATGGAAACAATTTTAGATTGTTGAGACTATTTGTCAGTGAGTATCATGTCAATATGGGAGTAAGTGTTATGAATATGTGAGTAGAATGTGTAGTCTTTTGTAGCTGGGGCAGATGCTCACCATGCATCGCCATGCATCATAAAGATTGTATTCTGCAATCATCTTGCGGAAAGCCAAGGACGGGCCAGTGGTGTCAGGTGGTGGTGTCGTACCAGTAGGATAGGTTCTGTCTAAACGAGGATCTAAAACAAAGTTAAAGTCTCCCTACACCATCAGGCTACCTTTTCTAACCTTCAAGAACTCCCAAAGAACTGATTTGAGGAAGGGATTTGCCTAGAATTAGGAGCATACAGGGAAACAATCGTAACCAACTTATCGTCCAGTAGATCAGTTAAAATTAAGAATCTGCCTTTTTTATCTTCAAATTTATTTGAGAGAACAAATGTGATTTTGGAGCTAAATGAGATGGCTACACCATTTTGCCATGGAATAGCAGGTGGGGGTAATGATGGTCCCATAGATTAGGAGGGGCCCTAGATTTGAAATGGGTCTCCCTGGAGTGCCACCACATCTGCTCTTTGATTAAAGAAAAATTAAGGGCCATTGTTCGGGGAATTGAGACCCCGTACATTTAAAGGAAGAAACTTAATCATACGAGCTAGGATTAGCGGTATGAAGAACTGGAGTTTTTATCTCTAGAAGGGATGTTGAGACTGAGTAAAGCAATGAGAAAGGGAACTGTAACATCAGAGTGGTATTGTCTTCTGGAGGTCGGGGAGGGAACATAGCTTAGGTGGGGCACAGGAAGGAAGAAGGGGAGGGGGACTGGGGTAACCCAAATAGTGGGTTAGTGCATTTGTCGGGCGGGGAAAATCTGAAAAATAGGTAACATTTAGGGGACATGGTGCTTGCCTAGAAAGCAAGCCCACCCATGTCTGAAAAACACCAAAACAAAAAGAACATAGAGTAAAACAAAATATAATAAACTGGGGAAAGGCAACCTGAAAGAATCGGGAAAGGTACATAAGTCAGGCAACCCAATTAGGGACTCAAATATTTAAACTGTTCCAAAAGTTGCATAGCAAAACATCAAGGTCAAAGCATTATAAATAACTTTAGTAAAACCCTGAGAACATATAAAGGCAATTACAAAACAGATGAAACATAGAACAAGCTATGAAATATAAAGTATTAAAGAGGCCTATAATGCACCCTAGGTGGAATCGAAAGCAAGGGAACACGATCGGGGCACGAGCCACCAACATAAAAATGTGGAGCTCACTCCGCGTCCCACTCCAGACATCTCTCCACCTACATATCCATAACCAAACAGTGCATAAGGAAAAGATGAAAGCACATTAGTAGGAACTTCACTAGGACTCTAGCTGTCTGAGGCCAGAGGGTAAGGTCAAAAGAGTCAGACACAGTCAAATGTGGCTCTTGATATGTGTCACAGGAGATGGTCATCTGCAAGAGTCTGTGTCCAGGAACCAAAGCGGAAGAAATTGGAATCTTCTCCCAAAGACAGAGCGGACTTTATAGTAAAACAACAGTACCTGAGAGTCAACGGGCCAACCTTGCGGTATGGGTCTTCAAATTTCTAGAAGAGAGGCCATAAGGATAGTAAAAACCACAACGGAAAGTGTGTGTTATGGTTTGGTAAACTGGATTCTTAGGTCTTCCCAACTTAGCGCTACTCCCAGTAAGGCTCAGAGTCTAACGAATGGATGGTTTTCACCAGGGACCACCACAAGAATTGGGAAAGGTAGTTTGGGCTTAGCTGCGTCCGTCCGCAAGTTGCGGTCCTTACCAGGAGGGTCAGGCGAGACACTATAGGGGAGATAAGAGTAAAGATGCTGGTGGGGGCAGGAACACAAGGCCAGAAGCCAATGGAATAATGAAATCAGATGGAGCGTTAGCTCTTAAGCCAGCAGCACAGTAGAGACAGCTGAAGTGTGAGTTTCTTTAGCCAGCGGCACAAGGGATATAGATGGAGCGTGAGCTCTTTAGCCAGCGGCACAATCGAGGTAGAAGAAGTGTGAGTTCTTTAGCCAATGGCACAATGGAGATAGATGAAGTGTGAGTTCTTTAGCCAAAGGCACAATGAAGACAGGTGCAGCATGAACGGTTCAGCCAGCAGTATAGCGAAGACAGGTGCAGCTTGAGTAGTTCGGCCAGCGGCACAGCGGAGACGAGTGCAGCGTGAACAGTTCAGCCAATAGTATAGCGAAGACAGGTGCAGCTTGAGTAATTCAGCCAGCGGCACCGCGGAGACAAGTGCAGCATGAAAGGATCAGCCAGCAGTATAGCAAAGACAGGTGCAGCTTTTGAAGTTTGGATCCAGTCTGATAGCTAATAGAAAACTTGCAGAGGAGATCAAGGATATGGTCCGCGCATGCGCAGCACCAAAGTCAGAACGCCAGCAGCTACAGCATGAACCAAGGAGGAACAGGTGAGCATATCGGTCTTTGGTTATGGAAGCCGAATGACCCTCGTGTGCCAGTGTCGGTCCATGGAACACCTGTAAAAAAAAGAAAAAAGTAACAACTCGCATCACTATGGGTCAGTTCTATCCTAGGATCAACTACTCAAAGTCTACGGTTGAGAAGTGTTAGATGCGCAGATGATGTCCCTTGCTTTTAGTACTTGGACACACTCATCGGGAGTAGTAACAATATGAGTAGAATTATTCCTCTGTACTATGATCTTGACTGGAAACTCCCATTGGTAAGGATTATTGTTGTTCCTCACAGCTGTGGTTACAGCTCGGAAAGAAGTCTGAGAACAATTGAACATCAACAAGTGTCTCTGTATTTTCTCTCTCCCAAGCTGCTCTCAGGAGTCATTCCTTCGCATGAAAAAAGTACATCCGAAGTGTGTCTCTAGGTGAGGAGCTCACATAGGACCGGAGTTTTGGCAGTCTATGGACTCTGTCAATAAGGAGGTCGAGGGTAGGAGCTTCCTGAATAATAACAGGACATACGATTGAAGGTCTGCATTGAGGACTGTTTCTTGCATACCTTTGATTTTCACATTATTACGTCTAGAGCGATCCTCCATGATTGCCATCTTTCTTGAAGGGAATCTAGTTTCTGTCAGAGGGTATCATGCGCCTTTATCAAGTCGTTGTGTGAGGGTACCAGCTCACTCATATTTTGTTCCAGATGGTTAGTACGATCACCTATTTCTTCAATTTCCTCCTTGAGTTCTGGTATGGATGCTTTCATGGCACTGGTGAGTTCTGCATTTTGTTTAGAGACCGTAAGGGGGGGCATTAGGATCCATTGGTGCTGAAGGGAATGTAAGAGGGGCCATTGTTTCAGAGGGCCTGGAGGATCCAGCCTCCGAGACAAGTGAAGCCGCTGGGTAGAACGGATTTTTCTTTTCTTTGCCTGTCGACAAATGCCTGAAGTAATTCACAGCAGGCAGGGGCTTAGTATATTTGTGTTTTTCCAGGGCCATTGCGCCGACAATAGGATCTAGATGAGATAATGTGTCGCACTGGAACGCTGCAGAGAATTTCAAGTTGTCAGGGGGGGGGTGCGAGCAGTGTCAGTATTCAGACATGGGTGGGCTAGTAGAACATATTTAGTATTTCAACATGCTGGGTAAGCAGACCAGAGAGACTCAAGACATTAGTGAGTAACAGGACCGTTATCCCCACTTCTTGCTTGATATACATGTGGTTTTTTGTTGGTTGAAGAGTTGTCAACTCACCACAATGTGACAATAGTACCACACACATAATGTTATTAGAATGTAACACAGCTCTGTTTTTCAAGCTCTCACAGTTGGTCTCTAGATGTCTGACATTGTTGCTGTAGTATGTAGTATGTAAATTCCCAGGGGCTGCAGTTTCTGGTAATTCTTCAGCCTTAGATTGTATAATAGGCTCACAATGCAGTGCACAGAAATCAATAAGACTGGGGTTATGCAGCGAGCAGGGGCGGATGTAGAAAACTGTTGTACCCGGTGCGATTTAGGGGGGCGATTTAGGCCCTGCCCCCTTTCTAACATCTTAGGCTGCCCACAACTGCACACTAAGTGCAGGTCCGTCCAGCCGCTGACAGGCAGGGACAGTGTGCTGCCCGGCTGCTCTGATTGTGTTTTAAACACAATCAGAGCAGTCGGGCAGCACACTGTCCCTGCCTGTCACGGCTGGACGGACCTGCACATACTGGTAGTTGGGAGTCTGATTCACCAAGCGTTACCAAGCATTTGTATATCAGTTACGCTGCCAAAGGTAGATAAAGTGTCTTGAATCTCACTTTAAAAGAGACTGTATTCTGGCAGTATTACCCCCAAGACACGGTCAGCTCCTCAGCCCCATAGCCATCCAGTATTACACTGTCAGGAAAGTTAAACAATTCCCTGCCTCGAGGGGTAACAGGAAGTGAAGAGTTATGTCTACTGGGTCAGTTGTGATATAATCAGAAGCCTGACGTCCCTACTCACAATTGGGCGTGTTCCAGAGCCAGTGGTAGTTGTGTTCCGTTTCCAGATAAACCCTCTACATCTGGCTGGCTTCGCCGGGGTTCCTGCGAGGTAGGTGATATGTTCAGGGAGTCCTCTGCATTGGCTGACGGATTACCATCCTGGTTGTAGGGACGGGCCGAGCCGTCGGCGCGACGGGAACCAGGCCTCACTTTTGAAACTCTCGGTCTTCATTCTAGATGTGGCAGCCAGATCTAATTTTTCCTCTATCGAAAGATCGCCAGGACTTCACCGGCTTAGTTTGGCCTTTAATAGGGTGAGAAAGCCACAATTAAATGTGGTTTTAGAGGCTGAGGGATCGGAGCTCATTACAGACACGTCCTGCCAGCATGGAGTCTAGGCCGCGTCCCCTATTTTATTGAATTTTATATTATAAGGATGTCTTTCTTAAAAGACTCTGTATATTTAGAAAAGGGTAAATAGGGATTAATGTTACAGAATATTAGGCCTATAATATCAATTATATGTTAACTAATTAATGTAACAGTTTTCCTTAGCAGTACTGATTGCTTTAAATCAGTATAATTGCCCTGAAGGTTTTTTTTATAATTTAAATATATATTTTCAATAATGATATAATCATTTTAAAAGCTACAGTATTTCTCCTCCATATACTGCTACAGACAGTGCCGTTGTCGGAGCTTGTATGCTTTAAAAGAGATTTTGATTTCTCTACCCATATTTTATATCAAATCAAGTTATGGGGATATATTGCATTTATGGATCAAGTTATCTACCCTTTTCCACATATATTGAACTTTAGGCATGATTGTAAATATTTTTACATTTTGTGTGATTAGTGCTGAAGGCAGACAGTTGTTTACTCTGTTGATCTGATTTTTCTGCTTTAGGCTCAGTGCTAAAATGCTATTCAAAAAACAAAATAAATTTACTTTAGTTAAGTTGAAAATCATCATAGTGCTAAAATATTTCTACTTGTGGTGAAGAGCTCAAGCAAATTAAAAAATATTTAGTATACTAAATAACACATAATTGAGAACTCGCTAAGATACACAGATCCACCTACAAATTGGGCTGTTGTCATTATTTGTTCTTACAGTAGTGCTTAACCTTTGTTGCATAAATTAGTTAACTAATTGATGGTCAAATACCTTAAATTGAATTATTACCAGGTTACTGCAATTATAAAATGATGTTGCCAGATGTGTAAATGTCAAATTAGAGACATCATGAATCAAATACAGTAGAATATCCTTAGAAAATGACTGTGAAATTAGCCTCATAATTTGTGAACCTGTAGACCAACTAAATAACAATGTACTGATCCCTACACATAGTAATTCCAGTAATTAGATAGATACAGTAAATACTGTAAACTATTTGTGCTGGAAGTTTTAACCAAAAGTTTATTGTGTAGTTTCAGGCAGTTAAATGTAACAGTTCCACTGGCTTCAGCGATCAAAAAACAATAGATAGATAAATAGATAGATAGATAGATAGATAGATAGATAGATAGATATCAAATATTATCCTGTGGGTATTTCTATGGGGCTGCCTGTTGGTACCTGCTGGGCTGGTGTATAAGTTTATGAGCATCTCTGTTACTCTGTTAAATAATCATTTGGGCACTGTAGGTGGTATATAATGGTATTTACAGTCTTCTCAACTGGTATGTAATCTTGGGGACACCCTCAATTATACTTAATGGTTTTGTCAATCTGCTGGACACATAAATAATCATATGGGAATGGATTTTATAGAAAAGTTTTGGCACTCCTTTGAGTTTGTATACTGTGGGCACATTTGCTCTGTTTAATAATGGTATATTGTTTAATAATGGTATGTTTAATAATGGTATATGCCCACTGCTGGGCTGTTATGTAATTATGTGAATATTCTATTTACCTGTAAATAATCATGAGGACACTGTTATGCAGTATACAATTCTATAGTCACTCTGTCATATAATTAACTGTGCATTTTGCTAGGCTGTTATATAATCATGTGGGCACTATACTGTCTAGTATATAATTATATGCATGCTGCTGGCCTGTAACTGACAGATGACCCTGGAGAAAGAGGAGGTGCCAAAACTGCTATCCTGCCTTTGAATAAATGTATCGAGCTCTGATGATGAGGACATTCTAGTTGGCATGCCTGGGGCATCACTGGTTTAATATGCTGGGGCATTGATAGTATAATATGTCAGAGGCTTTACTGCAATAAATAAGAATTGAAATCATAGTTCCAATCTTTGTTTAGGGGGCACACCTTTACTTTGGCCCATTACCGTCTAAAATTGACCATGCTTAACTTGCCCAATGGGCAAGCTATGGTCTATTTGTAGTTTTTTAAGATTTCTAACACTAGTAAAATGTTAAGAAAGTAAATTGTTAGTATTATTATTATTTTTATTATTATTTTTATCATTATTTATGTAGGGCTAAGAATACAGAGACTGTTTGATCATCCACATCACTTCCTGGATAAGTGGAGTTTACAGTTTCAATTCTCTACAACAGAAGCACACACACACACACACACTAGGGTTAATTAGTATGTATCTTTGCTTTCCTGGATACAAGATTACAGCTGTAATTGGATTCATCTCTTCATCATCTGTTTGACCTGGAGGAAAGGTCAAAATTTGCAATTGGATTCCAGATCGCTCTCCTAAATAACAGCTACAATGTCCTTATCAAGGCATGCCCAATGTGGTTTCAATTTGATGTATTTTATCTATGCTTGAAAACAAGCGTTTCTATTGGTAATTTGCATAATGGTGGTAGGTAATACTCTGAGATTGATGTAGCCCTTATTTATAATTGTAGAACAAGGAAAATAAGAGAGTGGGCACTGATAATCTTGGGTTAAGTTGTTCAAGCTTCAAAAGTTCTAAAGCTGGCAACACATGAAAAGAGTCTGACTTTCTGTCTGATCACCAAGTATCAGTATCTGTGTCCAACTTAACTACACAACCTGTTATCCTGGCCAATATAGGAAATATAAAGACATATTCTACTTAAGTCAAATACCTAAATAGATTTATCACCATGTATACATTATCATAATACTATTATATTGTGATCTCAGCAATATTAATAATATATCTTAATACTAAATATTAATAATTGTATTTTTGTGGCTATCTTCTGCACATAGTTTACATGACTGAACATGGCAGTCACATACCTCTGCATATGGCACTAACCATGCAGCTATGCTTTTCTTTATTTTCCAGGATAAGGATATGTCCCGGAGACACCTTACACAATGTCTGCTAAGCCATTTGAAGTAGTCAAGCACCATGTAAGCTACTGTGTGGCTGAAAAATGAAATAATACTTGGTAAGGAGATAGAGAGTAAGCAGACAGAACCATGAAAAGCACCTGGGTATTATCAAATTCTCTTCCACTAATCTTTGAAGCAGAAGCTGTGACTGGAATAATATCTGTAAAGCCTTTTCAAAATCAGTCAATGACTGCAGCTGTTGTAGGAGACAAGGGGCTAGATTTACTAAACGGCGGGTTTGAAAAAGTGGAGATTCTCTTTGTCATTTATTTAATACATTCTACACAATGATAGATAGAATCTGATTGGTTGCTATAGGCAACATCTCCACTTTTTCAAACCTGCAGTTTAGTAAATCTAGCCCATGGTGTTTCTTTTTCCAACTTGGAAGAAAGTTAAGTTCATATTATATAGTCTACAATGTTTCAAAATACATCATACTGTACAGGTAAAGGGTAGAAATTGGCAAAATCATTTGTCAGATTAACAAATGTCACCATTTACATATCTGTCCAAATTGACCTAATATTTGTGAACTAATGTAATGAAGCAAGTTACAAGGATCAACAAATATATTGGACCTGATTCATTAAGGAAAGTAAGGCAAAAAATGAGTAAGCTTCTCCTGGACAAAACCATGTTACAATGCAAGGAGTACAAATTAATTTATTATTTTGCAGATAAGATAAATACTGGCTGGTTTGTCATGTAGCACACAAATACTTGATAGCTTTATTTGTAAACTGAAATTTAAAGTTGATCTAGGACATGACCTACTCCAACTAAAAATCTGCCATCACATTTAAAATTTACCTCCCCTCCAATGCAACATGGTTTTGCTAAGGGGCAAAGTAACTAATTTTATTTGCTTTACTTTCCTTAATGAATAAGGCCCATTGTGTCTATAGCGTTATAATAATCTAATAATAATGAGCCTGCCTTTCTATCATTACCTTTATCAAATCCTGACACTGTTTTATTTAGCCACACCTTTGCCCCACCTGTGTTACACCTTTAGACACTGAGGAAGTAGGTCAAGTCCTAGCAGTGGTGAAGACAAAGTACACCTGAAAATACAGTAAAATTCAAATGACTATTTGCAGCAGCTTGAAAATGAGCATGTTGCGAAAGTAGTATTGTAATGTGATACTTATTCTCATAAAAATGTAATACGTGGCAATCATTTGCAGTTTTTACACTATGCACTTGGCCAAGTGCACAGTGTATACACACATACTAGTTGAGGGCATTAGGGAACAATTTTGGGAAAATTAGCTTGTACTCTCAGGGAGTATATTCAGGGCTGCCAGTAGAATTGTAACATAAAGATTAAGTCAGTTATCACCCTAAATAGCTTCTTATGTTGTGGTGTATGATTAAAATTACATATCATTTACACATGTTAGTAGTACTTAAGCTAGGTACACACTGAAGAATTTTACCACCGTTTTATCTCAAACTATTGAACCTATGACTGAAAGTTCAATCAGTCTGACGATTCATGTATCACACTGACACGATTTACCTTCAGATCTGTGCTCTTCATCTGGTCTTCTAGTCTTCAGAGAATGACAGCACAATATTCATTCATTCATTCATTCTTGTCACATTGTCACACTGATTAAAACGCCTTGTTATAGCTATTTACATGTCCTAACAAGTTTCGTTAGGTTCTGTGGCTCTGAAACGAAACAGTCTGTCTCAGAACGAACAAATGAATTATTTCTTCTACTGCACTCTCTACATTTATTCACCAGACATAAAGCGCTAGCATTGGCTGAAAAGAGCCCGACTCTGTAAACTCTATGGAGATTGTGGGCATGAGTGCATATATACTGCATGATAGCTCGGTGGTTCGTCGGAAAATATTAAACACTGTGACCAACCAAATGAAACGATGATCGGCACTTTGGAACGACTTTAGATCATTGCATCACTATATACATTCACGCGATATTTGACCAAACGTTGGATGTTGGCTGATTGAAGGTTTTTCGTGCAATTATCAGGCAAGGGTGTACCTAGCCTTATAGATTGCAAGGAGTGTCAGCTCTCCATTTCTTAACTTAATTTTGTGGCTCATAAATGACCCTTACTGAGTTCTGATAGCAGATCCTTGAGAAATTACTAAACTTGGGGGGGGTTTGCAGTAAGAGAAATCAGAAGCAGCTGAATCTAAATTAGCAATGGGTGTGTTGAAAACATATAAATTATTTTTGAAAACTACAGATCAGCATAAGAAAAAAAACAGGCATCAGCTCCAATGAGGTTCCATGGGTTTAAAGTAGACAGATACTGAGTTTAAACGAGGTGGAGCCACAGAGCATATTGGAGTCATAATATCTTGTTAAGCTTTAATTGATTTAACCAGAGGTACAAGTGAGCTAGTGCAGGTGAGGTTGGGCCAGAAATGCTGGGTTGTCCCTCCTCTTTGGGAAGGTCAAGAGCCCTCAAAATAGAATAGCCGAGACCTCCAAGCTGGCGCATGCACTGTCCCATCACTAATTCCAGATTAGCTTTGTGCATTTTTGCACACATAAATCTAATCTAGCTGTAGCACTTGAGCAGAGGAGATAGCACTCAGTGTCAGAAATCAGCAGCAGATGTAATAAGCTCCCAGGTACATGACCCTCTACACTTGGTTTGCCTTCTAGCATACCAATCTTAACGATGACAGAAAGTAGCATGCAGGATTAGCAGAGCAACAACAGGATGACCTAGCAAGAGGTAAGTAGAGGGCAGGAGGCATTGACGAGAGACAGGGGAGCGGGGATTGGGCAGTCAGTATGGCCATGAATCATGAGAGGGGACAAAGAAGATATAATTTATATAATTTAATGTCACTGAAAAATGTTTGAAATCAGCTTATTATTTCTTTACTGAGTAAATTAATATATCATTGTTTAATAGTATTAATATTAACTTTGTTGTTTTAGTATGATGTTGGAATACATTTTTATCTATGTGTATTATATAGAGGAAAACACTTTCCAATTATTATTACTTTAGTTTTGTTTGAAAGAGCTGCTCAGATGTTGGCAGATCAGGGTGCTCCATGCTGAATATGGACTAAACAGAATAAAGCCCATGATTGATCCACTCTATACAAAAACAAACTAATGGGGTCTATTTATCAATGGGTTAAAAGCCCTACATTTATCTTCACATGAATTTGTTACGTCCAAGTTATGAGTTCTACAAATATTGTTCATATTTGTAGCACTCGTATCTCGGAGGCAACAAGTTCATGTGGGGATAAGTGTTCTCCTGACAGGATGAATGGGAAAAATTCCACTAACACTACTCTATGGACTGTGGCTCCCTAATATTCAGGATCACCAAATACTAAATGGAACTATGCTAAGGCTCTGAGGTTTGAAATGTATTTTAATATATTTGTTGCGCAAGTAAAGACTGAATTGAGATTATATTTTGTTATTTCCTCTGGTACTATGTAATTGGAATAAATGCATGTGGATTTTTTTATACATTAAGGGTAAGCCAATTCCTTTTGATGGTAATTTTTTCAATACCTGAACTATAAGGTGTTTAATAATCTTGAGTAACTACTACCACTACTAAATAACAGATTCACTTATTAAATTTGACTAATTATATTGATTTTCCATACCATAGTTTCCTATATAGTTTTTTTTCTTTGCTAAGGGATAGCAATATCCCCTTTTAAACAGTTGCAGTAGTTGATATTAATACCAAGTAGCATATTATTAGAGCACCTAGTATTATAATTAGATTATAATTTCTTACTATTAAAGTGAAGCATTTATTTCTGTTTTTTTAAGTGAATTTTTCTCTCTATGTTTTCTCACATCTTTTTTATTATTTTTTTTTTCCCAATCTGGAACTGGAAACCCCAGTCCAGGCTTCCAGTTCCAGTGTGCAGAGGGAACCTGCTCTGGCCTGGTAAGCAATAACACTTCTTTTACTACAGCCAATCAGTATTGCCAGGGAACTAAGCATTGCTCAGCTGCCCTGGTGACATTTTCTTGATAAATTGTTAAGCTGACGATTGTCTGATGTTGCCATAGAGAGCGATAGAAAATCTTCAGTAGTTTTACTTAGCTTGGAATTTGAAGAAATTGAGACTGCACCCTTTTGATGTTGTTCCAGGTTGATGGGAAGATGGCACAGTGTTTTTTGAAATGTCGTCCACCCTGACCAATATATTTCTATGGATTAACTTTTTCCCTATCTAAGTGCTATGGGAAAAGATGCATAAACCAATATAACCGTAACATAAAAATGTACAAATTAATAGTCAGTTCGAATGTTTATCATGACTTAATTAAGACGTAAATGAGGCTTCAGTGAGCATTTTTTTTAGCAGATCATTGAAATGATGCAGTAAACTAATGGGTTGTTCCAAAAGCAGTAGCAGTAACTGTGAGGAAACGGGCTGCTACTGGATTGAGAAGTTTGTATTTATCACCCGTTTCTCACGGTTTAAGGTACTTTTTAATCCTTGGCCCAGTCTAAGTATATACACCAGAGCATCGGTGTATTATGTGTATTATTATTTCATGTTATTAGATACATTTTGCCCATACTATTACCTGCGATATTGTATGTAGTATAAATATAAACAATATTGCCATACTGTGTGAAAATATCAGAACAACAGCAGTCATTTTGCTTGTGCTAGCTAATGTAATTACCATTTGTCTAAAATGTCTATTGTATGGGGTGCAGCTGAGATGTGGTTTGTAATCAGAACAATGTCTGAGTTAACTAGTTGGCAGCCCATGTTAATTAGCTAGGTCAACAGGTAACCTGATAGGTAATGAGGTTAGAACTTCTAATGACATGCAATGTGCCTCCACGGTAATATATTGGTTGAAATAGCATGGGGAAATGTATCAATATAAATGTAATTGTATCAAAAGGTATCACAGACTTATATTGTGTAACACTGCTGATATAATATATCAAAAGTCTTATTGTTCCATGTAAGCATGCAGTGTCATTCCTTGATGTACTATTGTAACCCCATGTGTAGTGTATCCAGCCAAAACAGCTAATTGAGTCAAGCCATTCTATTGTCTAATCAAGGTAACAGGGACAGTATGTCTAGTAGCTAAATTGTTGACTGGGAGACCCCTTCTGTAAAGGGGAGGTTTGAGACATTTGACCCTACTTCCTGTGGATACAGAAAATAAGATAGGGCGAGGAGAATGCCAGGAGAGCGAGGCTAGTTTGGAGGATCCTGGTGTAGAAAACATCAGTGAAAAGGACTCTGGGCCAGGCATTGTGGTGCCGCTGGAGGGAACCCTACCAGGACAGGGTTGGTGTGAGCTAGTAACCCAGGCTAAGAGACACCATAACTGTTTTGCTAAACGGTAGTGGTAATATTGCTGGAGGATACATGCTACCATTTACCCTGTAACTTGTGAACGTCTTGTGGTGTTGTGCTGTCGTAATAAAGTCTTATTTTGAATATATCCTGGTCTACCCGAGTAAGTTGAATCCCACAGAGGGTAACTTCCATCCTAGCTAAGGGTGGTATCCTCATTTTTGGTGGAGAGCAGTGGGATCACTCGGCCAGGTGTCACAAGAACCGGGAAGGCTGCAAAGGACGCAAGCGGTTGCTGTCCAAGAGCCTTGTAGGTACAGCACAGCACAGCACCGGCTACACAGCACCCAGAGGAAGCCTATCAGAGGAGTTGCAAGAAACGTGAACCATGAACAAGTATAACTCCCTAAAACTGCATGAACTCCGGGGATTATGCTGGACAAGGGAAATTGCTACTACCCAGGATGACTTCAGGCCACAACTAGTGGAAAAACTACGCAAATGGGACCTGTGCCTACTCGATAATGCGTGCAGGAAGGAAATATCAGACGTCCCAGCAGTGGAAGCCACCCAAGGTGAGACTTATGTTGCAGAAATCCTGAAAGCCAAGGAGTTGTATAAGGACCAGGAGCAGCCAGTAAGGATTCAGGAGATTGCAGCTACAATACAAACATCCCCCACCCCAGGCCAGTCAGTAGTGCACAGTGGAAGCTATGACTATGGTCAGCTTCGTCAAGAGCTGCAGCATGTCCTTTTATCAGTGGATCCAGAGAAAAGGGCTTGAGCTGGTAAAAGCAGGGCTGACTGAGATATTTCCCAGCCTTCAGGATTGGGTGGCAAAGTGTAACCCACAGTCCTGGGAGAAAGTAGAAAAGGGGCAGAGTGAAGGTCCAAGGAGACCCAGCAGCCAAGGACAAGCAATACCACACTTGGGACAAGTCTGGAAGTGGTGCCATCGATGTGGATACTGGGGACATCTACAACAGCAGTGTCCCAGGAAAGGAGGTCAATTAGACCAATTACCACCCACGGGGGTTGTTGGCAGGAGCCAACCACGGAAAAACAAACACTACCACCCTAATGCGCCAGAGGCGAGGGGGGTAAAGGCCACTTGCAATGCTGTGGCTGACATGAGGCAAACAACAGGAGGACGCCTTTACAGGCACTTGAAACCTGTATGGGTGGATGGCAGAAAAGCCCAAGGATTTAGGGACTGTGGGGCAGCCATCACCCTGGTACACCCTGAGTTGGTGGATTCAAGAAGAATTATCCCCAACAAGTACTTTAAAATTAGGATAGAGGATGGACGATGGGCAGAGATTCCAACAGCCCAAGTCCAGTTGCATTGGGGCCATTGTAACAACCTGGTGGAAGTTGGAGTTATGGCAGGAATGTCCAATGAGGTGATTTTGGGCAATGATTTGGGGCAAGACCTCAGGAATTATTTTGTTGGAAAAGCCCATAGAAAGGTGAGCCCCAGGCAGAGGAAGAACAACCACTTCTACACGCCAGTAACTAACGGGTATCAGCAACCTCTCTTTACCATCTCCGGGCCTCTGAGGGTGAGTAGCCAAGACCATCCTGAGGGGGGGTTAGTCCTGGGGGAGGAGGATAAATCTAGACTGCAAGAAGTCCAGCTACTAGATCCAGATCTAGAAGGGATGCGGGCACTAGCAGATATGTCGTATAAGACTGGGGTGGTAGAGGATTGTGCTTGGTTGGATGGGTTACTGTATACGGTGTCCAGCCCAAATCATAAGTACAGGTTGGTAGTCCCACCCGAATATCGGGATCGGTTTATAGCTCAGGCCCATGGGGAAGGGGGTACCGATCACAGAGGAAAAAGGAGAACACGAGCCAGGCTCAGACAGCAGTTCATGTGGTTAGGTTTAGCGAGGGACGTAGACCGCTACGTAGCCAACTGTGCAGACTGCAATAATATGTTAGGGCATGGCTGCAACAGTGACATTCAGACACAGGAGGGGAGAAGGCAGCATAGAAAGCAGGACATTGATGACTGTGTGATGTTACTCTCAGTAGTCCCTGCAGGAGATAGTGTGCAGCAGGATTCCTGCAAGAACCCTGTGCATAAGCGGGTGCAGACTGGGGAAATGAGTAATCCCAGTGCAGAAGGGAACTGGGGAAGGGGGAGGCGTAGCCAGACAGGACCCCAGACAAACAGGGAAAGGCAGTCGGTTAGGCTTTTAGACAGCAGGGCTCAGAGTAGCTACTGGAGCAGGAGACCGAGACTTCCCGCAGAGGCTCTGGGAATTGATAGGTGCTGGCGGCTACAAGAATATAACAAGGTGCAGCAAGTGAACGCTGGAGGCTGCGCACAGCCCAGCAGGAAATTGGTTCATCTCGTGGGAGACCACATAAAACCTGCAGTAGTGTCTGCAGAAGAGACTGGGGCTCAAGTTTAAAAAGTAGGGGAGGAATGTGAGGAAACGGGCTGCTACTGGATTGAGAACTTTGTATTTATCACCCGTTTCTCACGGTTTAAGGTACTTTTTAATCCTTGGCCCAGTCTAAGTATATACACCAGAGCATCGGTGTATTATGTGTATTATTATTTCATGTTATTAGATACATTTTGCCCATACTATTACCTGCGATATTGTATGTAGTATAAATATAAACAATATTGCCATACTGTGTGAAAATATCAGAACAACAGCAGTCATTTTGCTTGTGCTAGCTAATGTAATTACCATTTGTCTAAAATGTCTATTGTATGGGGTGCAGCTGAGATGTGGTTTGTAATCAGAACAATGTCTGAGTTAACTAGTTGGCAGCCCATGTTAATTAGCTAGGTCAACAGGTAACCTGATAGGTAATGAGGTTAGAACTTCTAATGACATGCAATGTGCCTCCACGGTAATATATTGGTTGAAATAGCATGGGGAAATGTATCAATATAAATGTAATTGTATCAAAATGTATCACAGACTTATATTGTGTAACACTGCTGATATATGTCAAAAGTCTTATTGTTCCATGTAAGCATGCAGTGTCATTCCTTGATGTACTATTGTAACCCCATGTGTAGTGTATCCAGCCAAAACAGCTAATTGAGTCAAGCCATTCTATTGTCTAATCAAGGTAACAGGGACAGTATGTCTAGTAGCTAAATTGTTGACTGGGAGACCCCTTCTGTAAAGGGGAGGTTTGAGACATTTGACCCTACTTCCTGTGGATACAGAAAATAAGATAGGGCGAGGAGAATGCCATGAGAGCGAGGCTAGTTTGGAGGATCCTGGTGTAGAAAACATCAGTGAAAAGGACTCTGGGCCAGGCATTGTGGTGCCGCTGGAGGGAACCCTACCAGGACAGGGTTGGTGTGAGCTAGTAACCCAGGCTAGGAGACACCATAACTGTTTTGCTAAACGGTAGTGGTAATATTGCTGGAGGATACATGCTACCATTTACCCTGTAACTTGTGAACGTCTTGTGGTGTTGTGCTGTCGTAATAAAGTCTTATTTTGAATATATCCTGGTCTACCCGAGTGAGTTGAATCCCACAGAGGGTAACTTCCATCCCAGCTAAGGGTGGTATCCTCATTTTTGGTGGAGAGCAGTGGGATCACTCGGCCAGGTGTCACAAGAACCGGGAAGGCTGCAAAGGACGCAAGCGGTTGCTGTCCAAGAGCCTTGTAGGTACAGCACAGCACAGCACCGGCTACACAGCACCCAGAGGAAGCCTATCAGAGGAGTTGCAAGAAACGTGAACCATGAACAAGTATAACTCCCTAAAACTGGATGAACTCCGGGGATTATGCTGGACAAGGGAAATTGCTACTACCCAGGATGACTTCAGGCCACAACTAGTGGAAAAACTACGCAAATGGGACCTGTGCCTACTCGATAATGCGTGCAGGAAGGAAATATCAGACGTCCCAGCAGTGGAAGCCACCCAAGGTGAGACTTATGTTGCAGAAATCCTGAAAGCCAAGGAGTTGTATAAGGACCAGGAGCAGCCAGTAAGGATTCAGGAGATTGCAGCTACAATACAAACATCCCCCACCCCAGGCCAGTCAGTAGTGCACAGTGGAAGCTATGACTATGGTCAGCTTCGTCAAGAGCTGCAGCATGTCCTTTTATCAGTGGATCCAGAGAAAAGGGCTTGAGCTGGTAAAAGCAGGGCTGACTGAGATATTTCCCAGCCTTCAGGATTGGGTGGCAAAGTGTAACCCACAGTCCTGGGAGAAAGTAGAAAAGGGGCAGAGTGAAGGTCCAAGGAGACCCAGCAGCCAAGGACAAGCAATACCACACTTGGGACAAGTCTGGAAGTGGTGCCATCGATGTGGATACTGGGGACATCTTCAACAGCAGTGTCCCAGGAAAGGAGGTCAATTAGACCAATTACCACCCACGGGGGTTGTTGGCAGGAGCCAACCATGGAAAAACAAACACTACCACCCTGATGCGCCAGAGGCGAGGGGGGTAAAGGCCACTTGCAATGCTGTGGCTGACATGAGGCAAACAACAGGAGGACGCCTTTACAGGCACTTGAAACCTGTATGGGTGGATGGCAGAAAAGCCCAAGGATTTAGGAATTGTGGGGCAGCCATCACCCTGGTACGCCCTGAGTTGGTGGATTCAAGAAGAATTATCCCCAACAAGTACTTTAAAATTAGGATAGAGGATGGACGATGGGCAGAGATTCCAACAGCCCAAGTCCAGTTGCATTGGGGCCATTGTAACAACCTGGTGGAAGTTGGAGTTATGGCAGGAATGTCCAATGAGGTGATTTTGGGCAATGATTTGGGGCAAGACCTCAGGAATTATTTTGTTTGAAAAGCCCATAGAAAGGTGAGCCCCAGGCAGAGGAAGAACAACCACTTCTACACGCCAGTAACTAACGGGTATCAGCAACCTCTCTTTACCATCTCCGGGCCTCTGAGGGTGAGTAGCCAAGACCATCCTGAGGGGGGGTTAGTCCTGGGGGAGGAGGATAAATCTAGACTGCAAGAAGTCCAGCTACTAGATCCAGATCTAGAAGGGATGCGGGCACTAGCAGATATGTCGTATAAGACTGGGGTGGTAGAGGATTGTGCTTGGTTGGATGGGTTACTGTATACGGTGTCCAGCCCAAATCATAAGTACAGGTTGGTAGTCCCACCCGAATATCGGGATCGGTTTATAGCTCAGGCCCATGGGGAAGGGGGTACCGATCACAGAGGAAAAAGGAGAACACGAGCCAGGCTCAGACAGCAGTTCATGTGGTTAGGTTTAGCGAGGGACGTAGACCGCTACGTAGCCAACTGTGCAGACTGCAATAATATGTTAGGGCATGGCTGCAACAGTGACATTCAGACACAGGAGGGGATAAGGCAGCATAGAAAGCAGGACATTGATGACTGCGTGATGTTACTCTCAGTAGTCCCTGCAGGAGATAGTGTGCAGCAGGATTCCTGCAAGAACCCTGTGCATAAGCGGGTGCAGACTGGGGAAATGAGTAATCCCAGTGCAGAAGGGAACTGGGGAAGGGGGGGGCGTAGCCAGACAGGACCCCAGACAACCAGGGAAAGGCAGTCGGTTAGGCTTTTAGACAGCAGGGCTCAGAGTAGCTACTGGAGCAGGAGACCGAGACTTCCCGCAGAGGCTCTGGGAATTGATAGGTGCTGGCGGCTACAAGAATATAACAAGGTGCAGCAAGTGAACGCTGGAGGCTGCGCACAGCCCAGCAGGAAATTGGTTCATCTCGTGGGAGACCACATAAAACCTGCAGTAGTGTCTGCAGAAGAGACTGGGGCTCAAGTTTAAAAAGTAGGGGAGGAATGTGAGGAAACGGGCTGCTACTGGATTGAGAACTTTGTATTTATCACCCGTTTCTCACGGTTTAAGGTACTTTTTAATCCTTGGCCCAGTCTAAGTATATACACCAGAGCATCGGTGTATTATGTGTATTATTATTTCATGTTATTAGATACATTTTGCCCATACTATTACCTGCGATATTGTATGTAGTATAAATATAAACAATATTGCCATACTGTGTGAAAATATCAGAACAACAGCAGTCATTTTGCTTGTGCTAGCTAATGTAATTACCATTTGTCTAAAATGTCTATTGTATGGGGTGCAGCTGAGATGTGGTTTGTAATCAGAACAATGTCTGAGTTAACTAGTTGGCAGCCCATGTTAATTAGCTAGGTCAACAGGTAACCTGATAGGTAATGAGGTTAGAACTTCTAATGACATGCAATGTGCCTCCACGGTAATATATTGGTGTAAATAGCATGGGGAAATGTATCAATATAAATGTAATTGTATCAAAAGGTATCACAGACTTATATTGTGTAACACTGCTGATATAATATGTCAAAAGTCTTATTGTTCCATGTAAGCATGCAGTGTCATTCCTTGATGTACTATTGTAACCCCATGTGTAGTGTATCTAGCCAAAACAGCTAATTGAGTCAAGCCATTCTATAGTCTAATCAAGGTAACAGGGACAGTATGTCTAGTAGCTAAATTGTTGACTGGGAGACCCCTTCTGTAAAGGGGAGGTTTGAGACATTTGACCCTACTTCCTGTGGATACAGAAAATAAGATAGGTCGAGGAGAATGCCAGGAGAGCGAGGCTAGTTTTTTAGGATCCTGGTGTAGAAAACATCAGTGAAAAGGACTCTGGGCCAGGCATTGTGGTGCCGCTGGAGGGAACCCTACCAGGACAGGGTTGGTGTGAGCTAGTAACCCAGGCTAGGAGACACCATAACTGTTTTGCTAAACGGTAGTGGTAATATTGCTGGAGGATACATGCTACCATTTACCCTGTAACTTGTGAACGTCTTGTGGTGTTGTGCTGTCGTAATAAAGTCTTATTTTGGATATATCCTGGTCTACCCGAGTGAGTTGAATCCCACAGAGGGTAACTTCCATCCCAGCTAAAGGTGGTATCCTCACAGTAACATTTATACATTTGCAAGCCTGTAAACCCTATTGGCTTGAGTCATTAAGGAGAGCAAAACAAAACAAAAAAAGGAGTATCTTTCCACCTTGGAAAAAACATGTTGCATTGGAGGGGAGGTAAATTTAAAATGTGGGGACAGATTTATACTTGGGGTAGGGCATGTCCTAGATTAATTTTAAATTTCAGTGTAAAATAAAGTTAGCAAGCATTTGTGTGCTAATGACAAAAAAGCCAGTATTTTCTTTATGTGCAAAATAACAAACTAATCTGCACCCCTGGCATTGTAACATGGCTTTGTCCAGCATCAAATTTACTATTTTTTTTGCCTTGTTCTGCTTTATGACACAGACCCTAAACATTAAACTATAGAATGGGGCATAGACTGGTCCGCTCAAATAGGTGCATTTCTATAAATTAATATGTGCTGCATCTCTGTCTATTTATGGCCCTCAATGCTATATATACCAGCACATTTTAACTTTCACTCAGAACCAGGCCAGCTCATGTAATGACCTGAACTTAAACAGTTATCTCAGACAACAGGACTTACAGGGTAGCAAATTGTAGAAAATCAATTTTAAAAACAGGCATTTGAGGTCCTTAAGATAGACTGGCAATGTAAAAGCTTCAATCTATTTCTGCAGTTAATGTGCTTGCTCTGGAAATATATTTCTAAGACCTGCTTGTTTGTTCCCACAGCCTGCCCTGCACATTATAACATGACCTTAGTAGGTAATGTTAGTTCTGATGTTTAACTGGTTCCTGCACCAACATTGTTATTTATTAAACATATATAGAAGTTATAATTTAATTAAAAGTTTTCTGCCTTCAGATAGAAGAAGAGCTTCTCATCTATCTATAACGATACAGGACAACCTTTTTAATTAAAACCTAGCTATGGAGCATCTTTTTATACAATTGGAAAGTGGGCTATTTAGAATCTTAGTGTAAACATAAAAAAATGATTAATTTCAAATGTTTTGTCAATTGAAGCTTTGCCAATTAGCTGGACAGAATATTTGGCTATGTTCCTGGAGATAAGGGGTACAGTCAACTCATCAAGCTGAAACAGATGGAACTTAAATGAATTGTTCCCGCTGTCTCCAAAAGAAACCATACTAGCAGTAGCTAGTGAAATATTCTAAAGATGAAAATAATAAGCATGAATCCAATAATAAGTTTTCATTAGTTTTGCAACAGAAATAACAGAAACAATACTGATTATCCATTTTTAAAATGAATCTTAACATTTACAGGGCCTGTTTATATTTCCCTAATGGCAGTATTTACTGGAGAAAGGGTCATTTACTACCGCGCACAATTTATGAAATCAGACATTAACATAGTTAACACTGAATACCGATGTCCACATAGATCTCTTCTAATGCCATGTCAGGAGGGCGTTACACTGACCGTAACTTCTTTGCAGCCCCACTGGAGAACTACTTTAACTCACTATACATACTCAGTATGAACTTTAAGGGGTGGTGCAACTAAACAAGTCTTTTGTCACTGTATTAATAAAGCGACAAAAGGACACTTCCTTCCCGGGACAGCCTGTTTTTGGCAGTGCTGTCCAGGATACACGAAATTGATAAAGGCCTCCAAATATTACCAACAAAAAAAAGAAAAAAGAATCAGAAAAAACCTCAATAATTTATATATAGGCCCCTAAATTTCTTATTTATCAAAAAGCATACAGGTAGAATACAGTAGCATGTGCTATAATGACCTTGCAATCAGTTGTGTGTTAACCCCATAACAGGGGCATCATAAACTGTACATAATAAGCCATTGACCTCAATGGTATTTTATGCAAGCATATAACTAATACACACATAATGTATATTAATGCATTCTATTGTTTCATAAAGACAGAAAAATAGCCCTGGATCAGTGAACATTAATTTGTCCTGCACCAGCAAACACATACTATATTGTATTTGGCAAAACTATATTATAACATTTTCCATTCAATAATTGTAATTGCCAAATGAATGGCCAGAATGCTACAAATTATATAACAATAAATAACACAGTGCAGATTTTTTTTTACCCACCAGACATATGAAATAAAATGTAAAATGTAATTGTAATTATCAAGAAATATTTTACAATCTATCTTGCCAGAAGGAGTAAATACCCAGGGGCACCAAGAGAGGAGGGAGCGGGTGCAAATGACCAGGGCCCGGCCTGCCTGGGGGCCCGGGGCCCGCAGTCTGGTATTTTTTATTTAATAAAAAAATGAAAATAAATAAATTCTACCAGCATGTGGCGTTCACACGCATCCGCGAATTGCGGGTGTGGGGAATGTTAAGTGGGAGGGAGGGAACGAGCTGACAGCTGTCAGCAGCTCCCAGTCCCTGGACAGTTTGTGACATCAAACACTGTCCCAGCAGCAAGGAGAACAAGGAGGAGGAGTTCCTGCTCAACTTAGGTAAGTGAGCAGGGCTGGGGTTGTCGGGTGTGTTATGATGTGTCTGCTAGGGGGGCTTATTATGTGTCTGGAGGGGGCTTATGTTGTGTCTGAGGGGGGTTAGGTTGTGTCAGAGGGGGGGTTGGGATGTGGCGGTGGCGTAATCATCGTGATTAACATTTATTTATTTAGCACCAGCAGATTCTGTAGTGCTTTACAATTGGGAACAAACAGCACTAAAACAATACTGGGTGATACATACATACATACATACATACATACATACATACATACAGGGAGGTAAGAGGGCCCTGCTCGCAAGCTTACAATCCATGGGAAAAATGTAATGTTTCTGTGGGGGTGGCGTGATGTGGCTGGTGGCGTGTTAAATGTTATGTTTTATTATAATGCATGTCTTATATATTGCATGCTAAAAATTAAGAGGTGCTCAATAACCCTTAAACATATATATGTTTGTGTGTGTTTAAGGGTTTTTGAGTGCCTCTTAATTTTTATATAATACATACATTATAATTAAACATAATTTTATATATATATAGGAAAGTCCATGGAACACCTAGCAGTGGAGATTCTAACTGTTTTGCCTGCAATGTGCGCAGTGCAATGTCCATGTGCCACTTCGCCGGCAATTGAATCTCCCTCATATTGTTACTTTATGAATAAATTAGTTCAAGTTTTATGCCATTTACTCTCATAATTACCGAATTTATGTTTAAGGGTTTTTGAGCGCCGTTTAATTTTTATTGTGTGTTTATTTTTGTGTGGGGTTGCAGAGGCAGCTATTTATCTTATACTGTTACAATTGTGTTTCATTATCTGACCGTTTCCAAACATATCTGTGTCGGCCCTGTAAAGACCTATCCATTCTTAAGAAAATACCTGACATAGGATACACCAATCACCTACTGGAAAAACATTAGAGATATTGTGTTACAAAACATTAGTGCTCGTTTAAGCAGTTTGGAAAAATGTGTCTATTTACATATTACTGCTAATTGCTTCTTATTGCTGGAGTTATACTGAAGAGCAGTGACCAAGTGATTATCAGCAATTAGTTGTAAGTATAAACCTATGATAGGAAATGAAGAATGGTATTAAACAGGAATTCCTAAGAAAAAACCTCTGTTCTATGAGTGGAATTCAATGGTGTTTCAGAGCCTTGTGTGATGTCCAGGTATTACAGTAAGGACAACATTGCTGATTTTTGCTTGCACCTCTATGAGGTTACAAAATCAGCAATATTTTAGAACTGTATCATCCTACGGAGCCTCATCACATGAGGCTCCATCGGGACTTCACACATAATTGAATTCACCCCCATCACTTTTGCTAATCTGCAAAAGTGCAGCCCAGCTGCTGAAAATGGGCTGTAAGATGTACAAAATAGATAGCAATAGCCTCCAGCATAGCATTGGTAGCTACAACTCAACTTTCAGTCAGTAAGTACATGTTTATTCACCTCTTCTGGTGTTGTGTAGGTAAGCATAATAACCTACCACTAGACATGGAGCTCCATTCCCGAGTACTTCAGTGTGCAGTAAAAATTAAGAAAATGTAAATATGGAAAAATATATGGTGGTTGAAAATGAAAGTCGATGGATCATTAGATTTAAAAAGGTTCCCCTGGGAAAAACTCAACAGTTAGTTTTAAAGAAATTAATGCAGGCTATTCTCTGAAAGAGGCACATTCAGTGTGCTTGTGTCTAGATGGTTTTGTGACTTTTACAATTTGTATTTTATTGTTACATTTATATTCTTATCTCCAAAATGATATTACTAAAGATGAATCAATGGCTATAAAATGATTTATCAACTGCAAAAGAAAAAATTCTTATTTGAAAATGATGTCTCATAGTAAAAGATGGTTGCACATCCATTACATGATACTTTGCTATGGGCTAGGCTTACTGGAAGATAATATATTGATCTTTGTGAGGAATGCATTATTTAAAAACATGGCATAGTATAATCAAAATAGCTGTAATCCATAGCAACCAATCAGATATATGTTTTATTTTTGTAAGATACTGTACACTTTAAAACAAAATAAACCTAAAATTCAATTGATTCAAGTCGAGCAAGCTGTCACAAAAGATGACAGCCCCATACCCCCAATGAACACAGCACAGGTCATAAGTATATACAAAAGTGTAACAGATACAAAATGCAATCCCCTTCACCTCCTTCCCAAATTAAAACTTAACTAAATCTCACACTAAAATAGGCAGACTAAATGGCCAAATTGATTTTTTTCTGATTCCAAATTCTTTGCATATATTCCTTCATATTTGCGCATGAATTTAAATTAAATATGAGAATTTAAAGAAAACCCAATTGAACAAATAATACAGGTTTGTTTATTTGTTTCTTAATGTGTCACAAATTCAAATGTCATCCTTTTTAGCAGCAATTACTTCAACCAAGTGTTTTTGTAGCCATTAATCAATCTTGTACATCAGCTTGAATGTAGTTTGGCCCATTACTGCTGTATTGGGCAGTATTGTACAGATGTTGGCACCAGATCATGCTAAAAAAACTTTGAGTTGATCATTTTAAACTGACATATTTCTTATATTTCAGTCAATCTGATGTATAGATGAGCCACATTCTTATAGGCATCAATTCATGGACATTCATCCTAATGTTCTTTTCCTCTAGAATATGCTTGTACAATTTAGAAATCATTGATTCCTCAGTGTATTTGAGACTGTAGCACAACTCCTACTACCATGCATTATCATTACCATTAGGTTCTATTGAAGGATTGTTTTGCTTTATTTTCTCTATGCAAAATGTTTATCATTCATGCCAAAATGACTGTAATCTCTTCTGTCCACAGAAAATACTTCCATGGCCTCCTGGGTTTTCCATGGGTCGCTGGAAAGCTTGGCAATGTTTTTTTTGGAGAGCAGTTGATTGCTACTTAGTTATTATCATTCAAAATTCTTATCATTGTTATCCTTATGGTAGACTCATGTGAATAATGACAATGAAAACATAAATGGAGCTTTCAGTTCTTTAACTGTTTGTGACCTCTTGGAGTATTGTATAAGTTGCTCTTGGCGTGATATATATTAGACAACCAGTCTTGAGCACTGAGGGGAATATCTTACTATGCCTGATAAAGGCCAAACTCTTTAGCACAGGTTTTATGATTATTTCCATCCTCAAAAGCATCAAATAAGATAATCGGAAATCTCATTTGATCAACCCATGTGTCACTCCTACATACTTGCATTATATATAGTGTCATGTACATCTAGTCGCTATCCAATGACGATTGTCCACTTCAAATTGTGTGGTTCCAAAGCACAATGCGATATAATAGCAAAAAGCAGCAGAGTAACAATTCAATAATATAAGTACAGCCGATTACATACGTAAGCGCCCTGGATCCAGCATACAGTCATTCAGTCCTGAAGTCTGTGGTTGAAAAGAAGAGTGTCTGCTGGGCCCAGAGCCAGTGATTCAGTCAGTGATTTAGTGAAAACAATACAGATGATTTGGCATGTTTCCATAGGTTCAGGCTTCAGGACGGTCCAGTGTATTGCAGGTCATTGACCAGTTCAAACGATGCACTCCAAGGGTGCGGTTCAGCTTTCCAAAAGATGCATACTAATCTTCCTGCCGAAAGCTGGTTCAAACTGGTCTATTTACATTACACACACAATACAATTCTGATTTATTCCCTATAGTTCATGTCTTGCATGCGCAAGGTACGATTATTTAGGCGATTGAACTGGACATCTGAGGATAAATAGGGATTAGAATGAGACTAGACATGATATGTTTCCTGTATCCTGGACCTTAGATCTCACTAAAGTGTCTATAACATTATAATATTTAACTATAAACTCTGCTACATTTCATTATAAATAACTATGTGTTGCAACTATTTTTAATATGAACTAATTAAAAGTGTATGTGTTTGTGTAAATGTGTGTATAAGTGTTCGCACGTGTTGTGGTTAATTATGCTCCTCCACGACATAGCGTGCTATTGGCATAATTTCAGACATAGACAATTTAGATTGATAGATATTAATTTGAAATGACCATATCCAATTATTTGACTTCTACAATAGATTAATAACCAAAGTAGGGGTTTTCAAATATATCTAAGGGCCACTTAAGCTCATATTATATTATAACATCTCATTGGTTTGGAGTGGTTCAGTGGAAAGCATTGTTGTCTCTCGGTGCTGGAGTCATGGGTTCAATGCTGACCAAGGCACTATTTGTGTGGAATTTGTATGTTCTTTTCGTGTTAGCATGGGTTTTCTCTTGGTTCTCTTTCCACACTCCAAAAACATACTGGTAGGGTAATTGGGTTCTGATAAAATTAACCCTAGTGTGTTTGTCCATGTGGTAGGGAACATAGAGTTTAGTGGCTGTGGCTTGGGCTGATGTGAGTTATTATTCTCTGTAAAGCATTGCATAATTTGTCAGCTCTACATAAATAACAGTTAACAAAAAATTTAAAATAAATGCAATTGAATTATTCTACCTCCTTGATAGAAAGGTTTACCCTAGAGCAGAGGTGTCCAAGTTCAGTCCTTAAGGGCTCCCAAGAGTTCATACTTTACTGACCCAGCCAAATAGATTAACTCACCTGTGCATTATTAAAAAAATCCTGAAAACTTGAAATGTTGGTAGCCTTTGAGGACTGAACTTGAACATCTATGTCCTAAAGGTTCTCACACTTTTTTACATCAAAGAGAATGAGTGAGTAAATGCTATTTTTTTTATATTGGTTGTTTAAGTAGTTTCTCTGTAACTATTAATGAAAATTAGATTATAGATCAAATCAGTACAGGAATACAGATAATTCTAAATGTGTATTATATTTTTTTTCAACATGTATTGTGCTTAATCAATTTGTAGTCTCAATATTGGATTCTTGGGTGAAGATTAAGTAACCAGTGTAATCTTACAAACATCTAATAGCTGGGTTCTCTGCACTACTGGTTTGTCCTCAACACTTCTACTCTAGGCCATATAATTCACTATACAGAGCAATAATTATTTTTTAATATTGATTGTAAATGACCTTTCAGGGAAAGTTGGTAATGTTACTGGAATTTGTTAAATTGTATTCAAAGTTCAGACTAGAGATGGTCACTGACCCATGTGTTTTGGATTCGGTTTTGGATCTGGATTACCGTCGTGTTTTGGTTTTGGTTTTGGTTTTGCAAAAGCGCCATTGCGTGTTTTGGTTTTATTTTTGATTTTGTTTGGTTTTGTTTTGCTATTTTGTTTGAAAATCAATGTTTTTGGGCCTAAAATAACCCAATTTAGTGCTCCAACTGTTTCATAGATAAGTAATCTAATTGTAGAGGTAATGAATCCTCCAAAAAACAGTTTAATTCCTGGTAGGTAGGCCTTCATTTATTCTACACACAAAACAGATTGTCTTCCTCTCCATCTATGCATATTGGCAATGCAGCCATCGTCTTTGGATGTATATTACACCCTACACTTATAGTTAAATATGTAAAGAAATGGAAAAAGGCAGTTTGCTTTCTGTCTCTATAGGCCCCCTCCACTTTTTTAAAAAAACTAAAAATTCAGCCGTTATAGACTGTACAATATTAATTGAAATGGACAAAGCCAGTTTGGTTTCTGGCTCTCTAGGCCCCCCTCCACTTGTCGAAAATACAAAATAATTCAGCCGTTATAAACTGTACAATATTAAGAGAAATGGACAAAGCCAGTTTAGGGTCACTCTGTCTATGACACCCTACCCTTAAGGAGAAATTGCCCTAACAGCAGCCTTTCAAGACGGTACGTGATATGGAAATTCCACAAGTCCCTTTTCTCTTTGGGGGTAGATTGCACCCTACACTTACATAGAAAGTTTTAAAAAGATGTTATCGTCATCATCTTCAGCTTCATCCTCACCCTTATCAGTGTGTACATCATCATCACAGACTATCAATTCATCGCCACTTGAATCCGCCATTTGAGAACAGTCAGTGCTTGGATGTCTTGGATGGTGAAGGCCTTCCTCGTGGAAGATGTAGTTCATTTTTATAAACATCATTTTCTCCACATTTTTGGGAAGTAACCTTCTACGGCGATCACTGACTAAGTTCCCTGCTGTGCTGAACACTCGTTCAGAGTACACACTGGAGGGTGGGCAGCTTAGGTATTGCAAAGCAAGTTTGTACATGGGTTTTCAAATGGCTTGCTTTTCTTCCCAGTGAGGAAAGGGACTGTCTGACATTTCCATATCAACTACCTCTTGAAAGTAATCCTCCACCATCCTTTGCATGTTTATACTTGTATTGGATGGAGTTATGGGCAAAGTGACACATTTTTTTGAAAAATCCTTTAAACCAGCCCAGATGTTAAATTGTTTTGGTCTGCCCCCTGCGTCTTCCCTGCTTCTTTTGGGGAAATTTAATTTTTTACGAGCAGCAGCTTGAGAAAGTGAAAGAGGACACGTTGTCAAGCCGAGGCCCAGTTCAGCTGCCAACTTGCTGAGCAATAGCTCCTTGCAAAAGTTCACATCTCGCTTATTTACAAGTAAAGACTCAATGTAGGTTTTAAACCTTGGATCAAGCACAGTGGCCAAAACGTACTGATCTGAGTTCAAGATCTTAATAACTCGAGGATCATTGTGAAGCGAATTAAGTACTTGATCGACAAGGCCAACATACTTTGCTGAATTGCTTGCTTTCAGCTCCTCCATCATTTTCTCAAGCTGCTTTTCCAACAGTCTAATTAAAGGAATGACTTGGCTCAAACTAGCAGAGTCTGCACTTACCTCACACGTCACAACTTCAAATGGTTTCAGCACCTTGCACAGGACTGAAAGGATTCCTCACTGTGCAAGAGTGAAATACATCCCCCCTCCTCTACCAATGTCATGCCTTGTGCAATATGCTTGGATGGCTTTGCGCTGTTCCTCCATCCTCTGAAGCATGTACAGTTTGGAATTCCACCTAGTTATCACCTCTTGCTTAAGTTGGTGGCAGGGCAAGTTAAACTGCTCTTGGAGCTGCTGTAATCTTCTACATGCTGTGGCTGAATGCCTGAAATGGCCTGAAATTTTACGTGCCACCGAAAGCATCTCCTGCACCTCACGGTTATTTCGTAGGAAGCTCTGCACCACCAAGTTGATGGTGTGAGCAAAACAGGGAATATGTTGGAAATCACCCAGCTGTAATGCTCGCACTATATTGTTGGCGTTATCAGAAATGACATAACCTGGGGAGAGTCCAAGTAGTATAAGCCATGCATCAATCACATCTCTCAGTTTGCGTAACAAATTGTCAGCTGTATGTCTGTTAGTGAAGCCGGTGATACAAAGAGTGGCCTGCCTGTGACAAATGTTACGTAGTGGTGTACATGCTGCTGCTGTTTCTGCTGGTGAAGGTGAATGACCAACCCAGTGGGCTGTCACAGTCATATAGTCTTTGGTTTGGCCACTTCCACTTGTCCACATATCTGTGGTTAAGTGGACAGTGGGCAGAATGGCATTTTTCAGCGCAATCTCTACATTTCTACACACTTTTTGGTATAGTTGTGGAATTGCTTTACGGGAG
Source organism: Mixophyes fleayi (assembly GCF_038048845.1). NCBI lineage: Eukaryota > Metazoa > Chordata > Amphibia > Anura > Limnodynastidae > Mixophyes > Mixophyes fleayi. The sequence continues at coordinate 142,874,144 of NC_134404.1, read as the reverse complement.
ATATGGTGTTGCGATGGAATTCTGTAATGCGGACACAAAACCTCAATTAACTGTGAAAAACCAGCTGCGTTTATTGTGGAGATTGGACGCAGATCTAACACTAACATTGCAGCCATGGCGTCTGTGATTCGCTTGGCGACTGGGTGACTGCTGTCATATTTGCTTCCCCTCGCAAATGATTGTTTCACAGTTAATTGCTGAAATGTAGGACTGCTCATTTTCTTGACCTGCCTCTGGGATGACGATTCACCCCCAGCAGCAGCAACAGCAGCAGCAGCAGTGGGACTAACGCTTTCTTCAGAGGAATCAAATATAGTGCAGGAGTCATCCAGCCTTAAGTGGGATGCCGAACTAACTCCAAGCGCTACTGAGAATATTGATGAGGATGGTGTAGTGGGTGTATTTTGTAGCCGTCGGGATGTCGGTGAGCGGAGGGCCTTAGCTGATGATGGAGTGCTTGTATTTTTTTGGGAAGAACTTTCAGCTTTCCCCAACACTTTGCCATTAACTTTCGTTAAATTGCGTAACATAGACAAGGTTCCAAGATGATTACGGTCCCTCCCTCGACTGACTGTGGCTTGACATACACTACAAATGGCTATACAATTGTTGTCTGGATTTTGTTAGAAATAATTCCACACATATGAAGTGGATTTTTTTGTTTTTTGCCCAGGCATGACAACGGCCTTTTTCTTGTCACGTGCTAGAACTGCTGCCACTGGTGCAGGACTTACACAAACAACCTCATCCTCATCAAAATCCTCATTAGCGCCCTCGTCGCCTACACAAATCTCCCCCTCATCCTCTTCTAATTCCAAAATGGCATCCTCAATTTTGGTATCACCGGCTACACTCGGGCTATTAAGGCACACATCAGCAAAATGCTCACTATTAGACATCCCAATGTTGGATGGACTCTCCACAGGGATTGTTGTCATTTGTGAATCAGAGAAAACATTATCCTCTAATGCCTTACTGTTATCTTGCAGCTCGGCTTTGACGCGTAACAGTAGTTGTGCACCAATTGTAGATTTGGTAACTTTTTGGAATCTGCCACTAATAGCCAAAGGTGAAGGCCTCATTCTCTCTTTGCCACTGCGTGTGTAGAGTGGCATGTTGGCAATTTTTTTTATCAGCACTTAACTTTTGCTCAGTAACACTTCTTTTTCGCTTCAACACAGTAATTTTTTTTTTTTTTTTTGTGTTTTGGACTGATTTCGAAACACTGTGTAGTCTGACATCGCCTTGCCCAGATGACGTACTGGGAACACTAACATCAGGATTGGTGACAGAACCTGGTTTCTCATTCTGATCATATGTGGACTGCTTTGAATCCATTCTGAGCGCAAAGCACTTGTAGTGGTAAAAATTATTTCGTAAGATACTGCTGACAAATATGACATTTGACAGCCAGAAATATTTATGCACAATTAAGGGGGACACCCAAAAAGCACTGGGGAGTACTAAAAATTAGTTGGTAGATACTGCTAACAGATAGTGATTTTGACAGCCAGAAATATTATGCACAATTATGGGAGACACCCCAAAAGCACTGGGGAGTGCTAAAAATTAGTTTGTAGATACTGCTGACAAATAGTAATTTTGACAGCTAGAAATATTATGCACAATTAGGGGGGACACCCCAAAAGCACTGAGGAGTGCTAAAAATTAGTTGGTAGATACTGCTGACAGATAGTAATTTTGACAGCCAGAAATATTTATGCACAATTAGGGGGGACACCCCAAAAGTACTGGGGAGTGCTAAAAATTAGTTGGTAGATACTCCTGACAGATAGTAATTTTGACAGCCAGAAATATTTATGCATAATTAGGGGGGACACCCCAAAAGCTCTGGGGAGTGCTAAAAATTAGTTGGTAGATACTGCTGACAGATAGTAATTTTGACAGTCAGAAATAATTATGCACAATTAGGGGGGACAACCCAAAAGCACTGGGGAGTGTTAAAAATTAGTTGGTAGATACTGCTGACAGATAGTAATTTTGACAGCCAGAAATATGTTTGCAAAATTAGGGTGCACACCCCAAAAGCACTGGAGAGTGTTAAAAATTAGTTGCTAGATAATGCTGACAGATAGTAATTTTGACAGCCAGAAATATGTTTGCACAATTAGGGTGGACACCCCAAAAGCACTGGGGAGTGCTAAAAATTTGTTGGTAGATACTGCTGACAGATAGTAATTTTGTCAGCCAGAAATATTTATGCACAATTAAGGGGGACACCCCAAAAGCACTGGGGAGTGCTAAAAATTAGTTGGTAGATACTGCTGACAGATAGTAATTTTGACAGACAGAAATATTTATGCACAATTAAGGGGGACAACGCAAAAGCACTGGGGAGTGCTAAAAATTAGTTGGTAGATACTGCTGACAGATAGTAATTTTGACAGCCAGAAATATTCATGCACAATTAGGGGAGACACCCCAAAAGCCCTGGGGAGTGTTAAAAATTAGTTGGTAGATACTGCTGACAGTAATTTTGACAGCCAGAAATATTTATGCACAATTAGGGGGGACACCCCAAAAGCACTGGGGAGTGCTAAAAATTAGTTGGTAGATACTGCTGACAGATAGTAATTTTGACAGCCAGAAATATTTATGCACAATTAGGGGGGACACCCCAAAAGCACTGGGAGTGCTAAAAATTAGTTGGTAGATACTGCTGACAGATAGTAATTTTGACAGCCAGAAATATTTATGCACAATTAGGGGGGACACCCCAAAAGCACTGGGGAGTGTTAAAATTAGTTGGTAGATACTGCTGACAGATAGTAATTTTGACAGCCAGAATTATTTATGCACAATTAGGGGGGACACCCCAAAAGCACTGGGGAGTGATAAAAATTAGTTGGTAGATACTGCTGACAGATAGTAATTTTGACAGACAGAAATATTTATGCACAATTAGGGGGGACACCCCAAAAACACTGGGGAGTGCTAAAAATTAGTTGGTAGATACTGCTGACAGATGGCAATTTTGACAGCCAGAAATATTTATGCACAATTAGGGGGAACACCCCAAATGCACTGGGGAGTGCCAAATAAAAAATAAATATATAAACCTCTATCCTCCTCTCTTCTCTAGCGATTTTTGTTACAGCAATTGGAATAAGAATATTGGATTCTCTGTCCATGCTCTAATCAGCCTGTGACTACACCCTGCTCTCTCCCTCTATCAAATGGCGATGGATTGCTGTGGAGGCGTGTATTTATAATCTTGAAGTATCGCGAGAACCGAGCCCCAAGAACCGACGATGTCACGATGACGTTCGGCCTCGATTTGGATTCGGAGCGGGCGGGAGAGTACCGAGCTACTCAGCTTTGTACTCGGATACCCAAAGTTCGGGTGGGTTCGGTTCTCGAGGAACCGGACCCGCCCATCTCTAGTTCAGACATACTGTACATCCAATCATTTGTCAAATCAAATCATGTATATTTTAACTTTCATCAAGAATTACTGATAAGGCCATTCTTGCAACATTTCACTTATTTCACCATTTAGCACCAATTAAATTGATGCATTTCAAACTTTTTTCCATTGAATTGAATGGTGTTACAGTTGTATAAAAGAAAAACAACAGGAATTATGGCACTGTATAACGGAACACATGAAAAATTAACTATATTTGGCTGATTATTTTCAGACACAAAGACTCCCATTAACAAGAGTAATAAAGTAACAAGGGCAAATTGTGCAATTTAATATAAATCCTAATTTGAAGATGATTTTAAGCATGGCTGGATCACAGATTTATTATAAATATATAATTTTCATTCCTTAAATAACTATTGTCTCTATATCAAAGTACATAGCTTTTGTCTGAAATGAACTGTGAGGCTCGGCACATTTACATATCAAAAGAATTGGCCTCCAATCAGATACATCAGCCCATCCCACAGAAGTTTTGTAATTACCTTCTGAAGATAAAACTGTCTTTTGGGATCAGACTGATTACACAGACACACACACCAAGGATTCTCTCCCTGTTTGGACTGAAACATAGTAAAGTATATATGAACCTTTTAATAGGGCTCTGCTGACATTGTAAATATGAGTAAAACGTTCTCTGTGTATTCCTAGTGCTTTAAATGGTTTATCTATATACTATAGGAGCTACAATAGACTGTGTTGTAAACTTTGTTATAAAGTCACAGACCATGTGGTGTAGCTTTTAAGAAGGGTTTTGTTTAGAGTAATACTGTAAGCATAGAAAGTGAAGTTGCACGGGAGAGTCATAGAATTAGATGTTGTTATTGTAGTTATTGTTAGTGTGCTTAAGAAGTGATGCAGTTTAAGGGTTTGAAATTAGTACCAATACAATAGACCTCATACTTGAATAGTATTGTATTTGATGTAGCAATAGTGTGGCTTCTCTGTGAATATCTACTAGATAAAGATTCATACTGTATTGTGTAACACTGTAAATATATATTGAAGTTCTGGTTGTTGATTTTAATACTGACTGTATTTGGAAAGTCGTCTGGCTGGTCTGTGCTGTCATCCCCTCCCCCTATGTGTGTAATGGCTACTAGTGAAACAGATGTGTGATAAGATGAAAAGACTTATTTGAATGTTGCTTTGAAGTTTGTAGATATCTCCTCCCCTGTTAGACAAGAAATACTAGTGGACATTGTGTGATAACTGCTGAATAGAGAGTTATTTGTGGTGGACTGGCTAATACTGCTTGTAATGAGTAATGGGTCTGTCCTGACTTTACATTGTTAGTAAGTGAGGCCTTGTGAGCCAACATGAGTTTGTAACAAAGCATGGCAAGTCAGCCATTTTGGATGGTGACTACATTGTAAGAAGAAGTTTAATTATGGTCTGAGATACATACACACATGCATAATTAATAAGAAATTAATAAGTTATTGTAACTACACACAGAATGGCATCTATTATATGTACCTTGTGTAAGATTATGTTATCAAAATTATATTATTACATTATTGTACAAGTAAAGATTCTATTTCATACATATATATCTGTGTTGTGGTTATGAATTTATAATGTCTTGATATAGGAGATATTATAAATATAAATTTGTGTGATACAGTAAATCAGGTTTAAAGGTCTGAAGTAGGCGTGTCATACGTGGGAAAGCGTAAATGCATATGGTAAGATAACGAGCGTATCCAGAAATAGAAGAAGAAGATAGCATTCACAATTATGGCATAAATACAGGTCCTTTAACACAGATACATAATTCAATCAATTGAAAATATTGTACTTATTTGGAGGATAAGAACATCTGTACAACTGATGATTGCAAGGACAACCAGAATTCATTTACAATAAACAAGATTTTTTTTTCCTTTTTAGAATCTGCCATTACTTTCAAACACTTTGTAATCGTCTACCATAATATTCTCCTATATCTTCACTTCACATATAGTTAGCTGTACTTGGTACTAGAATGAGCAGTGGAATTTCCTACCAGTAAAAAAAAGTTTCGCTGTGTGATGTGGAATGGTCGGTCTATATCATGCAGTGCTTAAATTTATTGATCACCGCATGCCTGAAAATGAACAGGCACAACACAGTCATCAGACATCACCTCACAGCTGTGTTTTGTGTGAGGAATGCCACAAACGTGTATAGACAAAATATGTTTCTGAGAACTGGGATTTCTGAGTCAGTGGAATGCTCTCAAATATAAATTTTGCTTTTATACGTATTTACTAGTGTATTGGACTTCCTAACTCTTAGCAGACATAGCTAAATTGCTTAAGCTAAATACAAAAAGAAGCTCAAGCATTCTTACAAAACCAAACAACTTATTTGAACTAAAAATAATAGTAGTACTAAACAAGAAAAAATATAACAAAATAAATAAGAAGTAAAAATGAAGTATTGTACATGTGCCGTTATATAAAAATGGACAATCCCTCATCAACCATTGTACTGTTTTTTTTTAATGCTTTTGTTGTTTCTTGATCCAAAATGGTAAAAATAGAAAAACATAAACCCGAAAAATACACTAAAAAAGATTCATCTGCACATGACACCATTACGGTAATTGATTAAATGATGAGTTCTATAGAAATTGCTGCACAGCCCGCATACAGAATTTTGTAAATTCTCAATGACACTGTTGTATATATTAAATATATTATAATATAAATATTAAATAAAATAGCCTTGTATCTCGCTGGGTCAGATCATAAACTAATGCACATACTGCAAATTGATGGAAGTCGAATACATTTCCAAATTGGTAAGAACGATTAACCCATCTCTGCTCACCTGCTATCAGAGAAACTGGTAGTTAAACTAATTCAGACCCTGCAATAAAATGTACATATCTGCTGGCTATTTATACTGTGTTTTGAAAAGCCTTTTATTAGCATAGAGGATGTTGGGGGGAAACAGATAATGAGCTATAGCTGTAGCTCATTATCAGCCAGCAGCTCCAAATAGTCATCAGTAAAGAGAGAAAAGTATTGGAATAAAGAATAGTGAACCACAGCACCACCCTACGTAGCCTTGTGGTTAAGTAGCAGACCATAAAAGACAAAGATCATGCATTTTTATCCTGAACCAGACAGACCTCTCACAAACAAATGGTAATATACCATGCAATGCAGTTTAATGATAACTCCTTGAAGATAGTATTACTCTCCAATGACTGATTTAAAGACAACAACCATAAAATATAAACAAGTAAACAAGGTGAAATAAATCAGCTATAGCAAATATACTGCTAACAGAAGTGCTCATCTAGAGGTGGACTCAATATATAGTCAGAACCTACAACAGGAAATGATGCATACAAAAAAAACATATTTATGTGCATTTGTTCAGTCATATGCATCTCAATAGCACCCAGAGACAGTGTAGATAACGCAGAGATGTGGCTTGATAGCGTTAGTAGTAAATGCTAAAGTTGCAATACCCTATTTGTACGCAATATTATAATTTAATGAAGTGTCATATACAAAAAGAGAATAGTGTCTGGACAGTCATTAATAAATTCAAAAGTCACATTTTCAATATAAAATTAAATTAAATACAAACACAAATGAAATTTAATTCAATATATACATCTGCTATTTTCATCTTTAAAATTCAAATTGGAATCTTCTTTCCTGCAGCAGCCCAGATGGAAATGTCAATTAAGTAATATGAGCAGACAGTCGCAACTTCATATAATATAGCAGCCACAGTAATGAATAAAAAATTAGCTGCAGGGATCAATATGCAATCAGCCGATCAGAAGAGACTAGATAGTGCTGCTGATAGTTATAATCATGTTTGCATATCATTGCATCAGCCTTCCATCTCCATCAAAGGATACGTCATATAAAAGGCATTAAAAACAAATATTCATTGCGCTAACCTAAAATTTATGGTCCTTTGGGCTTTGGCCATTAGTTTGTAAACTTCCACTGCTCGCCTTCCCTTTAGCTCTTCCTTACTGGACAGACTCTGAAAAATAAAAGCAAGACAAAGGGGTGAGGCAGGATATTGTAGTATTTTTTTTATTCAAATTGATATATCAGGATTAAAAAAACATACATTAAAAATACTTTATATCAACACTCAACAATTGCCATAGAATGGAGTTAAATTGCATGGACACATTCAATACCATGTCAAAGTCAAATAATTGGATGAAGTCATTTTAAATTAATAAATATTGGTCATTATATTTTCCTGTGAGATTGCAATTCGTACGCATCGGCTTATGAAGGTTAAATCCGCCATCACATACGAAAGCACAGTAAATTACATTCACTCTTACATCTGTAAAGTGTTCACTTTTACTAAAGTTTCCAACTCACATTCTTTTATTATTAAGACTTATAGATTTATTACATAAAGGTAAAACTGCATTAAAGATTTTTATGCTACAGGTCATAAGAAAGTTATTGTGTTTGGTCTTATTTTAATCCACATTTGACCAGCAGGAATTCAGTACCATTGGAGAAGCGATCACATATTAATTAAGTTATGATTAGTATAATATTAATTCTCAAAGGTATTCTGTGAATGTGTTAGTTTAAACCACATTTTCGGTGGTTACGTGAGGCAAGACACTTACACAGCTTTTGGAGTGATTCGCCCCCAGCTTTGGAGAAGTATCGTTTGAACTGGCCTATGACCTGCATTGTACTGGACCATCATAAGACCTGAACCAATGAAGAACTATCTTAGTGTTATCTTTGTGTACACTGTGACATCATCACTGTTTTTTGTGTGCATAAAAAGCCCCTGGACAGTATCTACCAGTGCACTGGCATAATCTTTACTGTTGTGATTATGTCCCAACTTTTTTTGATATATAAGCTTTATTGAATTTATTGACTCATAGTGCGCCATGGGATTTATTTTGTTTTGGCTATACTATATATTAGGAGATTTTCTGGAACGTACTCCCACATTCCCAAACTGGCAGCATTTCACATAATACATTGCCCAGAGCAGCGCTGTTCTCTATATATCTTTATTGGTCTACTGAACAGTATCACTCACTTTCTCTCACCACAAAGATTTCATGATTGAATGACTGCTACTGTATCCAGTGCGCAAGCATAATGTATTGGTTATATTTTCTTGTATTTTGTTATACTTTGCTACATTGTGCTAATATATAAACTTGTGCGTTGTAACCACATTACTCGCATGGGACAATTTTTATTGGTGACTATAGAAATGGACATTACAACCGATAACCTTGAGTCCTTGTCTAGCCAATGTCATCTTGATCGCTGTGTTTCCGAGCCTCTCTCTCTGTATAACCAGCTTAGCATCAGCACACCAATTCCGACTACACCGTATCCGTATCTCTGGATGCGTCTATGTCTAATTGTGGCGCTATTATGTTAACACACCAATAATGTACTTGCTCACCCCTTTTCTGCCTCTCCATCTGTAGAGAGGTGCAAGTCAGCAGTAAGCATAAAACTATATACAAACATATGTAGACACATTTTTGGTGCATATGCATAGTATGGACATATGTATCTCATGCAAATAAACAACACAAATGTACCTTCAGCTCTAAATGAGCCCCATAGTCTTCTATGTAATCATGTAAACCAGTGTATGTAGAGGTGAGGTGACATGTTTAGAAATGTAACATCATTCAGTGAGCAAATTATGCAGCATGCTGATTTGATGATAGATGGTATTCTGAGCAGATGCAGACAAGCTTATACTATTCCTCAACCACCCTCTTAACTACATTACCCTATTACCACCCGTTACACAATTTCACACAAGACATCTACCCCTTGACCAACATTGTTGTGTGACAGAATCATTTAGCTTATGAGTAACTTTTACCTTTACAGCCTGGCTGGGCAAAAATGCAAAATGTAGACTTAGCCTTAGCCTCATGTGTCAAACTCCCATTGCCCCATAGATTGTAAGCTTGCGAGCAGGGCCTTCTCACCTCTTTGTCTGTTTTACCCAGTTTGTTTATTAGTTTACTAATAAATAGTCCCCAATTGTAAAGTGCTACGGAATATGTTGGTGCTATATAAATAAATAATGATTATGATGATGATTACATTACATATAGTACTTTATGAACCCACCAACATGACCCCTTTCATCCAGTGCAAAATTCTTAGCTCCCGAATTTTCTGCATGTTTCTTATTGCAGATACCTTTGCTAAATTCATTGATGTTTAAAAATGCCTTTCTCACCAATGGATTAATTCAGCGCAGCTAACAGTTATTTGAAAAAAAGTATAAAGCTTGGGAATAAAGCATTGTGCACAGGGTTGGAAAGCCAACTTTAGCCTCAATGTTTAATTATGGATAAAAGCAGCAGATGACAAGATGGACATAATGCTTGGAAATAAAAAAAGAAAAAAGAAATCAATTTTTCTCTCAATGGTGGAACAGATTATCTTGTGTACTTGCTTCAAAGCTTTTATAACTTTACACACCTACTGCTGGCTAAGTTTTACAGCTGGAGCAGGAGTCATGTTCAGCCATTAACAGAGGGGAAAACAGATTTTCATTTGCAAAATTGTGCTCTAATTTCAGAAAGCCTCTCTTCATGTCGAAGCCAAAGCTGATGTGTTCATGAGCCAAGGTATTTTTATTCCCCAAATCAATCTGCACTACTAAGATGTTATTACTATTACAGCAGAAGTGTTGTGCTATTAACAGAAAAAGGAGCAGAGTTTCATTTTTATAATTACCCTTTCATTTAGAAAGGTTGCAGATAATATTCAGAACAGAATTGCTGCTGACATAACAGATGTCTTCAGAAAAGTATGCTTTTTTTATCTATCTTAATCAGAGTTCATATATCAGCAATGCATCTACTGTAGCCTATTGCAGTGTGATAATTTTATTCTGTCTAAGCGAACATCGCATCCTGACACTGTGGCTGATCAATAGAAATGACTGAAGTTTAGAATAAAACTCACCTGGTTTGTCTCTAGACTGGATTTTGTCCAAAGCAGAGTTTGGCTTCCAGTTATTGAGAGTTTTGCCAGATTGTGTCAGACATTTTGGAATACATCTCTGAGTACATTCTGAACAATGTAGCAATGCACTGTTGAGTCTGACTAAGTGATTACAAAGTGCTGTCTGTGTATTACAGACAGCCAGATTAAAATGTGCAAGTTTGGAATAATATAAAGTGAACTAATTTTCTTCATTAACGTACTGGTATTTATTTTGTAACATGAGGATAAAAATAACATTGTAAAGTATTGCCTATGTTCCATGTTTAAATACAATTATATTAATAAATCTACAATGCATAAGAAGTTTCTCGAATCATGATAATCACTTTTATGGTCAGGTTACATATTGAACCATAATGAAGCAGTTTTCAACCCTTACTGTGTGTATGGCCTTTGTGTCATATATTTAATATTCACCACTTCACAATGCTTTAGAAACTTTTGCCAAATAAAATTATAATTGTAATTGTATATACATATTGTATATAATTATAATTGTAATAAAGAAGACTTAAACAGACTATACATTTGAACCTACTGTTGAATGGGTGTAAACCTTTTTACAATATGGAAAGTTAGAGGTTGTTTGAGATAACAGTATATATGACTTATGCAATTTTTGAGCTGTGTCATATCTTCTACCATCAGTGGACTAAATGGGGGTGTATACGGTGGCATGCCATACCCCCACCTCTGCTACAGCCTTCATTTTAAAACTGTAACATTTAATTTCGTTCACAATCCCATTACAATTTTCATACCGCCACTTCTAAATTTCCATACTGCCACTTCATCATAGCTCAAACCAGACTACAGGAATAAAGTGTATTTTATTTTTAACAGTAGAATTGCCAAACCTTTGAAAAGAGATTTCCGTGAGATCCCGGGCAGGGGATGTGGCTTGCAGCGGAAAGGGTGTGGTGCAGTCAATCACGTCATTTTGGCCCCACCCCAGCGACGGGAACGTCATTTTTTTGCGGATTCACCAGGAATCGCGTCATTTTGCAAAGTAAATTCCAGTATGCGGGATACTTGCCTGCTCTCCCGGAAGCCTGGGAGACCTACCCAGATTTCGGTAGTCTCCCGGACATTCCGGGAGAGTTGGCAAGTATGGAATTAGTTGAGTCATTTTTTATATATCTATTGTCCCTACAAACCATTTTTAGAAACAATTAGATGGTCAAACCACTAAAATTATTGTGCTACGCTAACGCTCATCCCTTTCTGAATAAGACATATATCTGCCATTGCTCTAGGACTGGGTGATTTAAGAAGAGCTTGGATTCCTCTACAGTTAGCTTTTCAATATTCCATAAGAATTGGTTTGATTTTTTTTACTACTATTAGCGAAGGTGTAAGTTAATTCATTAGCTAAATGCAATTGCAGCATGCACAAATATAGCAATTGGTCCATTATTCAACACCTTTGAAGAAATCACAATATGTGATGCCTAAGGTGAAGGATCAGCACAGTTTAAAAGCAACATGTTAATACTGTCAAGGGGGAAAGATTTCTGACATGCATGCATGCAGAGCAAAATTGGAGCACTGAGAAATATTAAAGTATTGCCAACCAGTGTCTGCAATATTAAGGATTTACCACATAAGAATCAGTTTTATATAATAATCTTCTATATTGAATTTATGGCTGGCGTTTTGGTGAATATTTACAAAAGTTTTTTTTGTGGACTCAAAACTAGATCCTAATTGAAGATGAACAGCCTGATTCTTTAAGGATCTTAAATTAAGAAACTTTAAGTTAAATACTGACTGTTTTTTCATGTAGCACACAAATATCAATCTTAAATTTCAGTGTACAAATAAGCTATTGAGTATTTGTGTGCTACATGAAAAAACAGTCAGTATTTAACTTATGTGCAAAACAGAAAACTAATTTGCACCCCTTGCATTGTAACATGGTTTTGTCCAGGAGACTAAAAAAAGAAGTTTCTTAAGTTAAGATCCTCAATGAATCAGGCCCCAAATTCCTAAATGTCCGGTTATGGTTGGATCTCTCATCACTGAATCTATTTAGAGTGTTCATCAAACCGATAAAACATAAGAACTATTTGTGCTGTAGAATATCCTGTATATATGTGCTCTATGCCATCTTTCTATTTTGTATTTCCTGTATTAATTTGAATGTGTCATGACAGTATATATATATATATATATATATATATATATATATATACATATATACAGATATTGTTCAAGTCTGTTAATAATTAATTTACTTTATGAGGTTTAGTGTTTTAATAACATTGTAAATGCTTTATCAACTGCCTGTTCTTATTCTTACACTAATTTGTATCTCCAAATATTATTGGGAGAGATAACTTTGTTAGTTTGCTTTTTGTTTTTTCTATTTTAAAGGAATTGGCAGCTTGAACAGCTGCCAATTCTGTTACTCTTTTAGAGGATTGAGCGCCTTTTAAGGTTTTCTTTGTTTTTTGTCCACTTTTTTCATGAATACTGGTATGCATTGGGGAAAGTACGCCTATCATAACAGTTTTATCTCAAATATTCTCATTTCTTTTTAAATCCCTACTGTTTTTATATAGAGTACTCTGGTATTAGCTTTCTTAAAGAAAGCTATGTGTATTTTAGGTTTAGTGGTCATTTAAATTAGTTGGGGATTACTGAAAATGCCAGTCAATCTCACTAATTTGTGGTGCACCAATTTTTCATGTAGATCCTGCTTTAATCCATTATTATAATATTAAACCACATCTAGTCAGGAGATCTGGAAACTAGCAACAGTTGGGTTAAATGTTTAACCACTTGGTAAGAAAATCATTACCTGGCAAAGTTACTGAATTCCCACCTACAGACAGACTGTGTAACCATTATAGCCCATGATAAACCTTGCCATTGCTAACCAAAGTGATAGTTATTGGTATAATTGTTTCATTTGATTGTTCAGCAGAACTTAAAATCTCATTCAGATATGGAACAACATCCTTTCAATCTTGTGGCTAGATTTGATAAACTGCTGGTTTGAAAAAATGAAGATGTTGCCTATATCAACCAATCAGATTCTAGTTATTTATTAAGTACATTCTACAAAATGACAACTAGAATCTGATTGGTTGTTATAGGCAACATCTCCACTTTTTCAATCCCACAGTTTAGTAAATATACGATCAGGATCTCCATAGAGTTTACAGAGTCATTATCTTATGACAGATGAAGAGTACAGATCTGAGGGTAAATAATTTAAAACAAATATAGTGTGTACGCATGAATCGGCATGGTGATTGGAACTTTTTTCCAGTCGTTAGTAAAATCATTGTGGATATATATAACACATTGGTTGAAAATTTCTGCAATGTGTACTCAGCCCTTTTGTGTACTCTATGATGACCTGAACTAATATTATTTACAAAGAGCAGATGAAGAAATTCCTGGACGAATGAGTGTCAGAGAAGGTGAAAGCTCCTTTTATATGTATTCTTAAGGCTTGTGATTGGATACTTTGTATTCTATTAACTGTGATTGGTGGATCTAAAGTGGGCATTAATTATTTGGTGAATTTGAAGCAAAAAAGAAGTTATTCCCAATTAATTCTCCAGTAACATATCTCTGAGTCTCAAACATGTTTACAAATCGCCAGAATATATCTGGCTATCTTTATAGTCAACAAAATAAAGGAAACATACATAATATAGACATTACTAAATGTAAGTGCAGCAATCAATGTACAGTGAGAGGTAGAAGAGAGGGATGTTAAGGATATGAGCAGTAAATGACATTGTCATGTAGCCTGTTCTTCTGTTCCAGTTGATGCTTTGTAATGCTTCCTTGTTCTATTAATGTGCTGCTCACTTTGTATGGACATTTTCTGCATAGATGATAGATACTTGGAGCTTGCTTGAGGGGACAAGTTCTCTTTATATTATGATTGAAAATCTTTTTAAATAAGAATTTTATTAGCCTACAGACTTTACAGCTGTGCCATTAAACATAGTTAGTTAGTTTGGCATATAAAATATGTTCTTCTTCCACTGGCTTTCACCACTACATTTTAACTAATTAATGTGCATTTTCTTTTATTCTTACCACTTAATGTAAAACTTTAGACATAAATTATATTTCTATTATTACTTTTTGACATTGGTAAAACAGACATCAGGAGTAAACACATATAACCCTTAGGCAAGGGATAGGACTAGCAAATAAATGTTAAAAAAAAAAATCTAAATGCGTTTTAGGATTTTATTTTGTAGCTTCCAACGTTTGCAGAGTCTGTGTTTTGGGTGAGGCGGTTCCTTCTGTCACCAGAGGCAAGATTGTCATGCATGGGATTAGCAATCTCTATTCCCAATGTGCAGCGCCGGTGCTAGGGTCCTTGGTGCCCTAGGCACAGTGTGAAAATTGCCGCCCCCCCCCCCCGAGTGAAAATCGCCGCCCCCCCTTTAAAAATTGCCGGCCCCCCCTTTAAAAATCACCGCTGCGCTTCCCTCCCCACCCCTCCCCATGTCTTTCTTCAACTTACCTGCATGAAGCTGCTCCTCTCTGCTCTGTCTTCTCCCCTCCACTCACAGACACTGTCGGGCCGTGATGATGACATCATCACAGCCTGTCACTTTCAGTGAGCGGAGGGGAGAAGACAGAGCAGAGAGGAGCAGCTTCATGCAGGTAAGATTCAATAGCCCCTTCCCTCCTCTCCTCCCCGTGGATTTCCGTTTTTTTTTAATTTCGAGGCGCCCTGCAGGTCCTAACCTTGCCTAATGGGAGCGCTGGGCCTGCCAATGTGTCTTATTACTGATTGGATGTCCAGTATGTAACCTAATCACTATTTAAATAGAAGTCTGTTGCCTGTCGGGTCACAGAAATTTTAAACTATGACTAACTACTGCAGTTTAGAACTAGAGGGAGGGGGTAACAAATGATACAGAATTTACACCATAATACAGAGAAATTGTTATTGGTATTGGAAAGGTTAAATGCATGCTTAGCACATTCACCTTAAAAGTAGGACACAGTTGTCTGAATTATATACAGATGGAGCAGCCTTTTTCAGTATACTCGGACCAGTGGCTTACATGATGATATGTGCATATTTTTCATGGAAAATTGCCTTTACCGGTGCACGTTAATGAACAATTCTATGGTCCAACTGTACATCTGATTTGCAAGATTACTTGGGATTTGAAGGTCCATGTCTTACACATGTAAAAATGCCACTACAAAGCAAAGTGGTACATTTGCTGAAAATAAGAGGACATTAAGACACTTATGGCTGTCTTTCTTTTAAGTGAGGATTAAAGTGAGGATATTTTTAATTTCCTTATTAAATTGTATTAGGGTCCATGTGTGTGTTTAAGTGCATTGTGTATTATTTGTACCTAGATAATGGGTGGGGGGATAGCTGGGGCTGAAGACCAAGGGCCCAGCCATCTGGAAGTCCCGATGGTCTATAGCTGGTAAGAAAAATGCTTGGGGTTGCAAGAATGGTCATGACATTTTGTTGTTGACAATGTGTTGCTGATTTTAGTGGAGCTCACTGCCTGGTACCATCACAGACAAGAGGGTAAAAACGGCAGAAAAGTTCTCAGAGGCCCACACAGAATTTTCAGGTAGCAATTAAAATAATGTATTCTGTGGTTTTGTGCGATGTTATTCTGGAATGCTGTATTACATTGGTCAATGGTGTGGGAATGGAAACCTGTCTGTATGTTAAAGCTGTATGATTGAAATGTATTGACCCCAGACTGAATGAGGAGGGGAAGGGGGGGGATATACATGTGGATGATTAAGGAGAAGAGGCCCAGAAAGATCTCTAGCTCTGAATCACCAGTCTATAGAGATGAAATTACTTAATTTAAATTATTAACAAAATACTGATTTTTGCAATGTATGTGTATATATCAACTCAATTTGCGTGGTTAAAAGACAACAAGTGATACCCTTCAACTGTGTGTAATCTCCACCCCATCTTAATCTCTTAAATAACTAACCCAACAAACAAAATATTGTTTTTAGGATTGGGTTCTTAATCCAGCCACTAATGCACCTAACCAATCAGCAAGAAGACCCTGTTGGGGTTTATCAATCATCACATATAAAGCATGCTCACTAAACAATGAATGACACTATGTTATTCCTCAATATGCCACTTTCATATAGTACATATGTAATATCATATTCTGCTCCACTCACCCCACAAGCATTGCTTCCCTCCTCTCTTTGCTTCTTTCCATACACACCTTCAAATTTCCTGCACCCACCTCCTAACTGGTGCTCTCCATAAGACTTTTCTTGAAGATCTCCTCAATATCTTGTCTATCCACATTCCTTCTATTACCATATGTTCACATAACCTTTCCAAATATTGGCAATATTATTCAATCTTGACTCATTATTTCTCTACTATGCCACTTATGTACCCTCCAACATATATTTCCGATAAACATGTAGTTGGCACTGCATGATGCCACACCATGTATCTTTTTATTGTAGAGTTTATTGTAAAATATGTTGTCTTCATATAATTAAAAGATAATAATCTTGGTATATAAGGGACAAACATTAACAAGACATACATACATACATACAAACATATATACACATTAATTTGTAGTATATGTAGCTAGTTAAAAAAATGAGGTCCTATTATTGGAAATATTAAACAATTATCTTCTGTAATACATGTAATTAAATTTCCAGGGATTTGGGGAATAGTGCTCTGTATTCAGCCCAGAGTGACTTGCATTCCCTTCCATGACTTTCTTCCCTGTTGTTTGAGCTTTTGCGGCAGCTACTTTCAGTAGCTAGAAGTAAGTTGTAATTCTCTTCCCCAGACATTCTCCTCATTAAGGAGACATTAGGAACTGAATAATAAGTGCTCCTTGCTGAACTTTCCCAAACAATGGGGTGTACAAAATGATCTACTTTATTAACTGGTGGCTTTCAATTAGAGTGAGCAGTTCATATAAAGATTGTAGTTTGTCTATGATCTGTGATACACATCTGGAGGAATCTATTGTTTGCTAGTGACCTTTTTTATAGCACTAGACATTTATTTTATACACTCTAAATGATGCCCTTTCATGTTTGACATGTGAATCCCCAGGGAATGTCCTTTCACTGACTTGAGCAACAGAGTATGCTAAGACAGCGACTTCTAGTGCTTTACAAGTGTCAAGATGGGTGCACTCCACTGCAGTAGAAGCCCAGTAGTAGATATGAGTGAAGTTTGCTGGAATTGTGCTGATTTTGTGGGGGAGAAGCCCATTTTGCCAAAGTGCAAAGTACAGGTGATATAATATTTGAGCCCCACTTTTGCTTCACCATTCCATACTGTTTTGTAAATTGAACTCTATGAATAGGAGAACAATGTTGTCAATTCATTCTGTTCTGTTGTGCGGTTCTGATAGGATTAGATTTTTAGGGCAGAACAAAAATTCGTAGTGGAATTCCATTTGGACAATTTAAGGCTAAATGCCATTGGAGAAACATACAAAAATCCATACCCAATAGAACCTAGTCATTCTATAAATGCTTTACAATCAAAATAATTACCAGTCTAATCATTTTAATGTGTTGTACCCTGTGCTTTGTACTACATTTATTATATTATAATGCAATATTAACAAATTTAGCAATGAAGCATTACTCCATTAGAAATTCTATTTTTGGAATGTAATAGAACTAATGTATATTATATCCTAAAAATATATCCTAAAAATATGTGTCAATTACATTTGCGCATCAGACATTCCTAGTTTGCCAAAAAATAATAATCCCTTTTAAAAATGAGTATAGAGCAAATGTCTTTGTGCATGCATTTTAATCCATGTAGTGTAAGACTCAATATCTACATACATGACAAAAAAAATGTAATGTATGGCATCAGTGCTAAACTACTTTATAGCTTTTGTATCATTTCTTGATATCAATGATTTATTGTACATACATTATTATATATGAAATTTGAGAAACTGTTACAAATATGTAATTTTTGACTTGGATTGTGATAAGGGTTTCAAGAAAATGCATTGCACAAAAAAAAATTAAAATTTTATTCTTGAAACTTTGCGTCATGGGTCCCTGCTTTCAGGACGGGGGAGGGGGGCATGTCTCTACAGACATTTGTGAAAACTGTTTTACAAGAGAAGATGCTGTTACACACTGCAACCAATACAATTCTAAGTGTCCTATTTCTAGAGCAGTTTAGACAATGGCAGCAAGCCTTTGATTTCCTGATGGGTACAGCACCTTTTCCAGTGGATCCATTTTTATAACTGTCCCCAACTGCTTGTAGAACAAATCAGAAGATGCAGGAAAGACAATCTGGACATTCAGCCGAACTGTGAACATGTTTCAAGGACCAGAGAAAGGAGAGGAGCTGAAAGGTTATAAAAAGCTTAACACAGCAAGGAACCTAATCTGTGAGCACAGGTGATTTGAAGTGTGTGTGTTTTACATAGCTGTTCCTGCTGTTAAAAGTGGCAGCCCACGCTGAGTAAATGATTTGGGTCTTTAGTTGTTCATTGTTTATTAACCTTTTGTTTTTGTTTAATTGTAAGTTGAAATTCAATCTCTACTTCCTTGTAATTTACACTGCTGTGTCTCTGTTTTCTGTTCTTTGGCTAATGCTTTAAAGGTGTTGCTTGTTCTCTCGCAGTATAGAGGTAATTTACTAAATTCAAAATGGCAGCTGCATTGTGCAAATGCAACTTTGGGCCATATTTCTCAATTTTGCACATAGATTTGAACTGAAATAAAGGGGTGATAAGGGTACATTTTCAGGTGGGTCCCTTGCCATGCCCATAAACAATAGACAAATCCATTTTGGAAAATGACTTGAATTTTACCCCAGCTCACAGCTCTCATCCTATACTTGGGACCTGTTTTGTGCCTGCCTGTGGCATTTCAGCGGAGAACATAATAAAAAGATTCACACACCCTGATCTTGGCAAGGGTAGCTGCTGAGATCAGAGCAGAGGTATACTCTTTGTTTTGAGCTGGATGGACCACCGAAGTGAACTGCTGCAAAAATAAGACGTCTTTTTAAAAAATGTTACATGGTTAGAAATGATGAAAAAAAGACACAGGTCCATCAAATTTAACCTGAAACAAATGTAACCCATGTTGAAAAAAAGGCATATAAATAACTACAAGCCTCATAGCAAAGAAAAAAGGTTTATTGCTGAATAATTGGAAAAGTTCATATTCGGACCACATAAAAGTGAAATGAGCATTTATAAGCCACAATTAATATGAATCACTATTTGGCAAACTGCTACTTCAACTGTGGTGGTTGGGACTATAACTTACATGTTGTAGGATAAATTAATATAATGTTGCTATAAATTATGTACTTATTAAAATAATTACAATAATATTGCTAACAATTAAAATACACCCAGAAGCATGGTAGACATTGTGCTAGAACTTGGGTTAGCCTATGTAGCACATCAGGCATTTATGCTAGCTAATGGTCTAATACACAAATATCTTACACTTCTGAACTTCCCTTTCTTGCTTGAACAAGTTGGTCAATAGTAAACGGAGGGTCAAGTGAGTAGAAAAATAATATGCTAGCATTTGTCATATTATGTAGAGAGCACACTATTGATTTCAGCACCCCTTTGTGCAGATTGTCTTTCTTTCCTACAGAAGTGAAGCATTCCAAATGAATTGTGTTCGCCAGTATAGATCAGTATAGATCATAGTTTGTCAAGAAATCAATTACAATAACATTGTTACATGCATGTTTGCAAAGCAGGACTTTTATCTGTTTTGGGGCAAGTACAGTCATTCAAAACTTCAAGATTGGAATCCCTTTATGCAGTTAATAAAAGCAGTTGGTAAACAATGTTCAGGTGATATTAGTCAGGTTCCTAGTTCATTGTAATGGCACAACATGAAAATTAACAAATGCATTATCTTTTTATGTACCATATAGAAGACTCAATGTATTACATTGGATAGTCTACTAATATAACAGTTGTAAATGTCTGACCAGTGAAACAATGGGGGACACTGGTCGAATTGGAGCGGTATGTCTGTGGTTTGTTGGGAAGTGTATATAAAAGAACAGCAACAACTTTTGTTAAAATTCTGTTATGAAGAAGACAGATTTGTCTGGATAACAATGGAAAAATCAATAGTACTTCAACCTGCAATTTCATTGTTATGAAAAATACTGTTTCTTCATATTAAGAAATACTAAAACTTCCAGTAATTCAAGATTTATTGACCAGAGACATTATGAATCATTTGTAATTGCAATAAACCATGCTTCACAATTCATAATGCAGGTGCTGTTCTTTATTGAGTTAATTAGAATAAGTGTAACTAAAATACTGCACCCCTGTGCTTAAAATGGAAAATATAGATGACTAGAAGAGTCCTTTTATTCAATGAGGTCAGGGTTTATAAGTTACAACACCAGCAGAACACACAATATTAAACACTTAGGGGCATATTCTATTAGCCGCGAAGGCACTCCTTGGCGATGTAACATCGCATATTTCTCTTTGCCTCCTATAGAGGTGAGAGGAGAAATCCGCAATGTTGAGTTACCATAGTACCTGCAAATGTGCACAGCCATGATGTTCGGAGGAGCTAATTGAATGTGCCCCAACGTAGCTTACTATTGCCAATTTAAACTTTCTCATTTAAATAAACAATGTGCAAGGGCTTTCTGGAAATCCATCTTTGCCTTATGGACAGCTATTCTGCATTTGCTAGTGAACCCAAATCTTTAGATTGATGTATAATGTCTGTGCTATTTCTAGAACTACATATATTTTTCTAGAAGTAATACCCAGACATGTACATATAAGCACAGCATCACCCTGAAGAACCAATCTAATATGGCTTGGACATACCCCAGATACACTTCTTAAGAAGCATATATTTTGCATAGACCTTGCTGATAGTATTTCATCTATTGGAGTCTCGGCTATATCATGTCAAGTGTGGCCATCTATTTGGATTTCGTTTGTTAATTTCCTTTTGAACTACTGTAGGATAGAAGATTATTATTATTATTATTATTATTATTATTATTATCCTTTATTTATAGGGCACCACACAATTTCTGCAGCGCCGTACAGAGACCGACATAAAATCATACAGGGTAGTTACAGTACCGAACAATAAACAAATACTACCAGGACTTCAAACACTCCAAACATAGCTTGTATAGTGACGTAGGAGCAGAAGTATAGGTAGAGAAACAAGAGGGAAGAGGGCCCTGCTCATAAGAGCTTATGTCCTAGAGGGAGGGTAAACTGACAGGAGGCACAAAGGGAGTTAGAGGAGGGGATCAAGCCCAAGAGACGGGGAGAGAGAGGGTAAGATAATCAAATATGGAAAGAAGATTAGGTCCACAATTTTTTCTCCATCCTTTTTACATGTACATTTAGGGCCCAAAATGTGTAAAAAGATACATGGAGGCCCATTGTATGCATTTTAAAATATAGTGGCAATTTGCACAGCACAGACGAATTATACATGAGGCGGTGCAGGCAGGCCCGGTAGGTCCTAGTCCTCCTGCCACCATCCACCAGCCTCTTAAATGTTAGGGTTATTTTGTAAATAATAACAGTCCCAAGCAGGGTGCAGATTCCAGGGTGTGTGGGTAAGTTAAACGTTTACAAGCGGATGCATTCAAATGAGATGGATGGGTTCACAGTCTAATCAAATCTATTGTTTTATGTTACATAGGAAACAACGTGCACAGTATTAAATAAGCCCATTATACATATTAATGAGCACCATGTTAGTGGTGACTGAAAATCATTAGACACAGTTATGCTAAAAATTAATAAAGAAACATATAATTAGATGTGTTAAAAACACTAATCTTGTATCAAATGCATGATGAGTTCATAATTTATGTTAGATATGTAGTAATATTGAGCAAAGTACAAAGTTGCAGAGATAATCAATTTACCAGGTATATTTTAGGTACCTCTTTATATATTTTCTTTGTAGCTAGTAAGTAAGTAAGATAATGCAGATGAGTCATTTAACACTATTACCTTGAAAAGGAAGGGATTGCTGTACCAGAGTGCTCACCAGAGTAGAGTGATTCATAGTAAAGTATCCAGCGCTTTATTGGATTAGTTGTGGTTTATCTCTGCTTATTATACTTTAATCACTTTCACATTTTTTTCTTTAATATATATGAGGATGGGGCATTTCAAGGTTCATCTTCATTGCCAGTTGGTCTAGAAAAGGTATTTTTTTAGGGGGCCCGTACGAGTATCTTGCCTAGAGCCCTGTGAGGTCTTAATCAGGCTCTGTTGCAAGGTACTGCCTCCATTTATTATAGCATTTTCTTCAGGGCTTGTTCACACATATGCACTAGGAAAATTGGTACAAAACTAGCACAAACTTTAGACACTTTTCGGTGGTTAATTTTTGAATTTTATTTCCCATGTGCTTTTCCCAATACAATCTATTGTACTGGTAGCAGCATTAACACATGAGAGATAGATTGTTGTTATGTTGTAAAATCTTTAAGGCGATGTTGACATTTTAGAGTGCACTATTGGTGAGAACAGCACAATTTTTATTATTTGAATTGTTTTTAATGAGCTTTTCATGCAATTGTTGATTTGAGGAAAGTACAAAAATCAGAGCGGTGTGAATGAGCCCTTTAAAAAGTGAAAAGTGTAATGCATGATATTTATCTGTGCACATTAATTTGTTGTAAAAGAGTTATTGAAGGTAAAAGTGTATGGGGTGTGCCTAGAGCAATGCAGTCTAGTTAGTTTGCATAACTTTGTAATTACTTTCTAATTTGTATATAGTTTAATAATACAACATTTATATATCCTTTACAGAGTTTGTCCAACTTTTCTGGAGCCCTTTACATGTCCTGGTGTCATGATTTTCGGTCGTATTCAGTTGCACCAGCTGCAGGTCAGGTCTATGTACCTAATGATAGTGATGACGGCTGCGTATGCATTCTAGAACATGTGTCTGCAAACAGGAGCAGCTGCAAAAATGCACTTTATGTACAGTAGTTTTATAACATCATGAGAAATGCATTTCATTAGAAAATAAATAAATATAAAATACTTTTTAAAAATGTTTTTTCATTAATGACTATATTATGAAGAGGCACCAATAATTGAATACTTATTTTTCATTTCTGTGTGTTTCACTAGGACATTATATTCCAAATATGTATTACACGTATCCTGCAGTCTATTGTGTCTGTCTCCATACAGCAAGTGCCGTATAGGCAGAGCATACCTAGGCCCGTATTCAAGAAGAGACGTTTCTTCAGCTCTGATTGTAGTTGAATAAGACGTGCTTATGCCTGATTTAAGTCCACTTTTAAAACTGTTTGTTTTGCATGCCTTATTGAATCAGGCCCCTTGCGGTGTCATTTATATTAATTCTGTTTTGTTTCTGCTTTAATAATCTTTTTTTTTTAAGTACATGTCAACTGTTACAAGATTGCCAGTAGAGGGCAGTCACTGATTCCACTAGAAATTGTTGACCGGGTCCGGAGTAGCTAATGATTCTAGTAAATGGAAATAAGAAATTGTACTTTCTGAGTTGTTAAATTCCCTCTCAAAATAATACCTTATATTAAATTAACAATTCATTTTAGTTAAAAACTCTGATAATATTTTTCAGACTTTCAAGTAGTATTCTATTGGTGGGAGGGGAAACAGTAATTTATGTCATTCTACCTATACCTTATAACAAAATATTCATATTGTGTGTATGCATAATATACAAATTCTACATATATATATAGAAAATGATTATATACATATTCTTCAGAAAAAGCCTACAAACCGCACCGCTTTGCATAGTGGAGCAAGTAAACCTGCTTTTTCAACCATGGAAACAGCTTTTCTTCATATATCAAACAGTATTCTGCATTAGAGGAGGGATTCCAGCTACCTGTAACCCTATCTATACTGGGTGGGGTATGTTATTTCGGCAACACTAATGCAGACACAAGTTAGAGCGACGCGACAATTCCGATGAGTATAAAAGCGTCAAAGAGTAAATCTAGACTTACTAGGTAATAGACATGCCACAATCTCCACAGGCTGTATGGACAGCACATGTAAATTTCAACTGTGTAAAATCTCTCCAGTAATATTGACGTAACTTCTAATGTGGACAGATTGCTGGTTTTAAGGCGGCAATGACCTGAATTAGATTATACAGGCGCCGGGTTCGTTAGAAGTCACATCATTAGTAGTGTAGAGTTTGTACACGGTCAAAATTTACATGTGCCCTCCATACAGCCTGTGGAGAATGTGGTATGTCTGTTATCTAGCAAGTCTAGATTTACTCCTTGTCGCTTTTATACTCATTGGAATTGTCCTGTTGCTCTACCTTGTGTCAGCATTAGTGTTGCCTAAAAACTGCTATAAAAGTACTAACACCAGTACTTGCCATGGTCTATTTACACATTTAATGTTTGAATGTTAATTACATGTTATTTTGCATTTATGTGCAAATTAGCACAAAACTATAGCAACCAAATAGCAATTAGGTTTTATGTATCTAAAGCACATTAAAGAATGAAAGCAAATATGCAATTTGTTGCTTATGATTTAGTACACATTTACACTTAAAGGCAGTGGTAGTAATACCTACATTTATAGGAAAATACACTGACTATTTATCATGCATGTAGCATATTAATACTGGCAGTAGTCACTTGTTACTCGTCAGTTTTATCGTGGGATAGACGGGTATGCTGCATCATCTTTAGTAGTTGGAACCAAGTGAAGCTATCACCTAGTAGCAGAATAAATTAGAACAGGCGCATGCTTTGCATTTAAAGTAGGTTTTCTTGGATGCCTGCCAGGTTCTATTCAGAAAGATGACCTCATGAAAGCTTATTTAACAGAGACTTCACTATCACTTTATAAAGCAGCCAAGTGACATTATTTGTTGGTTCTTTTTCCATTGATTAAAATGTGTCTTAGGAAATAGGAATTCTTTAGCAGACACAAATACCCATTGCAACATTTCTACTCTATTTGAGCACAGAAATAGAATTAGAAAAGAAATGGAAGTCACTATCTTATATTTGACGAATAAATGTCTGAAACAGTAACATGAAAAAACCCTCACTTATCTCTGGTCACTAGGCTCTATCCTGATAGCTTATGGTACTCCTAAACCTGTGACTACAGTACTTTTGTAACAAAAATGTTATGTATTTTCCCTAATTCAAATTGTTTATTATTGAGACAGTGTTCTTATTGTTTTATGGTTATGCATTGAGAATTGGAAAAAGGGGGAGTTTCTGGGGTGTGGCCTACCATCCAATATGCGTGGACGGAACTTCTAACAGCTCCTACCATTGTGATCTGAATCGGGTTGCCGTCCTGCCTCACATGCGAGCAAGCCTCAGGTGCTGCTGATTAAACTGCTGATATCCTCAGCTGCCAACTGACACCTGTCTTGATCTTCATACCGGTTCTAGGGACCACATATTGCCACCAAACTGGTATTGCTGCGACGCGCACGTCAAGAGGCCCTGATCCTGCCTCTACAGGTCCTAGATGCTGACTGGACGGGGACTCGATGGGACAATAACCAAAAGGAAGGAGCCGCACACAGACACCAGAGAGGAGATTTAACTTACCTGTCTGCCACTCAGAGTATCGGCCAGCTCCACCAGTTTGAGATCCCTCTTTATCTGCCAGACAAATTCCTCACTCGGACAAGGCCTATGCCACACAAGGAAACGCATTCTTGCAGCTACCAGACTGTTGTCTTTTTCCGGGACATGGACATCCAATTGTTTCAGGACCTCACACCTTGTTCGATCCAAAAACGAAGGGATCTACAACTAGTCACTAGTATTTTCCTCCGGCACAATATTCAATATTGCTGTTTTTTTTTTGTTCTGGCTCCAAGTCTCCGCTGCCAATTCCTCTCACTTTGTTAAAACACTGGATCAAGGTCAGAACCTCCTTGCCAAGTTAAATATTCCTTCCCGTGACATCTGCTCTTCAGTCTATGCCTCCTGAGGCCCAACACCCGGCACTTCCCCAGCCTGAGTGGTCCTGGTGCTCTCGTCGACTTCTCTGGGATGCAGAACCACCATGATATGACTTTACTAGTGTTTGCTCCTAACTTAATTTTTTTTTTCAGGTGGATTTCCAATGATGGTTGGAGCGTATCACCTTGCCTGTCAAATATCGGTTCCTCCAGATCTCTTAAAGCATCAAGTATATTGCTCAGTTTGTCTTTTTTGATAATGTTTTTCAGTTTTGTCATGGCTTAAGCACATTATAATTTTTGCCTTCTCATAATGCATTATGGCTCAATGATTCGGGCCAAAGAGGAGATGGCAAGTATACTTGTGGACCCCCCTACCTATAAAATCGTGCTCTATGCTGATGAGGTCCTACTGTCTATCACCTATCCTACCAACTCTATACCTACCCTCTTAACTGAACTGGACCTATACAGTCACTTTTCGGGTTGCAAAATCAACTCGGACAAGAGGTTTTGGACTTTAATGTTCCTAACTCTGACAAGATACTCCTGGGGCGTTCTTTTCCATTTCAATGATGGCTCAAAAAATCAAGTATTTGGGGGTCTTTATTACTAAACACTAAGGACACTTTTTTCAAGAATATTTTCCCCATCTTCTTGACCAAATAAAGCTAGATCTCATTGCTTGGTCGCATCTTTATATATCTTGGATTGGCCACATTAATGTCGTTAAAATTAATGTCCTCCTAAGTTTGCTTTATTATTTCCAAACCCTTTCCATTTGTATCCCTCCCAATGTTTTTAAATTCCTCTAATTTCATGTAACTAAATTTATCTGGTCGAGCAAATGGCCTCGAGTCTGACTTAAAATCCTTCTGAGATCCCAGTGGGGAATGGGCCTGGGGAATCCTGATTTCCGCTGATACTACCTATCCGCCCAACTCACTAAAGGTGTTCTATGGTGTGGCTCAAAAGATTTCAGCGTATGGTCTAAACTTGATCTGGGACTGCTCTTGTTCTCTTCTCTCCTGTGGCTCCCAAGGGCTTGTTTCCCAAAATTCTTTTTCCTCCACCCAATCATCACACACTCCCTATCCATTTGGGATTCCTTCTCAAAAATACAGTCTCTCACCTCATCCCTCTCCTGTGACACCGTTATTTTATTCCACAGACTTTTCCCCGGGACTTCATCCTATTTCATTTAATCCGTGGCACTCTCAGGGAGTCGGATATCTTAATCACCTAACATCTTCCCCGATTTTTCCTCAGTTTTCCGACATCCAATCTTGCTTTCACATCGCTTCAAAACATTTCTACCAATTTCTAGAACTACGCCATTTCCATAATGCAGTCAAAGACCGCCTCTCCTCCCGCCCTCTGTCTTCCTTCAAATCCCTCTGTTTATGTCAATCTTTGACAAAAAGTCTCATCTCTACACCGTACTATGAGCTTGCTCCCTCTCCTCTGGGCCTTCGGGACCCCCATGAACTAGCCTGGGAACGTGACCTTGGTGAGGCATTATTAGATGAGGAGTGGTCTGAGATCCATGAGAATGCTGCCTCCAGTTCTATTTGTGTTAGAACTATGGAGAATATCTATAAGGTGCTATACCGATGGTATTATGTGCCTTCACAACTTCATAGAATCCTCCCTGACTCCTTTGATCGGTGCTGGCTGGGGTGCTCCCATGAAGGCACTTACCTTCATATTTGGTGGACATGGCCAAAACTGACATATTTCTGGACTAAGATCAAACACATGATTCAATCAATTATTCAGGTGGATATTTCCCTGGAGCCCAAATTTTTTCTTCTTCCTCTGGGAGTCCCCTCGGTGACCCACCATCAGAAAACACTAATTAGACACATTTTCTCTGCAGCTACCTGCTAAATAGCAGTGCACTGGCGGCACCAGTCTTCCCCTTCCCTACAGACACAGCAAATAGAGTATATGACCAGCATCATCCGCAACTCTTTGAGAGCTATCACCAAGGTTTGGGACCCGTGGCTCTCCTTTTTCCAGGCTCGCTCACCTTTCACATAACTAAGTATTACTATCTCTTCCCCCTCCCTAGCTCTTTACATCCCTCACTTTGGATTGAGCCCCTTCTCTCCTTTACCCCTACCCTTTCTATCGTCTCTCTCTTATTTGCACTCTCCCTTCTTCTTCTTCTCTCCCCTCTCTAAGGAAAACTCTTGGTCACTCTTTCTTCTCATCTATAGCCATATTGATGATGTGCTGAGTTCTACCTCTACGCTGGTCATAGACTCTATTTGCTTATTTTCTTATTTCAATTTGTGAACTCATATTGTCAGTTGTAAACTTTTTCTTTTGTGACATTGCAAAAATAAAAAGTTAAAAAGAATTAAAAGAAAAAGAAAAAGGGGAGTTTGTAATAATCAGTGTCAGGGCTAGATTTACTAAGCTGCGGGTTTGAAAAAGTGGAGATGTTGTCTATAGCATCAGATTCTAGCTATCATTTATTTAGTGCATTCTACAAAATGACAGCTAGAATCTGATTGGTTGCTATAGGCAACATCTCCACTTTTTCAAACCTGCAGTTTAGTAAATATACCCTTCAGACTGTGTCAGCATTTAACACTTATGGGCAACTGTGATGCAGATTGAGTGCTAGGCCAGTTTACATAACATATCTTGCATAATATTGCTCTGTGCATGCCCAAAAAAGTAGGCACATGCATATGGACCCTTGCAGATTTACGTGACTTACACCTGCTTGCACCAGGATGGATGTTTTATAGTAGACTTGTGCCTGAATAAGGCATGTTCATAAATGTGAACAGATGCACCAAGACAAAGATGTATTTGTGCCTCAGAAAGATGTATTATTTGTGAGTGGTCACGGGCTGGTGCAAATAGTTGCAGTCACCAGAAACAGCGATCCACTTGTGGTTGTCTGTTTGCAACTGAAAAGTTAAATATCCTTGTATTATGTCACATCTGCAGAACATGGACTAAATATGTGGCTTTATGGAAATGTTCAAGCCATTGGATTTATACTACCTGGTTTAAAAATCTCTTATTAACACTGTTAAAACATTTGCTATAATAGCAACCCTCTTTAATCAAATAATCCTTCTTTAAGTCCCTCATCTCTTCTCAGTCCTCCAATCCCCGCCGCCTCTTTGCCACCTTCAACACCCTCCTCTCTCCTCCACCCCCTCCCATCCCGCCCTCCCTATCTGCTTCTGACTTCTCCCCCTTTTTCTCTTCCAAAATTGAGGCCATCAGACTCGATCCTATCCCCTCTCGCCTCCATCGCTCTCTCTCTCCCACGGCCTGCTCTTACCTCGCTCACCTATTCAACCTATCACTCTCCTCTGGCGTAGTCCCCTCCTCTTACAAACACGCTCTTATCTCCCCCATCCTAAAAAACCCCAATCTTGACCCCACCTCCCCTGCTAACTATCGCCCTATCTCACTTCTCCCCTTTGCCTCCAAACTACTTGAGAGGATCGTCTGCTGCCGCCTCACCAGACACCTCTCGGACAATTCCCTCCTCGACCCTCTCCAATCAGGTTTCCGTCCCCTCCACTCCACTGAAACTGCCCTGGCCAAAGTCACCAATGATCTTCTAACAGCCAAATCCAAGGGTCACTTCTCCCTACTCATCCTCCTTGACCTCTCTGCGGCCTTTGACACTGTTGACCATCCCCATCTGCTACAAACTCTTCTCTCTCTTGGCCTATCTGGGTCTCTCCTCGCCTGGTTCACCTCCTACCTTGCAAACCGCTCCTTCTCTGTATCCACATCTGGCTTTTCCTCTGACCCCTCCCCTCTCCCTGTTGGAGTCCCTCAGGGCTCTGTTCTTGGCCCTCTAATCTTTTCGCTCTACACCTCCTCCCTTGGTGCTCTCATCTCCTCTTTCGGTCTTCAGTATCACCTCTATGCTGACGACATCCAACTGTACATCTCCTCACCCGAACTTTCCTCCACCCTCTTCTCTCGTGTATCAGACTGCCTCTCTGCCATCTCCTCCTGGATGTCTTCGCACTTTCTCAAAATTGACATCTCTAAAACTGAACTCATTGTCTTTCCTCCCGCCAGGTTCCCATCCCACTTTGACCTCTCTATCACTGTCAACAACACCACTATCTCCTCTGTCACCCAACTTCGCTGCCTGGGCGTTACCTTCGACTCCTCCCTCTCTTTTGCCCCCCACATTCAATCCCTTGCCCAAGCCTGTCGCTTCAAACTTTGCAACATTGCCAGCATCCGACCCTTCCTCTCTCAGGATGCCACCAAAACTATCATCCACACACTCATTATCTCCCGCCTTGACTACTGCAACCTCCTACTTACTGACCTCCCTCCCTCCCACCTTGCCCCCCTCCGCTCTATTCTCAATGCGGCGGCTAGACTAATCTTCCTCTCTCGCCGCTCCTTCTCCGCTTCCCCTCTCTGCCTTGCCCTTCACTGGCTCCCCATCCCCTTCAGAATCCTGTTCAAACTCCTGACCACCACGTACAAGGCCCTCTGCCAGTCTACTGCCCCCTATATCTCTAACTTCCTCTCCATTCACACTCCTGTCCGCTCCCTGCGCTCGGCAAATGACCGTCGCCTCTCCTCCACCCTGGTCACCTCATCCCACTCCAGAATGCAGGACTTCTCCCGTGCAGCCCCCTTCACTGGAACGACCTCACCCGCTCCATCCGTCTCTCTCCCAATCTAAGCTCCTTCAAACGGGCACTCAAAACCCACCTGTTCCTTAAAGCCTATCAATCTTCCACCTAACCCGTCCTACCCGCCCCTATTCTGCCCCTCACACGTCAACTGGCTCCCTTTGTGCTTGAGTTTTGTTCACCCTCCCTTAGGATGTAAGCACATTTGATCAGGGCCCTCTTCCCTCCTGTCTCCATACCTGTTCTTCTGCTCTGTCTGTACTGCATCAGCCTGCCTGGAGCCTCTGAAGTTTTGGTATTTATTGTTAACTGTTCAGTTATGTCTCACCCTGTATAGTCTACTGTTTGTACTGTGTACGGCGCTGTGGAACTCTTGTGGCGCCTAACAAATAAAGGATCATAATAATAATAATAATAACCACTCAACAGAATCATTACCTTTCTCAGTGGGTATAAAGGCCCTTTAGATTTTTAAGCTTGTCCCTCCCAAGTTACTACCCACAGTAAAATGTTAAGTTGTCAAGTATCCACCTCTACATTGACTGATACACAAAAAAATCCATAGAATACAGAAAAAGCGAAACACACACGAGATTACTTGTGAAACACATAAGTACATGTGTGTGTGTGTATTCCTACTCATTAAACAATATGGCTTTATTCATACCATAAAATTCATAACTCCCAAAATAAAACTAAAATTAACCCATATTGGAAATTCAAAAGTTATTCTCTTCAAGATCTAGTTTCAACCCGGCTTTGAAATTTGATATTCATGTGTTCAATTCTGAAAGATCTTTATACCTGCTTCGCTCTTACAAATGGAGCACTACTATTTTATCCTTAATGACATGATGTGACGCCTGCTGAGTCGGGTTGGGTACGAAATAATGATCCTCATTATTTCAACACTACTTACCCCGACATTACCCCTTCACAGCACCGATGACTACGTCGCGGTTATCGGTGACGTCATCAGCTGGCGCCGGCTTCTTCTGGGATCACCATGATTTTCAGTCGGTTTACACAGAAGTCGTCCTGCACGCTGGTCGGAAGGTACCCTTAGGTCTCTCCACGCCGAGGTAAGTAGTGTCGGGGTAGTCAGCATCGATATGCTGACTATCACCAGTCAGGAAGACATGCTGGAAATGACCCACTAAACAGCTCACTTACAGTCGTAGTGTGGCACCATTAGAAATGGGTGGTACAATTGAGAGCTTAAAGTATGGCACTTGATCAGTAAAATAATAGCCCTCCACGGAGGTTAAAAATTCTAATAAATTCTATTATATTTAAATTATATTTATATTTTAACATATATACTATGTTATATTATAGTATAAAGTAGTAAAACAAGACTGGTTATTAACTTCATGCAGTGGAGACTACATATTTGGTGCTCCTATGTACCCATTTAGTGGACAAATAAGTCCAGTGGCACAGAAAAATGTGACTGCATTTCTTTTACATCTCACATCTGACCACCATAATCTTCCCGCATGAAAGCATAATATAGAATAAATACAAGCACTTCTCCTATTAATTTCCTATTTATATAATAGATCATTATTGATTCACTCAGCAGTATGACTAATTTGGTCATGCAATGCAGACAAGACATAATGGGTAAAATAAATAGGACAAAAATTAAACGTAATTATTGATGTACAAATATAGAAAAGCAATCGCATGAAAACATTTTTTTTCTATAAATCCGTGTGACAGGCTATAAGAAGAATGTTAGTATTTACCATTTTTCCTTGGTTTGTTTCATCAAGCTGCTATTAATGATTCATAATGCTGCACAGTGTAACCATGGTAACCACAGTCATTTGGTATATGATGTAGCGAGAGAAGGATTTAGAATACCCCTCTAAGCCCTGTCTACTCTGTGTCATTTGCCTTCATATTTTTTATTTTTTATATTTTAACATATTGTTATATTTTAATATAGGCTTTACTAATACAATCTACAGTTCAAACATATAGATGTGGGATAAACTATATAAGATCCTTAAAATGTACCTATTTTAGCTAAAAAGGAAACAAACAGATACACCAATGTAGACAATGATACAAATTCAAACTCAAACTATTGCACATTTTCTCTCTTACTTTGATGATTCTGTCAGCAATCTACTTAACAGAATAAAACAAAGTGATATGTTTTATAATTCATTAAAAAAACAGTATAGAGTGTAAGTAGCAACTTGCTTGGCATGCCTACTAAGTGTTGATTGCATGATCTTTTAGCACGTTGGTGTATCACAGATTATTCATCTGTCACACAATACAGTGGTGTGTTAATTTTGGACTTCGAATGTTGGTATAGTTTTAACATAATTCTTTTGTTTTTTATTAGCACTATATTTCTTATTGATTTGAGATACAGTTTCTTCAGTAACTGCGAAATCTGAACATAATGCATCTGGCCGATCACGTGATCGCAAGCAGGGAATTTGAACTTCCCCTTTGCTATATAAGAACTGCTTTGACACTTGTCCTGTGTCAGGGCAACAGATTGTTTACCCCAGCGTCTGACTCCAGCACCCCTCTCTCTCTCTCTCTCTCTCCCTGTGCCTTGTCTCCCTGTGTATGACCATTTGCCTGCTTGACTTTGCCTCTGCACTTTCTCTGCATTGTGTACCAGACCTTGCTGAACCTTGACAACGTTTTTGGATTTTCCTAGAAAATCCATCTCAGATTGACCCAGTGCATCAGACCTCTACTTACCCTCTTGACCATGGCTCCAGATCTCCCCTTGTACTGCGCATAAATGTTCGCGTACCAGATCTCAGCTGTCTCCTTGATTACAGCTCCAGGTCTCCCTTTGTACTTTGCAATCAGGATCGTGTACCTTACCACAGCTATCTCCTCTGAATATGGCTTGTCTTATTGCTCAATACTGGCATAGTGGTACGTGTACCATTCTGAACACAGGTCTCCTTATGGCTGCTGCCTCATTTCCCATTCTTTCATGTCAGCGGGCTGATCCAAGAGCCATGACCTACGAATTCCTGGCAGTCCATCCCACCTTGCGGTTCTTAGTGAGGGGAGTTCATTAGACTCCATGCCTTGGTAGGCCAGCCATAACTCTGACTGAAAGTACCTACTGTCGAAGTCGTATAATTGGATGAACGAAAGTATATTGGCTAATATTGTTTTATTGGCCGATTGCACTCAGTATGCCACGTGGCATACGGCGATCGCACTGTAAAATACTTACGCACACACTCTTATTACAACATTTAGTTATTTATGAAATTCATATTCATATTGGATCCATTACACAGTAATTTATGAGCAGACAGTATTTGGTTTATTATTAGTTTATATATTATGATTATATGTACACTTTAGTGTTATCTAAGGTTCAGGTTATGGGAAACGTGTCATGTCTGATATCATAATAATCCCCTATTCATCAGCAGCTGTCCGGTTCCATCGCCGAAGAGATCGCATATTGCATACTCTAGTTATTGATGTTAGGGAATAAATAGCCAGATTGATATCAGAAGGTGATATGCTAATGAACTCATTGTAACTGGAGCACATCCCCTGGAGAGATGACCCCCACCTTTGAATTCCTTAGATTGAATCAGCCTATGACCTGTTTACCCTGGAACCACCCGTGTCTGGACCTATAGAAGCAAGCTACATCATCTCTATTGTTCACTGTGTAACACTGACTGTATATATAATCATAGCTGCATCCCCACCAGGCTCAGTCTTCACTGATCACAGTATTCAAAGGTGAATCACTGTCCACTGGTGCCCGTGGTTAGCGCAGCGTAGCGCAAGCGGTATGTATTTATCTTTTGGTATTGGCTGTACTGTACTGTATCATAATATAATAATGTATTGAATTGTTGACTATTTACATCTGCTAAAATAAATCACTTTGTGCTGTAGAAACACATACAATCGCCTATGCAATGCTTATTTGAAAACTATAGAATTACTTTAATACTACCCTTGAGCATAACAAACACATACTACTTCTACACACTTAATATGATTAGCGCTCATCTAATCATAGCCACGCTTCTCTCTATGTTTACGTCGACTTAGCAAACCATGGAAGCCAGCTTCCAGCGATGGCTCCCAGCAGTTGCAGCCACATTTAACCCCAGTGCTGTTAGCGGCGTAGTAACTCCACCATATACCAGTACCAGTTTGACTCTAGTCAGGAGAACTCCCAATTGTTAATTACAACATACACATTATAATTATACAATGACAGCATATGAATTTAAGTGAATAAACTCATAGGTACATATTTGGTTACATTATACACAGCTTTAGCAGCAGTTATATTACTGCACGATGCCATATGTACGTATATTTGCAGTTTACACGCATTAAAAACAGAGTGTTTAGAAGTATCCATTTTATTGTTCAAATAGCCACCTTGCTTTCTCCACACTTATAACTGTCAGTGTCCATCTCTTGACACAGAGATTACACACATTATTTCTTTATTAGAAGCCATGCTTCATTGATGTGAAGACAGACAAATACTGTTTTTCAAGTTTTGTCATGCAGAATGATATTGGGTAAAGAGAAACAAAAGTCATGCCCTAGGGTTGGAAATGAGTTAGGAATGATACTTATGGCAATTCTTTGATTAATTGTATAATTCCTGAATCATTTGGGGGAAGATATGGTTGTGTTAATTAATACAGAAATATAATGTGACATGTACGAAACACGCAACCTGCATATCATTACTTTGGACATTATTTTATAAGCAATGAATGTTACGTATGTACTTTTGCATATGTTCAGGTGAGAAGATAAATGGAACTTATAGGCTTATAGTACCGATTGGCTACTGATAATATTTATGCACTTGTATTATAATAAATAAACAATATAAATATGCCTATATAGGTTGAAGTTAATAATTCATAATGCAGACAATCTTCTTTCAGGAATAATTTACCACTGTTTACATTTTGGCTAGTTACATTTAGCATGTTTACATTTAAAGATATTGTGTTATATGCTCACATTTATCTAATCACTAGTGCCTTCTTTTAGTTGCATCCTGTCCAGAATTTGGTATGTTGTTTTAAAGCAGACGTTTTGTACACAGATCCCTTTTATTTTAAATGCAGGTCAGTTGTCTATTATAACTATTACATAGGCATATGGTAATATAATATGGAACTAGAATAAAGAGTAAATACATGCTTGTAAACATTGTCAGAGCAAACACAGACTGCTAGATGCTGTGGCTTTAAAAGTTTGTATTCATTTGTGAACAAGCCCCTTAATCTCTAAACCTCTAAAAATAACCAATTTATTGTTCTTTATTAAATCCCACTTGAAAATTTTTGTTCCCTAACAATAAAAACATTTTTCTTAGCTTGTAGTCTTTTCAAAAAGGGAAACTTAAGATGATGGCTTTTAGATTTACTTGAAGTGTAGCATTTTAATTCACTTTGTCCTGCTGAGACATTGACAAATCTATTGTTAAAAGTTATTACTTTTCTCTTTTTACTGTTGAATACTACCTTTCATATTAGTCTCAATTATGGATGCTCTCATGAGGTCTTTTATTAGCAAACATTAACATGACTCAGACTATTGGGAATCTAGCCATTTATAACTTACCTAAAGACAAAAAGAGATATTCTGGAACCATTTTTTACAATGGTAACAAATATTACAATTTAAAGAACTGAAGCCTGTAATGAAATATATTTTCTCTGTATTTTTTTTTACCACCTAATTTACACTACTATATTAGTATTTTTCATTTAGTAATATGTTGAATTTGTATTTACATCACCGTATAACTTGTATCTCAATTGTACCTGCTCAGTTTTACAAGATTGCTTATAACATTAATGACATCACTATCAGTAGCTGACACAACATCTCACCATAGAAAATGTGTTGTGAGACATTTGCATGAAAGATGGTGAAAGATGGAGAGCTTAAATGTGTGAATGGACTCCATAACACTGTCAAGTTGCAATTTTTGCAATGGGGCTGTCAATCACAAAAATCACATATCCAGACTGGCACAAGAGCAACAGAATTGAAATGTCTGCACTATTGTTCATAAGGACAGATTGAGCATATAACGTACTGTCTCAGCTAATAAAGTTCATATGCTAAGTCAGTATATTTGTGCTTGAATGATATTGGTTGCCATCAAAAACAACGTTCCATATGTATTGACTTGTGCAGCATTGCATTCTGCTCTTAAACCATAAAGAAGTTACAGTATGTAACAGCTTAAATACAATTATTTTGTTGTCTACCTTCTGGGGACTTTAATTTAATGGCTTGCACATGTCAAGTTCACTAATATTTTAAGGTATCTTTCTGACCTGTATCTCTGCCTCTTGACATGGACATATATCAACAAGACTAGTAAGAGACGGCCCTAGGTCCACATGTAGGCCACTGAGTCTTCACTTCGGTGGTAGTCAGTTTCACGGTACTGACTACCCCGACAGAGAAGGTAACGACATGAGGAGTACAATTCAATAGTCCACCGACCTGCAAAAATAAATACTTACCGGAATGCTGATTACTTCATATCACGAGTTGCTGTACTGGCGACTGTAGAAAATGACGCGGTTAATAGGTACTACACCCCTTCACTTGAGGCCCCCACATCCTTCCTTGTTTATTGTCAGAATTGTTTGCTATAGCCTGTAATGCCTGTGTAAAATGTGTTCTGATATGTTATTACTAATAGATGTCCCTTTCTTTAATAATTGTATTGTTTTAACTTATTACTGTGTGGCTCTTTTGAGGTTACAGAGCTGCCCATGTGGCCCCTGAAGTGTACCGAGTTGCCTGAACGAGAACAAGACTAATTGGTTTATTTGTGTTACCAATCAATCCAACACAGAGTTGCTTTGTTCAGGTCTATGTAATCAGACCTAACTTTACCTTATACTCACAAATACATATAAGAATCACAAGTGGATTTATTTGTGTTATTTGGCACAGTTAGTGTAGCACAGGGCAGCAAAAAAGTGAACTTTACATAATAACCATTTATATTAGTATAGTTTATACTGTGGAAAACAAATAAAGCTAATTATTCATATTAATCATTGCATAAGGTAATAGTAGGTTATAAAATTTAATGTAAGTTATAGAGAAAGAGAACTCAGATTATCTGCCTACGTCTGCCTAATTACAGACACACGTTTTGTGAGCTGATACATATAAAAGATTAAACGGATGGCTAGGGTTAAAAATGTCTCCTAAAATATTTTGCTTGTTTAGATATGGTTTGCTATTGAAACAGAAGAGAAGGAGAACAGTTTTCAGTTCTTGCAATCCCCAAATGATTCATAAATTGATAAAACAGCAAAATGTATCCTCACTCTTTAAATTGATCGATTCATTATTTATTTTAATAATTTTACTTACTTATATATTGATAAATTGTGGTCGAAAAATATGGTGCATTTCTAATTGCATTCACTTCTGTTTTTGCTGATTTTTTACCCTGAAAAATAGGTTTCTGTAAATTCACAACAAAAGTTAATATCTGGAATCTCTTCGACTTGGAAGCAACAGCTTGGCTGCTCTGTAAAATGTATTTCTGTAACAATACTCTCTGTGAGACACTTTTTAACTGGAGCTGTGCTGTACAAATGTAGTTGTACTGTACAAATAGCAAAAAGGTTCTGAAAATCTTTTGTTCAACCAGGCAAAAAAAATCCCTATTGTGAATAAGACAAGTACATGTAGTATTTTCTGATGCATGCTGACAGCCTCTACTAA
The DNA here is from genome assembly GCF_038048845.1 of Mixophyes fleayi. NCBI lineage: Eukaryota > Metazoa > Chordata > Amphibia > Anura > Limnodynastidae > Mixophyes > Mixophyes fleayi. Next base: position 142,835,337 of record NC_134404.1, on the reverse strand, counting down.
CACTTTTATATGTATAGAAAGAAGAAATTTTGAGAAAAAATGAGGTAGCTTAAAACGATCAGACTGACAACAATATTTTTTAAGATACTATGCAATTATATTACTGTGCTCAATACAAATCATGAAAAGGCCAGTGTGGACTTCAACAATGAAAGATAGGTGCAGGTGTTTTTTTAGTCAATAAATCACATTTTTACAGTCATAATTCATCCAAAAGATGTAGCGACTAAAATCATTTGACAGAAAGACAAATCCTAACCTTTTATTTCTGCTAAGATGTCTGATAAATAGGTATTCACTGCAGTCTACAACAGTCATTGTTCTGTTGAGGTGCACTAACATCTAACATCACAATATATAGAGTATATGTATATATATATATATATATATATATATATATATATATATATATATATATATATATTTATATTTAGACACCAATCAGACACAACATTAACACCATCTGCCTAATGCTATGTAGGCCCCCCTCATGCCACCAAAACAACTCTGCAACACTGAAACATTGAGGACTCCATAAAATCTCTGAAGGTGTCCTGTAGTATCCGGCACCAAGACATTAGCAGCAGATGCTGGGGCCTCCATGGCTCGGACTTGTTTTTTCAGCATGTTCCACTGATGCTCAATTGGCTTAAGATCTTGGGGATATGGATGCCAAATCAACACCTTGAACTTTTTGTCATGCTCCTCGAACCATTCCTGAACATTTGCAGTGTGGCAGGGTGCATTATCCTGCTGAAAGAGGCCACTGCCATCAGGGAATACCGTTGCCATGAAGGGGTGTACTTGGTCTGCAAAAATGTTTAGATAGGTGGTACATGTCAAAGTACCATCCAAATGTATGCCAGGACCCAAGGTTTCTTAGCAGAATATTGCCCAGAGCATGATACTGCCTCCGGCGGCTTGCCTTCTTCCCATAGTGTATCCTAGTGACATCTCTTCCCCAGGTAAATGAAGTACAAACACACCGGCCATCCACATGATGTAATAGAAAATGTGATTTATCAGACCGTCGTCTTCCATTGGTCCATGATCCTTTTCTGGCACTCCACGTGCCCTTTGTAGGCGCTTTCGGTGGTGGACATGGGTCAGCATGATGGGCACTCTGACCGGTCTGTGGATACGCATCCCTATACGGAACAAGCTGAGATGCACTGTGCATTCTAAAATCTTTCTATCATATCCAACATTATCTCTTTCAGCATTTTGTGCTACAGTAGGTCTTCTGTGGGAATGGACGAAACGGCTAGCCTTCACTCTCCATGCGCCTCAATGAGCCTTGAGCGCCCTTGACCCTGTTGCCAGTTCACTCTTTGTCATTCCTTCAACCACTTTTGGTAGGTATTAACCACTGCTGGGAACACCCCACAAGACCTGCCATTGTAGAGATGCTTTAACCCAGTCGTCTAGCTGTCACAATTTGGCCCTCGTCAAAGATGCTCAGATCCCTATACTTGCCCATTTTTCCTGCTTCTAACACATCATCTTCAAGAAATGACTGTTCACTTGCTGCCTAATTTTTCCCACCCGTTGACAGGTGCCATTGTAACGAGGTAATGACTGTTACTCACTTAATTTGTCAGTGATTGTAATGTGACTTACCATTGTATGTATATATGCATATATATATATATATATATATATATATATATATATATATATATATATATATATATGTATATATATATATTTGTATATATATATATATATATATATATATATATATATTTATTCATAGTGGTCAAAGTAAGCTGCTATATGGTGGCAAGCCATACCGTCACCTCTGCTAATGCCTTAATTGAAAAACTGTCAAATTCCATTCACTTACATCCCTACTGCATTTTTCATACCACCACTACTACTAATATATATATATATATATATATATATATATATATATGTGTGTGTGTGTGTATATATATATATATATATATATATATATATATATATATATATAGGCAGTTTCTATTGTGATAGATAGATAGATAGATAGATAGATAGATAGATAGATAGATAGATAGTCTCTATCTACTTATCTATCCATCTATCTACCCTGGCCTGTTTTTTTCACTTTCTAATTCTCTATAGACCTTGGGCCTGATACTTAGTTGGCCACATTTGTGTCCAAATTTTAAGCCTTAACATGCTGCACCTAAAAAAGGAGAGGATTTATGTTCATTTGCTGATGCATACGCGTTACAAGAATACTTTCAGCTCTGCATCAGTAGCATAAGTGCCAGGATTACATCAGGCATATATACACCCACATAAACTGATGCATTAACATTTGTTTTCATAGCAAAAACATGTTCGCTATAATACAGCAGATCTAAAGTTCCTTATCATTTACTGATGAAAGTAGCAAACAATGATTGATTAAATGCGAACACTAAATCCCAGAATATTTGCATGATCAATGAAGAAAGAACCAGTCAGCTTCAGAGGTGAATTTGTAATCATCCAATCAGAAGTCACTAGCTAGTGCTGGCAATCATCATCATCATTCGCAGTGTGTATTTGCATGTAATAAATATGGCTGTTGACAGGAATAGATACATCTACATGTGTGTGCCTCTGTTTGCAGTTAAGTGAACATGCCCTTACTGTTCTTATCCTATGTTAGGCTGCCCTTTCCCTTTCAAATTCCACCTCTCCAGAGGCAAGCAGTTGCAAGTGTCAGACGAAGTGTCTGCAAGCAAATTTTTTATGGGTGGCATGCGCGCTACAAATTTGTGGAATTTACACTACGCAAACAGGTGTACATCCAACTAAGTATCAGGTACTTTCTCGGTAATCTGCATATTTTGCAACACTTGCTGCTAATGACTTAACAGTGCACATAACTGATTTATTTTCCCAGTTGACAAGAGATCCTGAATTACTGCTTTGTGTGGAAAAATATCTTTCTTTTATACATGTTTTAATAAAAATTGTATATATATATGTATATATATATATATATATATATATATATATATATATATATATATCCATGGGAACGTAATAAAGCTTTTTTTGTATTGGTGTGTCAAGGAAAAATGTAAATTTTATATTTTGTATTTTTTTGTATATATATTCTGCACTTTCCTGTGACGTGGTAGAGACAAGATATCCTACCATTATTTGACTATGTTGTTTCTACATATCATCATCACAATTTATTTATATAGCACCACTGATTCCGCAGCGCTGTACAGAGAACTCATTCAAATCAGTCCCTGCCCCATTGGAGCTTACAGTATAAATTGCCTAACATACACACGCAGCCAGGGTCGGACTGACTTGTCGGGGCGCCTGGATATCTCCCAGTAGGCCCCGACCCCTGTAAACTCCACCGCCTTTTGTTGGTGGGGGGAACAGGTATGTTAAAAGTAAACAAAAAACCCAAATATATACATACCATATTGCTGCACCGGCGCCCCTCTCCCTCCTTTCTGTTCCGTTCACATTGAATGTCACGTCTCTCCTGACATTGAGTGAGGAGTGGTGCAGACAGTACAAAGCGCACAAGAAAGAAGACAGAAGAGAAAAGACAAGAAGAGAAGAAAAGAGATGAAACAAACCAATAGGAAGGTAAGTAAAGGAACAGAGACAAGTGGATGGAAACAGAAAGCCACAGAGTGATGAAGAGGGGGGTGGGGGACAGAAAGCCACAGAGTGATAAAGAGGTTGGGACATAAAGCCACTGAGTGATGAAGAGGGGGTGGGGGACAGAAAGCCACAGTTTGTGATGGAGGGGGGCACAGAGTGATGAAGAAGAGGGGTGGAGGCTCAGAGTGATGAAGAAGACGGGGGGACAGAAAGCGACAGAGTGATGAAGATGAGGGGGGAGAAAGGCACAGAGTGATGAAGTAGAAGGGGGGGAGACACAGAGTGATGAAGAGGGGGAGGGAAGGCACAGAGTGACGAATAAGAGGGGGAAGGAAGGCACAGAGTGATGAAGAAGAGGCATGGTAGAAAGACACAGTGACGAAGAAGAGGGGTGGCAGAAAGGTACAAAATGATGAAGTAGGGGGGCACAAAGGTACAGAGTGATAAAGAAGGGGGGGCAGAAAGGCAAAGAGTGATGAAGGGGGGCAGGAAGGCACAGAGTGATGAAGAGGGGGGAGCAGAAAGGCACAGAATGATGAAGAGGGGGGAGCAGGAAGGCACAGAGTGATGAATGGGGGCAGCAGCATGGCACACAGTGATGAAGGAGGGAAGCAGCTTTGCACACTGTGATGAAGGGGCACCAGGTTAAGGGGGAGAAGCAGCATGAAGGCCACAGTGTGATCATAAGGGGGCACAGCATGGTGATCAAAAAGGGGCACAGTGTGATCATGAGGCACTGCGTGGTGATGATGAAGGGGCACAGTATGTGTGATGGCACAGGCGACTTGTGGCAATTAAATTTGTGGTGTGTGAGGGCATGGAGGCTTGTGACAATGTAATGTATGTGTGGTAGGTGATGGCTAATTAATGGGTGCTATTTTGTTTGTGGGGTGATGGTGGGGCAATTTAATTTTATAGTGGGAGCTATTCATTTAAGATGTGGTGGTTTGGGGGATATTAATTGAATGTGGAGCTGAGTTTGAGGAGCATGAGGTCTATTTATTAAATGTGAATATGAATTATTTAATGGCCGTGACGGTTGTGGGAAATAGGTATATTTATGATACGTAAATGCTATTAGTTTATTGCTGGGGCTGTTTGGAGGGAGGGATATAGGTTTATTTATTAAATGGGAATACTAATCCTTTAATCTTAGGGCTGGAGGAAGGCCTAAATATTAATGATAGGCCTGGTTGGAATTTTCTAAATGTACCCATTTTTTTTTCCAAATAGGACCCCCAACATTCCATGATTCAGACAAGCCACAACTAAAGAAACCAGAAGCCACAGGTGGTGAAAGTGACAAGAACAGGTAGGACAGTCTGTCAAATGTTCTGATTCTAGTAGGACAATCCCGATTTTTGGTGACTGTTCTGCCCAATCTGAGTGGCAGGTCAAGACTGTGTACTCTTTATATACACCCTGCATTCTTTATATACTACACTATGGTACCAACTGTCCTTCATGGGCTGACCACTACCCATTTAGTGTCTAGTCTCAACTCCATGATGGCTGGCCACACCCCCTCTAGCGATGCAGTCTCCCGGTGGGCCCTTCATGCCCCAGTCCGTCACTGCACACAGCCAGAGAGAGAGAGAATGAGAGACTAGGGACGATTTTGATAGCAGCTAATTAGCCTACTAGTATGTTTTTGAAATGTGGAAGGAAACCCACGCAAACACGGGGAGAACATACAAACTCCACACAGATAAGTCCATGGTCGGAAATTGAACTCATGATCCCAGCGCAGTGAGGCAGAAGTGCTTACTACTTAGCCACCGTGTTGCCCACATAGATTTATCTATATCTTTTTTACTTTTCAAACCCCCTTTTTTCATACCCAGTTGCTTTGCTGAAGAGAAAATGAATACATTTAAATCCATATTGTAAAATGAAGGAAGCAGAGAAGACCATGTCCATGGACAAGGATGTTGAAGTATTGAGATGTATTTCAAACAATATTTGAATGATTTTACAATTACCCTATCAGTTTGTTTCTTGGACTGTGTCAGGAAACTGAAACACCTGAAGGAAATCCACATACAAATCTGTCTGACGCTGATTAAAATAAAATAAATTTAATTTGTCTGATTTAACCCTCCATGTGCTGGCCAACTTCGCTAGTAAATGGTGGGATGTGGGAAGATAGCCTGCTTTCCAGGGAGTCTTGGAGAAGTACCCAAAATTCAAGTATGAATTATGTATGTTTATGCTGCTGATTTATTTTCTCTGTTTGAATTTTCTTCAAGCTTTATGCTTAAGACAGCACTAGCACCTGTCAGACGCCGTCCCCGCACAAACGCTAGATGCCTTGTTATTGCCCAGTCATCCCGTTGCAACAGGATGCTACTTCCGGGTCTCAACAGGAAGTTCGGCCACATGCGCCCGAACATCGCATCTCTGTCGGCAACGAAGACGCCGGCCAGCACTTCCTGTCGGCAGTCACAACAGCTGACCTCTGACCACAAGTCCACCAATGATAGACAGTCCGTCTGTATTTAAACCTGTCTCTGGCACCACTAGGGTGCCAGAGTATCTAAGTCTCTAGTCTCAGCACTGTGTGTTTTCCTGAGCTTATTGATTATTGGATTCTGACCCCAGTTCTGCCTGACCATTCTTTCGGATCTCCCTCTGAACCTATCCTGATTCTCTGGTTTTGATCTTCGGCTTCCTGATGTTTTTTCTGCCTACTCCTTCGGTACCTGTATTACGCACTCGGTTTTGACCTATTGAATTGCACGACTTTACTAGTTCACTTATACTTCGCTAACTGGGAGGGCCTCAACCTGCATGTCTGCAGCTAAACCCAAATCTCCTTGCGGGGGTCCCTGGAGAAGACCTGAGGCATGTTTAGACTCCGCGCCTCCTTGCTTAGCAGCGCCAATATCGGCAGTTAAGGTCATCAGAGCAAGTCGGTTTGTGACACCACCTAGGAAGAATCGTGCAGCCATTTTACCTCTATCTAACTATCTATCCCACAAAATACACTTAAAGAAAAAAATTCTCACAGGACATTTGTGTGAAAATGGTTAACTCTGTCTGTGACCTCTGCTTATCAGATCATATCTTCCAATTAAACTGTCCTTGTTGAATTTGATTATAAATACTTGCCCTGATCCCTGTTGAATATATGTCCATCTGTTATTGAATGCTGGCAGGACAATATGTTTGTCAGTGTTCAACAAAACCTAAGAGTCACAAGCTACTTTAAACAATGCACTTTTTATATCCATTGCTGAAACAGTAGGTTGCAATGTTATGCTATTGTGGTTATATAGCTTCAGTATCTACGTTAGGAAAGCAATAAGAAACACATTAAGATACTATTAAAAGGCAATGATTTCTTATAGTTTGTAGCATTTATTTTATTTTGCATATAGTAAAATATTGATAGTGGTGGTGTTTGTTATGGCATAGTAAAGCAGAGCTCCATAAATGTTCTAGAAAATGAAGATAAGCCATTGTGAACCTACAGGACAGAATAAACGCATTGACAAAAAAAGCATATAAAATATATCCTTACAAATGTCTTCTAAAACAGAACATGTAGTACATGACAGATTTATTTTCCACTGTAATGTAGGCGTTTAGACATTGTGTAGGAAGAAAAGGCATATGGAAAGAGGTACTGTAATTTGATTAAAAAAAAGATATGAGATTTAAATTGAATTTGCAAATCATGATTCATGATTCATTTTTAAACAATGCATTCATTTGGTAGTTATATTATCCATATATTTTATCTATTTGATGTATGCTTGCGGTTTGATTGGTTTTAAATAAAGCACATATAAATGGGTACATTAAGTGTTGGCAATCAGTCAAAATCATTACGTGCAGATTTGTGCCCTTCTACTAAATGATGTGGTTACTTTTTACTAACCAATTAAAATATGTATAGAATTGTAAATACTTGTGGATATCGGGAAAATAATTACAAATTTCTTAAAAGCACTATCTATATTGGTACAAAACATGGCTAAAATGTCATGGATTCTATACCTTTTAATAATATTGAGAATCCCTGACCATCCTTCATGTAACTAGTAATTCCAATGCTGATTGTTATACCGGCATGCTTAGAATGCAACCTATCCCAGTGCTTTGCAGAGGTCTTTCCTGCTTACCCATAACATTTTACAGATGGAACATCTACATTTTTGACAAACAACCTGATTGCACACCCGTTGCTGAGTGCACTGATTTATGCTGCGTGTCTCCTTCTGTGACAAACAAGGTTATGTAAGAGGCCAGGGATATAGTGCTCTACTCTGGCATATTTACATGGAGCAGACATTTGACAGAGCACACCTGCTTCACCTCTGGTTTGGACTTCACCAATGCTTTTGGATTTGTAATTTATTACCTATATGTTGCTCTCCTTGGCTTGCTGACTACGAGTTTTGTGTATCTCTCTGTAATGCACCGGACCCTTCAGCTTACTTACTGGGGTCTGGTGGGTAAGGCGGGCCTCCTTAAATGGGTCCATCTGCTGCGGGGATGGACTCTCTGTCTTCCGAGGGTATCTGCCATCATGGATTGCGGGAGAGCGCATGCGCATTTCTTGCATTGGATAACTGTTTCCCCCCCCATCTCATCCTGCTACCTATTTAAAACAGCTGTTCTAGCAATATGGTGCCAGATCTTAATGTCCTGCTAGCCTGCCTACTGATAGATCGTTTTGGCTCCTCTTTCCCTGTGTTTTCTTGTGATTCCTGGTATTCATCTTCTTTGTGCTTTGTTGTGTTATCCTATATTCTGGTATCCTGTATCCGGTGCTCCTCAGCAAATCCTGGTATCCAGCATTCTATGATTCTCAGCTGATCCTGGTATCATATATTTTTGTGCTTCTTAGCAAATCCTGGTATCCAGCATCCTATGCTTCTCAGTTAATTATGTTATTCTGTATCTGGTGCTCCTCAACAAATCCAGGTATCCAGCATCCTTTGATTCTCAGCTAATCCTGGTATCCTGTATCTGGTGCTTCTAAGTTTATCCTGGTTTCCAATGTCCTATGCTTCTCAGCTAATTCTGGGATCCAGTGTCCGGAGCAAATTTCAGCTATAATTTCCAGTATACTGTATAAAGAATGCTTCTTCAATGACCAGTTTCCTGTGTCCAGATCTGCTCTGCTTCTCTGATACCTCCACTTGCCAGTGAATACCCATCTCACCTGTCAGTCTCACCTGGTACCCATCTGGAGAACTTCAACCTGTGTGGTGCTAACAGCAAACACCAAACCTCCCTGGTGTAAACCTTTGCACGTTACAATCTGCAACTCAGTGGTAGAGCTAAATCAGCAAAATTGTGAGAATCCTATCACTTTTGTGTGTTCCATGACACGCTCTCTTGTTTAAGTTCCCTATCTGTAGTCTTGTCACTACAGGTGAAGAGAAGGTGACAGAAGAAAGCACTGTTGTAGCTCACTTCTATACCCTAATGCAAGCTGGAGTATAAGGGAAGGTCCTGGAAACACCCTGGAGCAATTAGGTTACTGGGATAAGTGAGTGCTCACATAGCTGACAGGTTTCTATAGTAGAGCTGGACTGACTCTTCTTATGGTGTCTTGCAATGGTATAATATCAATCTCAAGCCTTCCAGTGTGAAGCAATTTTTTAAATATGCGAGCAGGAATCTATGTAGATAGCTGTTTCAAGCAAAGCCATAGTAATAAAAGAAAAAGAGACATTGTAACCCCCTCTATGGGGTTACAATGTCGCGGAGTGCCCCCATGACCGTTCTGGCGACAGATAATTGACTTCACCTAGAAAATCTCAAAATGTAATAAAATGATATCTCATCTCTATGTATTGCTTGCTCTATATACATTTTGAAAGGAAGAAGATTTTCATTTTGGCTAGATTTGAAAACTGTTGAACACTTGGAATTGAAGTAAAAATGATGGACATAAAATGGTAGAAAGTGATTAGCTATGGTCAAGTTGGATGATGTTTGATACCCAAAATGGTGTTTATAGAAATGTGAGAAGGTATGGAGAATGTCTCTAGGACCATTTCATAAAATGATTATTTTAGCTATTCAAACATTATGTACTCTTAGAATGTTTGAACTAATAGCTATTCAACTAGAACAAGTTTGGCACTAACACAGTTGGGTCTCATTCCAAGGAGTTATATCTGTAGTGGATCTTGCTTACTCAATGCAGCCAAAATAGGGCAAGTATATACACGCAAGAAGATTTATGCAACAGGTAACCCGAACACTGAATCAGAGGATTGTTATATACTCAACTGTATTGTTTTCAGCGATATGCATTTCTGATCAATAAGCATCACAAAAATGTAAAATTTCAAAGTTTATGAATGACTCAAGGTTTGGATGAGGAGTCTAGTAAGATCACGATGTGCTTGAAGACACAAGGAAAGAAAACTTGTTTAGTTGGTAGGGCTATGCAAAACAAGCTGCGTGGTTTTATTTGAAAGGATGTTTTACTTTGTGTGCCATGCATTGCAGTGTGGTTGGTACTGCAGAAAAGTGAATGTCAACAAATACAGTTCAATGTTTAAACCACCAGTTGAAAAATAAATAGTCTTCCACATCATGGGCCTGATTCATTAAGGAGAGCAAAGCAAAAAAAAAAAAAGGAGTAACTTTGCACCTGGGCAAAACCATATTGCATTGAAGGGGGAGGTAAATTTAAAGTGGGAGAGATTTATAGTTGGGGTACGACATGTCCTAGATCAACTTTAAATATCAGTGTGAACATAAAGCTGTCAAGTATTTGTGTGCTACATGAAAAACAACCAGTATTTAATTTTATTTATTGAGCGAGCCCTGCCGCCTCCTGCCCTCTAGTCACGCCCTCTGTCCAGGATTTCCTAGACTTCAGTGCCTAAAGGTAGGCAAATATGATGAAGAGATGTGAAGATACCACCAGTTTCTATATATAAATCTGGAGAGCTTCTTTCCCATTTCTGTAAATTGTAATATCATGCAACAGGAGAAAATGCAATCTTCCACTAGATTGTTTAGCTCTCTCCTCACCATAAGCTTGTGAACAATTAGAAACTTTTTGTTCCTAAAAATTGCTTTTCACTTGAATTTTGTTGGTCGCAAGGTCACATTAAAGGTGGAAAAAGGGTCTGACATGATTTTGCTTAATTTCAGGCTTTACAGACCTGATTCATTAAGGAAAGTTTAGCAAAAGTAAATAAGGTAAAACCATGTTTCATTGGAGGTGGAGGTAAATTTAAAATGTGATGGCAGATTTATATTTGGGGTAGGGCATGTCCTAGATCTACTTTAAATTTCAGTGTACAAATAAGCTTTCAAGTAATTGTGTGCTAAATGAAAAAACAGTATTTTTCTTATGTGCAAAATAACTCATTTGCACCCCTTGCATTGCAACATAGTTTTGTCCAGAAAACTTGAGTAAGAAAACTTACTCAATTTTTTGCTTAACGTTCCTTAATGGATCAGGCCCTACATCACAAATATCTGCAATTTTTTGTTGTATCATTTTTGTATTTTCAATGGTCAGTCAATAAAATACAGACAGCAAAACGATGATACATACATACATGTAACATACATAATGAAACCAAAACAGTTATTGTGATATTTGGCATACTAGGGAAACATTAGAGAAACAGTGACCAGTGTTTACAGGTTAAATATATATATAACTATAAAAGTAGGTTGTAGGAACAAAAGGAATTGTGGGGGGCTGCGAGGGGGGCACGAAGTTAGGCAATGTGAGTGTTCAGAAAGTAATTATGGTGTGATGAGCCCAGTGCATGTCGAGAGGGTTGCACATGGGTTAGATTGGAGGAAACGGTGGGTTGGGGGGTAAAGGTGTGTTCTAAGCTTAGCCATTGAGCCCATACTTGGTTGAAGACATGGCCTCTATCATGGAGGTAGTACGTAATCTCCTCCATGGCGGCCACATGCCAAATCTGCCTTTTGAGAGTCAAAATGGACGGGGGAGAGATATTTCTCCAATTAAGAGCTATAAGTGATTTGGTTTATGTCAGGATGTCAGGATGTGGGCAGTTAATTTCTTGGAGAATTTGTCCAGGTCTTGGGGAGGGTAACACAAAAGGAATACCCAGGTATCTTTCGGGATGGGGACTTCAAATAGGGAATTTAGGTAACTATGGACTGAGTCCCAGAAGGGGGTGATCATCGGACAAGACAACCAAATATGAAGCATCGTACCCCTGTGGCCACAGCCCCGCCAACAGTAGGGTGAGGAAGAGGGAAACATTCTATGGAGTCTTGTGGGGGTTTAATACCAACGGTAATAAATTTCGTAGGAAGTTTCCTTGAGTTTAGTTGATATAGAGCATTTAGCTATCCCTAGTCTCATGTCCTCCCAAGCCTCTTCATCCGGGGGAGGACCAAGGTCCTTTTCCCACTCGTCCTCATGAGGATTTGGAGAGGGAAGGGCAGAAGTGAGAAAAATACCATATATTTGAGAAATCATGCTCTTGTGCAAGGGGTGTCGTCTACAAAGAGATTCAAAGGAGGTGAGATCACTAAGAACATAGGTTAGTGGTAGGGATCGCAAGAAATGGTCAATTTAGAAGAATTCAAAGGGACTGAGGATTTGGGACGGGGATTGGAGTTAGAGATCCACTAGCGAAAGCCAGCAGCCCTGTTTGGAGAAATCCACTGAAAATTTAAAACCTGCACGAGTCCAGGCACGGTGGGTCATAGAGGCAGATCCAGGAGGGAATAACGGATTGTGCCAAATGGGGGTTCAATTGTATATTGCCATTGAGAGTTTTAGTTCAGAGGAGTGGGAGTCCCAGAGCGTGGTGTCAAATTTGACGGAAGGGAGTAATTTAACAGCAGGGGGACAATGAGTGGGAGATATGCCCCAAAGAGAGGTGAGATGGGGAAGAGATAGGTAGGTCGATTCTATGTCGAGCCATGAGATGGACCCTGAGGAAGCGTATGAGGCAATGATTTGCGAGAGATGGGAAGCCAGATAGCATAATTTGAGATCAGGAAGGCCTCTACCACCTCCAGGGATTGGTCATTTTAGGATACTGGCTGAGATTCTTGGAGGTCTATGATTCCAGATGATGCGGGTGAGGGCCTTCTAGATGTTGGCAAGGAAGGAAGGACAGCTACTGGTAGGGTTTGGAAAAGGTATAGCCATTTGGGCAGTATATTCATTTTGACAGCTATGATCCTGCCCAGTCATGAGCTAATAAGTCGGTTTCAGGAGGTCAGGTTGCATCTTGGAGATAAGGGGTAGGAAATTCTCATGAAAGAGCAGGTCGTAACGAGATGTGAGGAAAACACCCATGTACCTAATCTTCCTGCTCTGTCATTTGAAATTAAAGTTAGACCGGAGGAGCTCAGTATCCCGACGGGAAACGTGATTGGCCTCTGATTTGGTGTAGTTTATCTTATTTCCGAAACATCAATGTAGCTCTGGAGGATGTCATATAGGTTGGGTAGGAAGATCCCTGGTTGGGTAAGCGACAGGATAATATCATCTGCAAAGAGTGAGATCTTGGAGTTCGTATTACCCACCTTGACCCGCTGTATGCTAGGGTTAGATCTAATGTGGGAAGCCAGGGGTTCGCTTATTAGAGCAAATATTAGAGGGGAAAGGGAGCAACCCTGGCGTGTTCCATTTCGAATGGTGGTGAGTGAGCGTACCATTAATCAAGACTTTAGCAGTAGGGGTGGTGTATAATGCTAGGACGCCAGTGAGGAAGTCGCCACCAAAACCGAAGGACTCAAGAGCTGCCTTCATAAAGTCCCAGGAGATCCTATTAAATGCTTTTTCGGCATCTAGAGAGAGCATAATACCTATAGCTAGCGCAGTGGAGCGAATCTTTATCATCTTTAGGGATTCGTTTAGGGATGCATTCCACTTCAGAGTGTGTGTCTCCATGCGCCGCTTCTTCGTTGTGCTGTTTTAACTCTTGGAGTGGTGGATTCAGGTATCGATCTTGGTGTGGGAACTCTGCGGTGTTTTTTGGGTCGCTGTGTGAGGTATTTCCAACGCGTTTCGTTTGTGGACTTTGTCAGGGATATGGCACCAACGCGTTTCGTCTGTGGACTTCATCAGGGATATGGATGGAGAGCTCATTGGTTCGGGTGAGGTATTCTTTTTTGTGCCTGGAGGCCATGCTCTTTAGGTGTCCCCTCAGGACCGCTTTGTGCGCTGTCTACAGTGTGGCTTTGGAGACTTCTGGAAGATCATTTAGCTCAAAGTAGTACTCCAGTCTTGTCTAATCTGAGATACTATATTCACATTGTGAAGAATGGAGTCATTAAGACGCCAGGTCATTGGGCGGGGTCGAGGTAGGAGGCCAGAGATGTCAATTGTAAAGGGAGCATGATCAGACCAGGTCAATGGGTGGATCAGGGCCACCTGGAGGTTTAGGGCCAGGTCATGGCTGAGCAGGATCATATCTTTGCAGGAGTATGACTGGTGAGTTGAAGAATAAAATGTGTAATCGCCTGTAGATGGCTCCTTCATTCTCCAGGAATGATAGAGAAGCTGGGATTTCTTGAGACTGAGGAGGGATTTAGTGGATTGTGGGTCTACTGAAAGTGGAACAGTGGCCGCCGGGACAGAACGATTCATAGCGGTGTTCAGAACAGTATTAAAGTCAACATTTGCAATTTTAATCAGGGTGTGTAGCATTTTTATACCCACTATACTTTAAAATACCTTTTTGTGTTTTGGTTCATTTCTCTCCAACAAACATAAATCTTTTTCTTCGGCTTTTCATGCTTAATAATGACTTTTATAGTAGTATAAATTTTGGCACATTTTGACAAGCTGTGAATGTAATTTGCAAATCGGTTTTGTAAATCTTTTTGAGTTTAAGATTCCTTAATATTCCAACGATTTGGATGTAAAATAAAATTCTGTCACATGGGAATACAAAACACACATCTTGTAAATGTACAATATACAGATAAAAGCTGCCAGTTTGATAAATTGTATAACAGATCTTAAAATATGAGAGATGGCAATACAGTGCTTTTGTGTACTTTTTCCCTGTAGACAAGCTATGAAGCTACATTTTCCACACAGTAAGCCTTTCAAGTTTAGAAGACTTATACAGTATCTCTGTTTAAAATATAATTTATCTTACTGAAAGCTGGCTATTGGTTATATATAGACAATCAAGAGAGTTTTGTAGGACTTACTGTGGATACACTGCATTCCATTTCATGGTCTTGTCCTCCAATTTTATCAGCCACCCTTTCTTATTTCCCCTCCTGCACAGCTGGCTAGAACTCTTGGTCAGGGAAGGCTGCAATGAGATGCTCTCTTCCATTATGGCCTACTCTGAATTTAACGTCTAGTCTGCATTAAATCCTTTGAATGTCCTGTGATGTAGTGCATGTTCCATCTAAATTCATTAATTTGGTATGAAGGTGTTAAAGGGTTAATCAAAAGACATCCCTGGCTTGAAGAGTTACACTGAGAAATGGATGTTCAGTGTAAACTTGTACAAAATATATTTTTTTCTTAAAATTGTTAACCCTTTAGCTGCTAGCACTGTGGAATCCAAGTAAAGGACATTTTCACACTCAGGAGGCCACTGAAGTAGATTCTATGTCTGCTGACATCCATTCCCGTGGCATTGACTATAGCTTAGAACTTTAGCGATTTCAGAGGCACCCAGCTCACACCTAACAGATGAAAAAAAAATATATATTATATTATATTTTATGATATCCACGCAAAAGCATCCTCCAGGTGTGATCCAAGACGTCCCCCTATTATTTGAACTATTTTGAAAGAATCGTTTCTTTGCCTGTCACATGGATTTGCTCAAGGCCTTCCTTCAAAAAGAAACACAAACAAAGACTTTTCGTTAAAGTTTGGGAAAGCTTTATAAATACCTTGCAGCCTATAAAGGAGTAAATATAGAAGTCTTTTCGATCCACAATTTAGTACAAGAGTCACATCTACATGTGAAATAGTCTTCCTGGTCTCCTCATGCTTCGGACTTATGTATGGGATTCTTGAAATATTATGAATGTCCTGTGATGTAGTGCATGTTCCATCTAAATTCATTAATTTGGTATGAAGGTGTTAAAGGGTTAATCAAAAGACATCCCTGGCTTGAAGAGTTACACTGAGAAATGGATGTTCAGTGTAAACTTGTACAAAATATATTTTTTTCTTAAAATTGTTAACCCTTTAGCTGCTAGCACTGTGGAATCCAAGTAAAGGACATTTTCACACTCAGGAGGCCACTGAAGTAGATTCTATGTCTGCTGACATCCATTCCCGTGGCATTGACTATAGCTTAGAACTTTAGCGATTTCAGAGGCACCCAGCTCACACCTAACAGATGAAAAAAAAATATATATTATATTATATTTTATGATATCCACGCAAAAGCATCCTCCAGGTGTGATCCAAGACGTCCCCCTATTATTTGAACTATTTTGAAAGAATCGTTTCTTTGCCTGTCACATGGATTTGCTCAAGGCCTTCCTTCAAAAAGAAACACAAACAAAGACTTTTCGTTAAAGTTTGGGAAAGCTTTATAAATACCTTGCAGCCTATAAAGGAGTAAATATAGAAGTCTTTTCGATCCACAATTTAGTACAAGAGTCACATCTACATGTGAAATAGTCTTCCTGGTCTCCTCATGCTTCGGACTTATGTATGGGATTCTTGAAATATTATGCCTTGTAAACTTATTGGGGCATATTCAATTAGGATTCGCGGCCGCAATTACGCGCAGCTGCACGGGTCCCGATACCGCAACATCACGAATTTCTGAGGTGCGCCAAGAAATACATGATGTTGTGGTACCGTAATGACACTTTACTCGCACAGCCGCAAATGATCACAGCCGCGAATCCAAATTGAATATGCCCCATTAAGTCAAAATATGTCTTACTCTAAGGAGTATATTTACTAAACTGTGAGTTTGAAAAGTGGAGATGTTGCCTATCACAACCAATCAAGATTATAGCTATTTAGTACATTCTACAAAATGACATCTAGAATCTGATTGGTTGCCATAGGCAGTTTAAGGCAGTTTAGTAAATATACCCCTAAGTCTTTTGTATGTCTACTGATGATTGTGAAGTGCATTGTATTCCTTTTGAAATTCTCCTAATATTGTTTATATATATTTTCTTATACTTAAAACATCAAATTCCTTTGATTGAAACTTGTGATTCTAAAGTATCATCAAGTCTGTGAGTTTTACATTTAGGTTCGAACACTTAGTTTAAAAGCAGGGCTCAAATCTTTCTGGCAGCATATGTGGACTTTCTTTACTACATTATATTAAAGTGTCACCTATGTGTGAATATATTTATAACATTACTTGAAATTTGCTGTTCTGTGTAAAGTACTCCTGAAAGGTACACATACATGCGTCCCATCTGCAGAGATACTCCACCCCAGCAAGGAACAGTCCCCTACATCTGGCTTCACCATGGCCTTGGATCATATTTAAATAGTCACATCTGGAAAAACAAACGGGTCCATTGCAAAGGGCCTTCATGAAACTACCTTGTGCTCATGCCTCTGATCCACCCAGCTCCACCTATCAGAAGATACAACATTTTGGACACCTGCAGATGCAGCCATCTTCCCAAGCAAATTTATGGAACTATTATAAAAATTTGTATTTGGTTACCATTTTTTGGTCTATAACCCTACTGCTTAGATGTTTCTCTGCTATCTAACTAATGAATACTGAGGCCCACTTAAACTAAAAAAGTGTTGCTGTCATGATTTATATAAGGTAAGCATCAGTAACACTAGTAGAAGTCACACTTTCCAAATTTATTGCATACTAGTATGTCATGTTTATGGCCCCTGACAGAGTATTGGTCTGATATATTATGCAAAAAAATGCTTGGAATCTATAAAGATCATTTCATTGAGTCATGGTAAACAATAGATATTCAGTCTTGCCCACAATAACATATTTAAAAATCAGAATTCTACTTCTTCCTTTTTACAGTAGAATAAGGTTAGGTTAATTGAAAAGCACAATGCCGATTTTACATGTTCTCTGTTACAACCTTGCTTAATAGGTCACATTGTTTTCTCATTAACAATTTATTTGCCTGGAATTAAATCGTCACTGTTCATGTCATATCAAGTCATTGCTTGCTTTCTAAAGAAAGGTATTTTGACCTCTACAATACAATGTACATTTTGAGAGCCCTCAGGCAGCAGAATGACTGAGTAGAACTCTGAGATTTTTCTCAGAACTGTGCATTGATTTGTTGATTTGAGCTGAAACCGAGTCGGCAAATTTAAGACATATTGAGAGAATGAATCTTAAACAGAATCATGGGTTTACCTGTGGAGATAACGGACTCACTGATGTAGGTTTCACCTATTCAGCAAAAAAATTACATTTCGTATTGGGAGATGAGAGATTTTAAAAGATGAAAGTAGCACATTTACGAAGGCATTTCTGTTTTTGCAGTGCACTATAGGCTTTATAGCCAGGTAAGTTAACTTGAAATATCACATTGAATGTGGCGGAAATTAGTACTTTTGCAATAATTGCAGCTATGCTGCTTGCTTTATTTAGACACAAATACACTGCAATAAATACATTATGTATATCATGTAAAATATTTGTCACTAGTAACAAATGCTTCCCCAAAGTCAGCCATTAAAAACTAATACCATCTCAATGGAGTCCATATCCATTCATCGCTGTCAGTGAAGCCTCTCTGAATCAATCATCAGGTCCGATTGCTATGCTTGTGCAGTAGCCACACAGGGGTCAGTTCCTCCTTTCGCCGACAGGCTGTCCTGGCTTGATAAATGCCAGCAATACATTTTGTGTCGTTGCGGTATGTTGCCCACTGTCCACCAATCATAAGTAGACCCCCAAATGTGAGAGAAGGCTTTGCCCAAAGGTGATGTTTGCTGTTCTGTAAAATTCAATGGCTGTGCATATCAGCTGCATTAAACTACCCTAAATGTATTCAGTTTGATGGGCATCTGTATATTCACACAGCCATAAAAGAAGGCGCAAATTCTCCTTTATAGATGCTGTATAATGTGCTCTACATAAATATTCCCTCATTGTCTAACATGATTTAAAATCAGATTTATGTAACTAAATGCATTTCAATGTCTAACATAAACATTAAGTGTGTCCTGTGACAGAATTAAAAATGTTTTAATGTACAACTAATTGCACTTTAATTCATGTGTTGCAATAGATGCAGTTGGACAAAATACTAGTTCTCGTTTGTGCATGATATTTAATTATTGGATTACAATACTCATTAGTTTGTAATTTTCTATGTTGTATTTCAAGTACCATGTTGTATTTTATCATTATTTTTGTTATTCATTGTTTAGCTGACTTAAAAGGTCATCACTTACTTGCTTCTGAATAGTAGTCATCAATACACTGATGACACGTGTCATTAGTAATTATACCACTGGTTATTTATCTAGACAATCAATCAATAGTATATTATATCATACAAGTACAATAACTTCTCATTTTCCTCATTTGCCATTCTGTGCAGTCAACATGATTATCTAGACAGTACATTAAGCTAATTACTATGCACAATTGCATATTCAATCAATCTAACTAGTACAGATGAAGCATGTTTCTTTGAGACAAATTGTGAGGTCCGCAGTGCATAGGGAACACTTCATCAGTCATGATAAGATACATGTCATGTCATGCCTCATTTTTTCCCTGACACCTCCAGTACCACTTGTGACCACTTGGGCACTCCAAAAATGTTTGTGCTATTAATTGACATGGCCCATGAAAAAAAATCCTGTGTAGCTAATCATATTCAGGGAACAATGCTGCATTATCACATGCATGAATTATTAATACAATAGTTGGAGGATGGTATTATATTTTAATAAATTATAAATGTATTTATGAAGCACCTAGTTACATTATTGTGAAAGTGATGATACAAGGATGGTTCTGATGATTACTTTTAAATTGGTGTGTGCTTGGACCTGGACAATTACACATTGGACCAGTCTTAATGTGCACTTGGTCGAACTTAATGTAGACCTCTACTAGTCAGACCGGACTGGATTTGTATCTATAAGGCAAGTACCACACAGACATCATAGCTTCTATTAGAACGTACTTCTACCTTACCAGAAACAGTGTTTATTATACTGTGTTGTTTTTTCTGAGAATTAATGACATGAAATTCCTGTTTGTTTGTTTTTAACTAGGAGTGTTTCTGTGGGAATTTGTGCCCATTCATTCTGTAGAGCATTTATGATGTTGGACGAGAAGGCCTGGCACGCAATCTCCATTCCAGTTCATCCTAAAGGTGTTTGATGGGGTTGAGGTCAGGGCTCTGTCTGGGCCAGTCAAGTTCTTCTACACCAAAATCATCAAACCTTGTCTTGTAGTCCTTGCTTTGGACACTGGGGCACAGTCATGTTGGAATAGAAAGGGCTTTCCCCAAACTGTTGCCACACAGTTGGAAGAATAACATTGTCCAAAATGACTTGGTGTGCTGAAGCATTAAGATTGCTCTTCACTGAAGCAAAGGGGTCTAGCCCAAATCCTGAAAAACAACCCCATACCATTATCCTTCCTCCACCAAACTTCACAGTTGGCATAATGCAGTCAGGTATGTACTGTTCTCCCGGCATCCTCCAAACCCAGTATCATCTATCTGACTGCCAACCAGAGAAGCGTGATTCGACACTCCACAGAACATATTTTCACTGCTCCACAGTCCAGTGTCGATGTGCATTACACCACTCCATCCGAAGCTTGGCATTGGTCTTGGTGATGTGAGGCTTGCATGCAGCTGCTAAGCAATAGAAACCCATTCCATTAAGCTACCATTGCACAGTTTTTGTGCTTACATTAATGCCAGTGAAAGTTCAGAATTCTTCAGCTAGGGAATCAGCGTTGGCGACTTTTATGCACCATGCGCCTCAGTAGTCATTGACCCTGCTCTGCGATTTTATGTGGTCTTCCGCTTCTGGGCTGAGTTGCTGTTGATCCTAAACACTTCCACTTTCTAATAATATCCCTTACAATTGACCATGGAATATCCAGCAGGGATGAAATGTCACGAACCGTCTTATTGCAAAGGTGGCATCCTATCACAGTACCACGCTTAAGGTCACTGAGCTCTTCACAATGACCCATTTTGTATCACAAATGTTTGCAAATGGAAACAGCTTGGCTAGGTGCTTGATTTTATACATCTCTGGCAATGGGAGTGATTGAAAAACCTCAATTCAATAATTAACAGGTGTGGCCAAATACCTTTGTCCATGTAGTGTATATAAAAAAACCTAAACAATGCATTATTTTCAAATGCTGGTTTAATTATGTAAACATATGTGTTGTATCTTGCTTTTTGGAAATGTGGATGGAAGTTAAAGCAAGAATCACAAAGTATTTTTTGGAGGTGTTTAGAAATAAATATATTTACTTTTAGTTCACTTTCTTGTAATTTCAAACACTTTTTGGTAATTTTTGGTAGAATGCCTGTGTTCTGAAGTGATATATAAGCAGAGTAATGGTAGTCTCTGAAAATTAAATGTCTTCTGAAAATACAGGGTATAACTTGTGTGGGGACTGTATAAAAATGAATATTTGGGACCCATGAAGGTCCTTTTTTCAATTCCACTCATCCTTTACCTAAATACTCCTTCTAATGCCTACTCCTCATTCCCCCTTTTTTTATCTTACTGTTTCTCACTCTCCTCCTTGTCCCTTCATCCATGTAGCCTCTTCCAGCCGCACTGTCTCCCTCTCTCCCTTTTTTTTCCACTCCTCCCACTACACCCTCCAAAAAGTGGTTATTCAGTTCAAATATTGTGATGCAGCTTTGCAGGCTGCTTTCTGACTGTAATTTCATACTGCTGATTTTTGTGTCAAATTGTACTCTTCAATGCCAAATGTGATGATAGTTCCTGACCTTTCAAAAGTAAACATTTTAAAAAAAATAAAAAAAAATAATATTAATGTGACCAGCCCAAAAGGTGTCAAAATAAGCATGGCAGAGGGGTGAGAAAAGCCTCAGTGGCTAAGGGGTTCATATAATTTCAGTTCATTTTTGTGTATTTGTACATATATATATATATATATATATATATATATATATATATATTATGGCAATGTGAACAAACAGTACCTACCATGCTTATTCTTGAATATGGTACTGTATGAGAATTTAAATAACTGAATGACTCTGACATTTCTCAGGTAACGATTTCAATATTGTAATTTTATATTACTTTTGGCGTTTTGCCATATTACCTCAGGCCACCAACACCCCCACAATAGTAAAAAACAACGCACAGAACAATAATTTTAAGGTACAGCGTACAATTACAAACTATTAGTCATAATAAACTATAGAATTTTGATCTGTCTTTATGTAATAATGCCATGGCAATTGCAAAAACTTACTTTGTTTAACATCGCTGTAATATATTGTGTAATATATAGTATCAGAGTGCAGTGTGTACAAGAACTTCATTATACACAGCGCGTTACATAGATATTAGCACTAAACACTTACTAGATAAAGAGAATTGTGTTATTTAATGTGAGTGTACGTTACAAAGTGACAACGCAGAGATGTAAACACTGTAAGATACAACGCTCATGCGCTAACACATTGCAGTGCTTCATGGGCATCTGGTGACTTTGATCCTTATTGCAGTTGATATCTTAATACATCTGATATACTCGGCGTAGGGATTAAGTGTGTCTCAACGCCCCATGCCTTACTTCACAGTCTCACCATGGATCTAAAAGAACTGTGCTCCATCTGTATATGATAATAGAGCTGTGATCTTACACTGTATTCTCCATAGCCATTTCCCCAACTTCTATCAGGCTATGCAGGATTAGCTGCTTTGATAAAGGGGTTTAAAACATGCAACATGAATAGCTTATGGCTGTTGCTGTTCGTTGAGCACAATACTATGTCAGTTCTTTTAATTGATAACAATGAGCTTCAGATCAACACGTATTTAATGATTGTATTTACAGTTATAAGTGTAGGAAAATAAACAAGTGTAGATTACCTTAGAATGATTTAGGCTAGATGACTTTTAAAGCTAGCCAATAGTAAAAATGTAATTGTATATATCCTGTAGAGTACATGCTATCATAATACATTATCTAGCAGAAACAAAATATGCCTTATATTACTAATCCTCACCACTCTTGCCTCAAGGTGTTATAATTTAGTACATGTTTCATTACATAGTATCTAATATAAAAGACATACAGCACAGTGGCCTTTATTTTTAGAATGTAACCTTACTTCTCACAGCCTGAGGCTCACAATACCTACCAGCAAGGAGCTTTATGGTAATTGACATAGCCTATAAAGTATTTTTTTCCATTGCAAGACTAAATATAACAAGACAACAACCTAAAAAACTGCAAGACGGTATTCACGGGATAATCTGTTGCATAAGATGAATGGAGAAAAAGTATTTTAGAAAAGTGAAAAAGGACTATAACCAGAAAAATGTAGAATCACTGCACTCATTTTGATGCAAATACACTTATTATCCATTTGTGCACTTACATCAGTACATACTCCCACTTTGATAATCTTCATTTAGATTTACAGCAGCGATGAGCAAATTGATTCATCCAAATTTGAAATTCATAGTAATTTCCTAAGTTTGTCTCTACTAAATATTTTTGCTACATGACAATTAATTTGTGATACATTTCAAGAATAACAATACCCATTGTAGAATTAGATTGATCATAGTTAAAGTCTATCAACATAAAATGAGCCAATCACAAAGCAACAACCATCACATGACCATAACCTTATAAAAGTATCATGTAACTAGTTTCCCAGTAATACTTCCTGGTTGTAGCAAAGAACACACCTCTTTATGCTCTCTGAGTATCTCTCTAATGAATCCTAACTTCCATTCTGAGCTCTGCATAGTTCACATTTTTACTGCTTTACTCACACTGATGCTGAGTTAGGCGCAGAACAAAAGAAAGGAGCAAATATGCGCTTTGGCCAAACCATGTTGTAGGGAGAGGTAAATTTAAAATGTTTGGACAGATTTATAGTTGGGATAGGGCATGTCCTAGATCAGCTATAAAGTATTTTTGGGCTACATTAAAAAGCAGCCAGTATTTTCCTCGTGTTCAAAATAATAAATTAAGTTGCACCCCCTGTTTTGTGACCCTTGTACTTTGTCCAGAAGCAAATTTACTCCTTTATTTTGCTTTGCTCCTAAATCAGCATCAAGCCCATTTTTGTCTTCACTGCTCAGTCTGCAGACTGCAATGATTTGTCACAGAGGTTTCCACACCTCTTGTTGTATTAACAGATAAATAGAGTGCAATAGGTTTATAGGTGTAAGTTACACTATAAAAATTTACAAATATAAATATAAAATCTTTTTCTTCCCCTGTAGTGATACATATTTGTATTTCTATAGTGATATATGTTTTTTTAGCCATGTAAATGTCATAATCTGCCACAATAATCTTATACTGGCTGTACAACAAGATCAAGGTCCAGTTTGCCTATAAACATGGTTTCATTATCAGACATAGTGGTCATATTGCTTGATCTCATTGCCGATATCCTAGCATGAGTCACCAGCATTGGAGGTTCTATCCTGCAACACTATTAGTTACCATTGTCTCCAAGACGGATTTTTGCACTAGTAGTGTTATAGAAAACACCATATGGTAAACCTGACCTAAATGAATACAGTAATTCAGTTTTCTGAAAACAATGCTGATGGTGTACAATGGTATGATTACTTGTACATAGTACAAAATCAGATCTGTATTTACACAGGTATTCCAGATGGACTGGGAACATAACCCTAGAGTTGAAAGCTGCCATTTACAATAAATGTAGTTAAAATGTGACTGTGACAATCCATTCAACATAATGAAAAAGTTTACCCATCTTTGTACAAGTTGTCTAATTTTACCTTTTATCTTTGCTTTTAAAATGGATTTTGTGTTAGTTACTACAAACAAAGTATGTACAATTAGAAGTAATATAAATTGGCAACAAACAAGATTTGTAATGCTTTCAATAGCAATAAATAAATAAATAATATGTTTTCGTGAATGCTCAGTACTGAATAAGTGGCACTTGATTTGAAATTATATTAAGAGCCCTTGATATAAATACTAACTAACTTAATTTATCTGCAAACACGATTTGCATATTGAGCACTGTAAATCATTGACTAAGGTTATTTTTGTGTTTTTTTATTGGAATAAGTATGTATAAGCTTCATTTTTAACAATTTAAAGATCAAAATGAGCAAGTGCAGTAAAGAAAAAAGATAGCATTACCAAAAGGAATTTGACCACTGGTTACATACAGTATACTGAACTGCACAAAAACAATGGTCATTTGTATTCTTAAGGTGCTGAATTTTGTTGCTTGGATGCTGATTAGTCTAGATCTGCTGCTTTCCTCCACCATCTCATATTATTGGCTTTTTGGCATGTACATGCCTAAAGCATGCCACCTACTGGCTCTCTGCCATGCACCCCTGCTGCACGTATTTATGAAGCCATGTTTTGAGAAAACGCACCCATTTGTAAAGGAAGTGTATGGATCTGTGCTGAGATGGCAGCAGTAGTGTGAGTGTGTGTGAACAATTGATGGGAGGATCATGGGTGACCAGGGAATTGCTAGCTAAATGCAGGTTCACTATGTCAAGAACCAAGCAGATGGCTTGTACCCATCATCATGCCAAGTGCAGTGATGTCAGATGACTACAGGCTGCAATCCCGTTCGCCCGCTCTCGTCTATAAATGTGTGACCTCACTTTTAAATTCCACAGTTATGCCACAGTCCACAAGGAGAGCACAGCAGGGCATGCGGCCTAATGACCTTTAATTATGCACCAATCACTTGCAGCTTACAGTCTGGTGAGTATACGATTGAAAAAATAAGTTAGGTTACTAAGGAACAGCCATTCCTGCCTTTCATATGTTTGAATAGATAATAGTTACATGGAGTTTTCATTACATTTTTTCAGTGTAATTCAACTTAATAAGAATAATCTAAACGTTATTTAAATGCAAAATAAAATATATAATAATGTACATGCACATAATTATAACAAAACAATAAAATAATGTACAACCATTGGGAGGGAACTTAAAATTAAATTTTGATTGTTTGCACAGTGCGAATGACTAACCACAGCGACAGAAGGTTTTCATTCACGTTTCTGTGCACAATTACTTTTCAGTGCAGTGGAAGAAATACTGTATGCTAAAAGACCCTTGGAGCCTATTGTTCTGTTCCAGAGTTTCTCAAATCTCTCTTAACACCTCTGAATCCTGATCTCCCTGTTGAGTATGAATGATAGAGTTATTGCTTCCAGGATTTAAATTACAGATAAGATTTTAGCATTTAGGCCCATAATGCTTAATTTTATTATACAAATTAAATGTTTGTATAATATGTTTGGTGTTCTTCAGAATGTAATCTAAAGAGACTTGGTATTCCGGCAAATCCTAAAGTAGGAATTTGGTGCAGGCATATTTTATATAAGCACTAATCCTTTATTTTAACCCCCCCTGAATCTTGATGAATTCATTATTTCCAAATGCCATAGGGTCCTAATACAATTGTATAAATATGTATTAATGTTTATTTATCATTTGAAATAAGTCCTATAAGGAAAAATATTGTTCCATAAAGATATTTTAGCTGCAGATTCAGTAATTCAGCCAATAATCCACAGCTTGAAGACGAAAGTATAAATAAAAAGAGCTATAAGCTGCTCATCTGCATAGAAAAGTGTTTCTCTTTGGCATTTATCTTATTGAGAGATGCAGGGAAGGCAGTGAAGAGGCAGCTGTGTTTATCTCATCTACGCACATGTTGGAGGCTCTGAACTCCATACAAGACAGACATTTGAGCTCTCATCATCCACGATATGTCCAGCTGTGCAGAGGAAGTCTATAATAATTCAGAAATTTGAACTACAATACTATACACAAAGTCTTTCCGGTGCTTTTAACACTTCACCAGCATTAATTGTGTGTCTTTTCAAGTCATAATGTAAACAAGTCCCAATGATAAAATTATAATGATTTTTTAAGCATTTTATGACTGTTCCTAGAAGCAGTATGTGTCTGAAATTATACTTTGCGTCATTCCCCTGGCAACTTGTTTATCACATACAAACCACTCCATGTGCTTATAGAACACAAGCAGCTTTGTATATTGTCCTGCAAAACTTTCTGCGCTCGATCATGTTATCTACTGCCCACATTGCTTCATAGAAGGAAAATATTATTTAGAAATAAATGTTTGAAACGGAACAGCAAATACTTAAGACCCCAGAATTGCAATCACCATTTGCATAACTTGTAAAATGACAATCATCCAGTAAACGCAGAAAATCATTGAGAGGTAAAATATTTTGAAATTGCTGTCTTAATTGTTTAAACTGCTCCTCTTAAATGTGACACTAGCTGCAAGGTCACTATGGATGACCTCAAAATGGGAGGTATACAGATATTTCTGTTTGGACGTGTGCTCTATCTCACTGGACCAAATACAGTTCATGAAATAGAAAAAAAAGCATAATGAAATATTAATTTTCTGTTCCTTGCATTCAGTCTCCCACAAAGATCAAATTTCCAGTGACAGAAAATATTGTGGCGCAGGGCACATTTTCAGTGCGCATTTGCTCCTATTTTAATGTGCAAAGATAAGATAAAATATTAAGATTATAGATGCAGAGCAATCTGTGCAGATTTTTTTCTGGATTTCATATGTACATGTTTAACTACAGCTGGATGTAAGCAGAAAGAATTGCCTTCTATCATTAGACTTGGATGGTTTCTTTCTCCTTCCAACACTATTTTAAATACATTAGTTTTCTTGTGCAAAATTATGGTAATATATATGTCTGGAAAGTGCAAATTAAATAGTTAAATAGAGTAATTGTAGTGAAAAAGACAACCTCCTTCTGTGTAACTAAAAGCCCTAGAACAGCCTGCAACAATTAAAATGTAATTATTCTCTACATTCAACCCTTGTAACTTTTTGTAACATTTGGACTTGAAAACTAGATCTCGGGGTAAATGTATCAATCTCCGGTTTTGTCAACTCGTGGGAGTTCGGCGAGATGACAGCTTAAATTTAAAGCGGCGCTGCCTTGTAAAGGGAAGTTTCCCTTTACAAGGCAGCGCCGCTTTAAATTTAAGCTGTCATGGCTAGGGTCCATGACGCCCTAGGCATTTTTACAAAATCGGCGCCCTCCCCCCCACAAAAATCGGCGCTGCCCCCCTTCCCCCCCGCAAAAATCGGCACCCTCCTCCCTCCTCCCTCCGTCTTTCCTTACCTTGTCTCACCACCGCCGCCTCTCTGCTCCGTCTCCTCCCCTCCACTCACTGACACTAGTGAGTGGAGGGGAGGAGACGGAGCAGAGAGGCGGCGGTGGTGAGCAATAGCCTCTTCCCCCCTCCCTGTGCATCTGAATGCTGTGCGGCGGCCGTAACAGGTATGGTCAGCGGTCGCCGCATAGTTTTAAAGTCATTTACCATTCTGTGGCGCCCTCCAGGCACCCTCCAGAGCCCGGCGCCCTAGGCAAGTGCCTAACCTTGCCTAATGGGAGCGCCGGGCCTGGTTTGGCTCATTACAAAATCTTTATCACCCACACACACTCCAGTAGTCGTGGGGTTAAATCACTATACTCTATCAGACAAAAGATTTGCACATCCCAGCAATAGTTGTTCTCTATGCAAAATATTGTGTTTCTTACTCAGGGTATAAAGAACCCAGATTATTAAAGGTTTTGCTTTATTTAAAAGGTGATAATTGTGCAAACAACCATCTGTATTTTGTTTTCTCTGTGCCTAGGTACAAAAGAGTTCATTTAAACACTAAGCTGTCCTCAGAAAATGAGAAACATAAGTTACAGAAACAAAACATTTTATATGTCTCCTTTAAAAACTTCTCCTTTTTGCGACTCCAAGCAGGTGTTACCATAAGTAGGGAGATAAGAAATTTATGCCAGCAATAAAAGCAGCTCTCTAGCAGGTAATTATTATGCAATAACTTCTCCCACATACTCCATATGATGTTAATCGTATAGTTGTCTCTTTTACTACATTGTAACAGTCAGATACTGCACGTATCAAACCTGGTTAGACTGTTGAGCTTCACTGCTATGATTTTGATACCTTATAAGCCAAACACAGAACATGGATATAACTGCCCTCCTCTAACAAGTCTTTTCAGCTAGCACCAAATATGTCATTGTTATAACTGTGTTATAAATGATACATTTTCTTTTATTAAATATGAAATATATTAATGCCTATTAATATGTAATCTCACTTATAATCGACAGTGGGAAGCCCTAGCCAGATCAAAATTTTTGATGATTATTATTATTTATTTAATGATTCATATACGGAGATGGACAGTCCGCAGTATGGCAAGTATGTTACATCTCTTGAGACCCACAACTCATTATCTCAATTTAAGACATATAGAAAATAAGGACACAAGAAATCCCAGTTTTACAGCTTGTCTGGATTATAGTAAAGCGTAGTATAACATTATAATTGTAGTTTTTATTATTTGTAAATAAACTCTTTACATGTTTGTTAATATTAAATAACTAAATCATTTTAGGATTTATTACAACAATGTAAAAAGTATTATGTGGCTTGCCATTAAAGGTATAACTTGTATAATAATTTTGGAATGTATTTTACCACACTCAGGTATCTGTTATCATATATTTTTCAGCTTGGTGACTAAGTGGTTAGCACTTCTGCCTCATAGCACAGGGGTCATGAGTTCCATTCCCGACCATGGCACTATCTGTGTGGAGATTATATGTTCTACCCGTGTTTGCGTGGGTTTCCTTCTGGTGCTCCGGTTTCCTCCCACATTCCAAAAACTTACTGGTAGGTTAATTGGCTCCTATCAATTTGTCCCTAATCTGTCTGTGTGTTAGGGAATTTGGACTGTAAGTTCTCTATATAGCGCTGCAGAATTAGTGGCGCTGTATAAATAAATAGATGATGATTTTCTACTGGCTAACATGGTAAAAAAGATTTTTTGCTGAAAATCAAAGAATAAATTAACATATTCTATTCAGAAAAGCTCATTGCACATGTTTGTTATATCAAAATGTATAGTCTGACAGCCAAAAATATATTCAGTTAAAATGTAATAATTAGGATGACTTTAAATTAAATACTCTGATTAGACACTTATTAGCAAGTAGAAAAGGAATATTAATATATAAAATTGAGTACTTGCTGAAATAAAAGAAATAGAATAATTAAGATTTTAATAATTAGCGCGGATGGCACACTTTCATATTAGTGTATTTCCTCCCCTATAATTATCCAAGTCTACTGTGGAGGAAGAATCAGAAATAAGTAATTGCATTCCCAAGGCCAGCATCACATACGGAACACATAAGAAATGTGACATTTTATGCACTCATGATTTTTATAATATTGTTCTGTTTTTTACGATTGTTCAGTTTTCAGTTTATGTTCAAGATCTTCCAAGTTTTGGCTCACACACTTGAAAATGAATAAAATAACTGTTGGCAAAATGCAAAGAATGGTTTCTATTTTCCTGAAATAGAAAATTGTGGTATCTAATTTATTAGAGGTTTGTTGTTTGCTTAAAATACACTATGGGGCTCTTGTAGAGTTAGTTGGATGTAAGTCCTTATTTTGTCAGGGAATGTTCATGTAATTGTGACACATCAGCAAATTCATCTGTTAGCGAGCAACTCTTCTGCAGGCGCTTGACCCCCTAGTGCAAGATTTGTGTTGTTGCTGATGTTCATCATTACAGACCTTTGCGGTAAATATAAATATGTAAAAATGTAAATCTAAAATAAATATATGTTTTTTTAATCGTGTGCCGCCCCAAACAAATGAACTAAGCACCGGAGCTCATAACCTGTGTTGATTAACACTAATTCGGGTGGATAAACAGCATGGGGTCCCACCACAAAAGTCATAACCATCACCAGCCTATGACAAGCTTGGCAAGTCACACTATAACAGGGAAACCGCAGTGTGCTACACCTCTGTCCAGCGAGTGTTGGGGCAATGTTTTTAGTCCAAAAATAGTATTTTTAAATATGGACTACAGGTCTCAGCAAGCCCTGTCAGTCATAAATTGCTTCTATATGCTGGAACTGCATACCTATAGGTTCCAGAGCATACTGGCACTTACACAATTACAACCACCAGCATGTCTTGGCATCCATGGCCAGCTGGTATCAGAGGGCTACATTGGAAAATACTAAGAAGAAACACTAATATATTGTCACACAATCTCTTGTTCACCTTCAATTTATTAAAAACATATTTCCAAAGGGATCCTCTTCTTGCTTCTTCTTTTCCTTGTCCAACTAAGGCGGTGGCCTGTCCGCAACTAACCAGTCCTCAGGTACCCCTAACAGTGCATGTTTTCCATATCTCCTTGCTGGAGCACAGGTGTAATCATTACTGACTGAAACATTGTAACAGATCCACAGGTGGTCCTAATTATGTCACATGTGATCCAGAAAACCTGCACTGTTGGGGAGCCCTGAGGAATGGGTTTGGGAAACACTGAACTAACCCCTAGTCTGTCACTGTCTGGTGCCGGTTGCAGCTTTAGCCGGTGAACCCTGCACTGTTTGTCCCACCAGTATTAGCAGGGCTTCCTCTAGAATGCAGCCACATCAAGATATGCTTAACGTTTATATTCATGTGCTTTAAAGTTCTCTTCATGCAGATGCATTCTAACACACTACGATGAGTTCCACATATCTTAAGATACATGCATTTGATGGGTACATTTTGGGAGCTAATGCATCCACCTCTACATGAGGCCCTCTTTGCTTATTTTTGGAGACTAAGAATGTAATAACCATAGAAACTAACTATGTTAATCAAGGTACATTTAAGGTCCAAATTCTGGTAAAATTAGTCTTCTAAGTTAAATATTCAGTGATAATGTACATTTATAAAATGTGATATATCGTGTCATATATTATTATGCAAAAACATCTTGAATTTTGCTAAATAAATTTACTCTGATCACTGTACATAATCATACAAATATTATTTTTATTATAATAAAAAGTTATAAGCAACCTGCGCCTCTGCTAGCTAATGGGTCCATGACTGAACAGAGATCGTATATTTTCTCAGAGCATCCTTTTGGAAATGTTGGATTTGTGAGCAGCAATAATAGCTGAATGAAGAGCCTTCTATCATTGCAAGAACTGCAGTGGTTTTTATTTTGTCAGACAACTATCCAAAATGAAAGATTGACAGCAACAAATCAGAAATAAGAGGCAAGAATGAGTACTGTTCTGTGCACAATCACTTGTTCTAAAATTGAAGGTGACAGATTGCTGAAGACAGGATATATGACCATCATAACAAAATAGAATTTGAAACAATTAACCCCCCACAGACTGATTGTACAATTACATGACTGACAGAAGCAGTTTTCTGCATTTGTTAGCAGCCTTCTACACCTGAATGTAATAGTGGATTGCATGCCAGACATACGAATAACTGCATACATGAATGTCGTCTACGTTGATCCAAAAACTGCTGGTCCAAAAATGAGTTTGGATAAAAAATAAATTAAATATAAATAATAAATAAATAATGCTCACAAAGTGCACAGCTATCTAATAATTAGCCTTAACAAACATAATGTCACTTTGATTAGCCTGTTTCAGATATGCATTGTGGGTTATTGCACCTTTGTTACATTTACTGAAAATCTGTATAAAACAGGATACAGAAACAAGCATGTTTTTTCCACTCCTCTGAATGCAATACAATTTTGCCTCATGTTTTAGTGAATTGGAAAGACGTTTTTATATAGAGATTAATATTAGATTGTTCTTCCTCTGCTGCCGCCTTAGTGTCAGCAGCTGCCACCATTACTTCTATGAACGTGAGGAATAAGTATCCTGGCTCTATGTCCAACAGCAAACATGATGCCAGACAAATATATCAGGCATACAGCTACTCTGAGTTGGCAGATAACCACACAGGAGTGTAATACATGTATTTTTACCCATTTAGGCCCTCATCTGCCATCACCATCGCTGAGGAGGACATTAAGATTCGAGGCATAGCCTCACGACATCCGATGATACGGAAGGCAGCATCACCAGATGGCTGGTGCTTAGCCATGCAGGGCAACAGTACCAGTGCTGGCTATAGATGGGGACCCGAGTCTTTAAAGGCTTTAATGAAATGGCCATCTTGCTGGGGACCCAGGACAGGAGAGGAGGAACTCCTGGGCTCCCCCGGTGTTCTGGGAAACAGGGGCTTGGCTGGTAGCCCCAAGGTCTGATTGTTGTAGATATAAAGGGGGAGAGATGCCCATCATGTGAATGCCCCTTCACCTGGACAGGTAGTTCTTGCAGGGGAATTTCATAGGAGTCACCAGAGGGGAATGAATGTGTGGCACTGCCATAAAGCACAGCAATTTGGAAAAGGGGGAGGAACCCCATGTCAGAGAGACATCCGATGAGATAGGAGAGAGTACAAGTCCCACTAGTAGGAGACACCAGGGAATGGATATGTGCTGAGGAGCCACTTGAATCAGATGTTATACTGAAGGGAAAATAATCCTTATGTAAACAGAGTTTTTAGAGTTCTCACAAATAAAGCTCTGAATTTGGGAAATGTTTAGTGACCCCTATATAGACAGCCCCACTGTAAAGTGCCCCCATACTGTGTGGGGATTGCTGCATTTAGGCAGTGTGGACTACTGAGGGCTGAGAGAGCACCTTTGGACAGAGCCCCCATACCGTGAGGGGGGATACCCAAAGGAAATCTCTTTATACTGAGTTAGTGTTTGGAAGCGTAGGAGAGTCCCTGCAGATTGGAGATGGTTCATATTGGAGTCATGTAAGGAACCTCTTTGACTGGAAATGTGAAAATCTTGGAAGGTTGATGTATGCGAGTGGTCGTAGCACTGCTGTTTCCAGCAGCTGGTATGTGATCTGGCAACATTCGTATTGCTGTAACTAAAAGACTGCGCAGGAGGTTTGAGGAGACTTTATATTAAAGTACAATTTTATACCTACTAAAGAATTGTGCTGGATGAGTTAGGAATTTGAGAGTGTATACATCATTGCAACCTTTAGGAATATTTTGCTGGAGGAAGATTAGTTAAATAAAGTTGGTGTTTAACACCAATGTATTCGGAGCAGGTCCACTGATATTGTTTTCCCAAAACTAAACATACACATACTATACATACACATACTATACATACACTGGAGATGTCATAGGTGCTAGAAAAAATAAATGGAATAAAAACTGAGTCTGTGAAAAAATGAAATGTGAACAAAAGAGCTTTTAATAAAACATATAAAAATAACAATAACAAGCAAACTACATCCCAATACACTTTAGTAAACTGACAAAAACCGCCACAGAAGTATCACTAACTCACTATGTAAGTGCATCACTAAATTTACAGCATGTTGATAACTTTTCTTGAGAAGAATCTACTATATAAATGCCTAGTGGCGTGTGTGAAAAAAAACAAAAAAACAAGCTGTAGCGCCACCTGCTGGGCAGAGTTATACACTGACCTATATATTTCTTGAAGGAGAAGTGACAGTTGGGAGTGGTTGGTGGTTGCCGGGGGTGACAGTGGGGAGTTTTTAACACCTTAAGTAGCTTGATGAAGGATGTGGCGATGAAGATGAAGGATGAGGTGATGGAGAAAAATGATGAGGTGGTGACATGTGGACAAAACCACGTTAAAAAAGGGCGCTTGCGTCGGGAAGTAACGCTCTTCCCCTGAGGAGGCCTGGGCTAGGCCCAAATGCATGACAAGAACCTTTTTAACACCTTAAGTAGCTTGATTTGACTAGAATGCATGAGTATCATGCACGGGTAAACTTGTATATAATATATTATATAAACATATGTTTTTTTTAGAAACTGGCATAAATTGATCACATAGTTAGAAAAAAAGAGAAAAACAGTTCTTTAAGGGGTACTGAATTATCCCAAAGATCCAAGGACCGTAAGTAACATAGAATTGTAGTGTCACTATGAAGTGTATAAATTGTGCCGGCAAGTTATGCAGGAAAACAATATAATTCCACAGTTAATTAAATAATAAGGTTACTGCAGAATTGCAACGATGAATCAGACACATTAGCAAGAAAGAAAGTTATTGCACTTATCTCCTGTGTTTTTTAGTGTAGTCCTCAGGATTCAATAATAAGGTTACCTGGATTACAATGATGAATCAGACACAAATAAACAAGAAAGAAAATTATTGCACTTATGTCCTTTGTTTTTTGATGTGGTCCTCAGGATCCAAAAACTGTAAGTCTTGCGCTAGTCTACAATTCAAAATATGGTTCTTTAAAGTCTCAATCCAACCTATCCAGGTGCTGGTATAATTCTTGGCCATTGTGGTCAATCATGCTTCTTGTAAACTTTGTGGAGAGATCAGATACCACTGATTTAATCTAAAAATTTGTCTCCAGATGTAAGTCTTGATATAACTTTTAACGCGTATCATCGCATCTATGCGACTTCATCAGAGAAAACCCTCCATAAAAATGTAAAAAATACACAGAGTGTGTGGATGCATGTTGATTGGCTCTTTTTTATATTAAGCTCACACATAGTTTAATTAGTCCATGGATGGATGTGATTTCAATGAAAAAAACCCTTACAGGTATAATTTAAAAGCTAGATTGTATCAACCTATAATAAATATAGAAATCTTTCCACTGACTCGGTCTCCAATAAAATAGACATAATCATATGTATAGATTAAACCCGTTAACAAAAAATTCAGGACAATAATACAATAAAATATTAGTGTTTTCTTCCACTGCTCAGGTGGTTGGCAAATGCAAAGCTCACAAATTATTTATATATTTATTCCAGTTCCACGCGTACACCTGTGTATTAGTGTGGCTATGTTTCAGAAGGCTTGGTGCTAGCATGTTCTTTAGGTTATTCCCTATTTTTAAGATAATTTGGGGGTTTTGTGAGCGAAGGGATCTCCATGTTGGATTCTGTGTAAGAACGAGGTAATTTGTCTTAATCCCTTTCTTAATTTCATGTGGCATCTTATTAAACTTGGACACAAACTCTATATTAAAGGAGTTTTGATCCTTGTATATAGTCAAATTGTTAGTGGTAGAGCTTGATTTATCCTTAACCTTCAATAGCTTCATCCTATCAATCCTAAATACTTCACCTACACTTTATCTAGACTCTTATGAGAAGAACCTCTCTATTTTTGAAACTAACATTTCTTGTGTTTTGAAGGCATTCTCACTAATAGAATTCCTTTTAAGGCGCATCATTTGTCCTTTGGGAATGTTGTTTTTTCCATGACTTTTAATGGGAACTATCATAGTGTAGATAGTTGTTTACATCCACTTTTTTCCTAAAAGTAGATGTATTCTAGATCCCATTATGAACCGATACATAGAGATCTAAAAAGTCAGTGGCAGTTTTATGGTAATGGTGAGCAAACTTGAGATTATAATCGCTGCTATTGAGTGCGGCAACAAAAACTTGTGCTCGTGCTTCCTCTGGTATTATTTGCCTGTACTCACCAGCCAGCCTAGGCAAAAAAATTGCATGAAGTTGCAGATTAATCCACCAGGGGCACCCTTCACAAGAGCACAAGCACAAAGGTGAACATCTTATCAAAATAAATGGTTGCCAGCAGCCTAATGTCTTAAGATTTTTACCAAGACTAGTTCATCTTTCGTGTCTCCACATTCCACTGTCTCTCCTCATTCCAACTCTACCACACCACCGGTAGCAGTACAGAAAAGCCAGTTGCCAATGGCTGCTTTAATGATGATAATGCTTCTGCCTTAGAGTAACCACACACATTTTTCCTCCAGCAGATATAATTGCTATCCTGCTACCTTATTTACCACGGTCTCCCACGCCTCTTTAATTGTCAGTCCATTTGACCACTGCCATCTTTACCTTTATTTCATGTCATTGTATGTAGTCAGTTAGGTGTCATAATCCCCTTAATGTACTGTGCTGCGTAATATGTCAACGCTTTATAGGAAAAGGATAATGGTTAACACATAACACTTAATATAGTCATTTAAAGAAAGTTAAGTTTTCTCTGTTGAAAATCTACTTTTATATATGTAACATATTTAATAAGCATAAAAGCGTAAAAAATTTAATTGTATAGAACTATATAAAATATTTATTGCTCACATATTTAGTCATGAGTCATTTAAAACAAAAATAAATAATTATTTACAACTAGGGATGAGCGCGCTCGGATTTCTGAAATCCGAGCCCACCCGAACGTTGCGGATCCGAGTCGGATCCGAGACAGATCCGGGTATTGGCGCCAAATTCAAAAGTGAAACTGAGGCTCTGACTCATAATCCCGTTGTCGGATCTCGCGATACTCGGATCCTATAAATTCCCCGCTAGTCGCCGCCATCTTCACTCGGGCATTGATCAGGGTAGAGGGAGGGTGTGTTAGGTGGTCCTCTGTGCTGTTTAGTTCTGTGCTGTTTAGTTCTGTGCTGTTTAGTGCTGTGCTGTGCTGTTTAGTGCTGTGCTGTTTAGTGCTGTGCTGTGCTGTGCTGTTTAGTGCTGTGCTGTGCTGTGCTGTGCTGTGCTGTGCTGTGCTGTGCTGTGTTCTGCAGTATCAGTCCAGTGGTGCTGTGTGCTGTGCTCTGTCCTTCTGAGGTCAGTGGTGCTGCTGGGTCCTGTGCTGTGTCCTGTTCAGTCCAGTGGTGCTGTGTCCTGTGCTCTGTGCTTCTAAGGGCATAGTTATTTCCCCAATATTCCCCTGTGTTTAAAAAAATAAAAAAAAGTTTTTTTTATAAAATACCAAAAACTACTTTAATATTTTTTAATTACCACAAAATTTTCACAACCAATCCTGCAGTATAAGCCCATTGGTACTGCAATATTACCAAGTTCACACATTCAGCAGTAAAAGTCCAGTGGTACTGCAATATTACAAAGTTTACACATTCTGCAGTATCAGTCCAGTGGTGCTGTGTCCTGTGCTCTGTCCTGCTGAGTTCCGTAGTGCTGCTGGGTCCTGTGCCGTGTCCTGTTCAGTCCAGTGGTGCTGTGTCCTGTGCTCTGTGCTTCTAAGGGCATAGTTATTTCCCCATTATTCCCAAGTTTGTAAAAAATAAAAAAAAAGTAAAAAAAAATAAAAAATTAAAAAAAAAATAAAAATATATAATAATTATAACCAAATTTGCAAAACCAATCCAGCATTATAAGTCCATTGGTACTGCAATATTACCAAGTTCACACATTCTGCAGTATCTTGTGCTACATATAATGGAGACCAAAAATTCGGAGGATAAAGTAGGGAAAGATCAAGACCCACTTCCTCCTAATGCTGAAGCTGCTGCCACTAGTCATGACATAGACGATGAAATGCCATCAACGTCGTCTTCCAAGCCCGATGCCCAATCTCGTAGTACCGGGCATGTAAAATCCAAAAAGCCCAAGTTAAGAAAAAGTAGCAAAAAGAGAAACTTAAAATCATCTGAGGAGAAACGTAAAGTTGCCAATATGCCATTTACGACACGGAGTGGCAAGGAACGGCTTAGGCCCTGGCCCGTGTTCATGACTAGTGGTTCAGCTTCACCCACGGATCTTAGCCCTCCTCCTCCTCCCCCCCCCCTACAAAAAATTGAAGAGAGTTATGCTGTCAGCAACAAAACAGCAAACAACTCTGCCTTCTAAAGAGAAATTATCACAAATCCCCAAGGCGAGTCCAAGGGTGTTGGTGGTTGTCAAGCCTGACCTTCCCATCACTGTACGGGAAGAGGTGGCTCGGGAGGAGGCTATTGATGATGTAGCTGGCGCTGTGGAGGAACTTGATGATGAGGATGGTGATGTGGTTATTGTAAATGAGGCACCAGGGGGGGAAACAGCTGATGTCCATGGGATGAAAAAGCCCATCGTCATGCCTGGTCAGAAGACCAAAAAATGCACCTCTTCGGTCTGGAGTTATTTTTATCCAAATCCAGACAACCAATGTATGGCAATATGTAGCTTATGTAAAGCTCAAATAAGCAGGGGTAAGGATCTTGCCCACCTAGGAACATCCTCCCTTATACGTCACCTGAATAACCTTCATAGTTCAGTGGTTAGTTCAGGAACTGGGGCTAGGACCCTCATCGGTACAGGGACACCTAAATCCGTGGTCCAGTTGGATACACACCAGCAACACCCTCCTCGTCAACTTCCTCCACAATCTCCATCAGATTCAGTCCTGCAGCCCAAGTCACCAGCCAGACTGAGTCCTCCTCAATACGGGATTCATCCGAGGAATCCTGCAGCGGTACGCCTACTACTGCCACTGCTGCTGTTGCTGCTGTTAGTCGGTCATCTTCCCAGAGGGGAAGTCGTAAGACCGCTAAGTCTTTCACCAAACAATTGACCGTCCAACAGTCGTTTGCCATGACCACCAAATACGATAGTAGTCACCCTATTGCAAAGCGTATAACTGCGGCTGTAACTGCAATGTTGGTGTTAGACGTGCGCCCGGTGTCCGCCATCAGTGGAGTGGGATTTAGAGGGTTGATGGAGGTATTGTGTCCCCGGTACCAAATCCCCTCGAGATTCCACTTCACTAGGCAGGCGATACCAAAAATGTACAGAGAAGTACGATCAAGTGTCCTCAGTGCTCTTAAAAATGCGGTTGTACCCACTGTCCACTTAACCACGGACATGTGGACAAGTGGTTCTGGGCAAACGAAGGACTATATGACTGTGACAGCCCACTGGGTAGATGCATCCCCTTCCGCAGCAACAGCAACAGCTGCATCAGTAGCAGCATCTACAAAATGGCTGCTCATGCAAAGGCAGGCAACATTGTGCATTACAGGCTTTAATAAGAGGCACAACGCTGCCAACATATTAGAGAAAATGAGGGAAATTATCTCCCAGTGGCTTACCCCACTTAGACTCTCATGGGGATTTGTGGTGTCAGACAATGCCAGTAACATTGTGCGGGCATTAAATATGGGCAATTTCCAGCACGTCCCATGTTTTGCCCACACCATTAATTTGGTGGTGCAGCATTACCTGAAGAGTGACAGGGGTGTGCAGGAGATGCTTGCGGTGGCGCGCAAAATTGCTGGACACTTTCGGCATTCAGCCAGTGCCTACCGCAGACTAGAGGCACATCAAAAAAGCTTGAACCTGCCCTGCCATCACCTCAAACAAGAGGTTGTGACGCGCTGGAACTCCACCCTCTATATGCTGCAGAGGATGGAGGAGCAGCAAAAGGCCATTCAGGCCTACACAGCCACCTACGACATAGGCAAAGGAGTGGGGATGCGCCTGAGTCAAGCGCA
This sequence comes from Mixophyes fleayi, assembly GCF_038048845.1. Taxonomy (NCBI): domain Eukaryota; kingdom Metazoa; phylum Chordata; class Amphibia; order Anura; family Limnodynastidae; genus Mixophyes; species Mixophyes fleayi. The sequence goes on along the minus strand of NC_134404.1, from coordinate 142,795,418 downwards.
GTGGAGACTGATTTCCGTGTTGTGCAAGGTTCTGCAGCCATTTGAACTTGCCACACGAGAAGTCAGTTCCGACACTGCCAGCTTGAGTCAGGTCATTCCCCTGATCAGGCTGTTGCAGAAGCAGCTGGAGAAAGTGAGGGAGGAGCTGGTAAGCCATTGCGATTACAGCAAGCATGTAGCTCTTGTGGATGTAGCCCTTCGTACGCTTTGCCAGGATCCGAGGGTGGTCACTCTTTTAAAGTCAGAGGAATACATTCTGGCCACCGTGCTCGATCCTCGGTTTAAAGCGTATGTTGTGTCTCTGTTTCCGGCGGACACAAATCTACAGCGGTGCAAAGACCTGCTGGTCAGGAGATTGTCCTCTGAAGAGGACCGTGACATGCCAACAGCTCCACCCTCATTTTCTTCCACATCTATGGCTGCGAGGAAAAAGCTCAGTTTTCCCAAAAGAGGCACTGGCGGGGATGCTGATAACATCTGGTCCGGACTGAAGGACCTGCCAACCATTGCAGACATGTCTACTCTCGCTGCATTGGATGCTGTCACAATAGAAAAAATTGTGGATGATTACTTTGCTGACACCATCCAAGTAGACATGTCAGACAGTCCATATTGTTACTGGCAGGAAAAAAAGGCAGTTTGGAAGCCCCTGTACAAACTGGCTCTATTTTACCTGAGTTGTCCCCCCTCCAGTGTGTACTCGGAAAGAGTTTTTAGTGCAGCGGGGAACCTGGTCAGTGAGCGGCGAAGGAGGTTGCTTCCTCACAACGTTGAAAAAATGATGTTTATAAAAATGAATAATCAATTCCTCAATGAAGTACAGCACTGCCCTCCAGATACTACAGAGGGACCTGTGGTTGTGGAGTCCAGCGGGGACGAATTGATAATGTGTGATGAGGAGGAAGTACACACTGTAGGGGGAGAGGAATCAGAGGTTGAGGATGAGGACGACATCTTGCCTCAGTAGAGCCTGTTTAGTCTGTACAGGGAGAGATGAATAGCTTTTTTGGTGTGGGGGCCCAAACAAACCAATCATTTCAGTCAAAGTTGTTTGGTAGGCCCTGTCGCTGAAATGATTGGTTTGTTAAAGTGTGCATGTCCTATTTCAACAACAGACCTCTCAACTGCAGCTCATCCCTCCTCTGCGGGGATAATGTCTCCTGTGCTCTGACACGTCACTCTGTGTACTCTCAGCCTCAGGATCTGACACTACAGCTACCATGCCTCTTGTAGCAGCCCTCACTCCAGGGCCTCTTCCATGTGCAGTGTCCCCCTCTCTCTTGGGTTCACTATAGTGGCATGGAGTTCTCCCCCTCATCCAGGGCACACATTCCTTGCCCTGGCTCAGTCACCACGCTCAGACTTCCAGGCAATGCTGGGGGAGCCTGGGAGCTTCCACCCCAGGTCCCCAGCTACAACTCTCCTCTCCTGTGTCTTCTCTCTCTTTCTGACACTTTAAAGATCGTGCCTTTAAATGAAAAAGTCAGTCTTCATTGCACGACTATGTGCAAGTGCAACAGGGACATTTTTTTGGGTTTACAAAGTCAAACAATAACACTACGACCCTGTCTGTCTGGGGTCTGTCAATGACGAATTGTCTGGAGCATGTTTTGAGGAGGTATTGTGGCCCCGGTATCAAATTGGGTACCGGGGCCACCCCACTATGCAGTCCAGATACTTGTTTGGTGGAATTCCGACACGTGGAGGGTTTTTTAATTATATTGTGGCCTCGGTACCAAAAAGTGTACCGGGGCCACCACACTACGCAGTCAAGATACTTGTTTGGTGGAATTCAGACCAGTTGAGGGTTTTATTATTATATTGTGTGGACCACTCTATCTATACCACACTACAACTCTATACCACTCTATTTCCTACTTTAATTCTATTTAATTCTATTTCCTACTTTAATTCTATTACTAATTAATTAACATAAAGAGGAACAAAAAAAAACAATTTTACCAAAAGTATAATATGACTTAGACTTACAAACACTACACTTGAAAGATCGTGCCTTTAAATGAAAAAGTAAGTCTTCATTGCACGACTATGTGCAACAGGGACAGTTTTTTTCTTTACAAAGTCAACTAATAACACTTGGACCCTGTCTGTCTTTAACATACTTAATGGGATCTCAATGACGAATTGTCTGTAGCATGTTTGGAGGAGGTATTGTGGCCCCGGTATCAAGTTGGGTACCGGGGCCACCCCACTACGCAGTCCAGATACTTGTTTGGTGGAATTCTGACACGTGGAGGGTGTATTTATTTTATTGTGGCCCCGGTATCAAGTTGGGTACCGGGGCCACCCCACTACGCAGTCCAGATACTTGTTTGGTGGAATTCTGACACGTGGAGGGTTTTTTAATTATATTGTGGCCTCGGTACCAAATTGTGTACCGGGGCCACCACACTACGCAGTCAAGATAGATAGATGCGTATCATAGATAAAGTACATTCAGTGGTGTGGGGCAAATTGAAAAATATTCAAAATGCACTGACATTATCAAAAACAAGAGGTTGTCACACGCTAAAACTCCAACATGTATATGATGGAGAGGATGGAGGAGCAGCCGTATGTGTAGTGTAATGCAGACCTGTTGAAGGTTTTTTATATATTTTATTGTGGTGCCCAGTGCCCACTCCTCTACGCAGTCCAGGTACATTTATTGGTGCGATTCATAAAAGTTCAGGGTTTTTAATATATTGTGGTGACCCACTCCTCTACGCAGTCCAGGTACAATTATTGGTGCGAATCATAAAAGTTCAGGGTTTTTAATATATTGTGGTGACCCACTCCTCTACGCAGTCCAGGTACATTTATTGGTGCGATTCATAAAAGTTCAGGGTTTTTAATATATTGTGGTGACCCACTCCTCTACGCAGTCCAGGTACATTTATTGGTGCGAATCAAACAAGTTGATGGTTTTCTTATTATATATATTGTGGTGACCCACTCCTCTACGCAGTCCAGGTACATTTATTGGTGCGATTCATAAAAGTTCAGGGTTTTTAAGATATTGTGGTGACCCACTCCTCTACGCAGTCCAGGTACAATTATTGGTGCGATTCATAAAAGTTCAGGGTTTTTAATATATTGTGGTGACCCACTCCTCTACGCAGTCCAGGTACATTTATTGGTGCGATTCATAAAAGTTCAGGGTTTTTAATATATTGTGGTGACCCACTCCTCTACGCAGTCCAGGTACAATTATTGGTGCGAATCATAAAAGTTCAGGGTTTTTAATATATTGTGGTGACCCACTCCTCTACGCAGTCCAGGTACATTTATTGGTGCGATTCATAAAAGTTCAGGGTTTTTAATATATTGTGGTGACCCACTCCTCTACGCAGTCCAGGTACATTTATTGGTGCGAATCAAACAAGTTGATGGTTTTCTTATTATATATATTGTGGTGACCCACTCCTCTACGCAGTCCAGGTACATTTATTGGTGCGATTCATAAAAGTTCAGGGTTTTTAAGATATTGTGGTGACCCACTCCTCTACGCAGTCCAGGTACAATTATTGGTGCGATTCATAAAAGTTCAGGGTTTTTAATATATTGTGGTGACCCACTCCTCTACGCAGTCCAGGTACATTTATTGGTGCGATTCATAAAAGTTCAGGGTTTTTAATATATTGTGGTGACCCACTCCTCTACGCAGTCCAGGTACAATTATTGGTGCGAATCATAAAAGTTCAGGGTTTTTAATATATTGTGGTGACCCACTCCTCTACGCAGTCCAGGTACATTTATTGGTGCGATTCATAAAAGTTCAGGGTTTTTAATATATTGTGGTGACCCACTCCTCTACGCAGTCCAGGTACATTTATTGGTGCGAATCAAACAAGTTGATGGTTTTCTTATTATATATATTGTGGTGACCCACTCCTCTACGCAGTCCAGGTACATTTATTGGTGCGATTCATAAAAGTTCAGGGTTTTTAAGATATTGTGGTGACCCACTCCTCTACGCAGTCCAGGTACAATTATTGGTGCGATTCATAAAAGTTCAGGGTTTTTAATATATTGTGGTGACCCACTCCTCTACGCAGTCCAGGTACATTTATTGGTGCGATTCATAAAAGTTCAGGGTTTTTAATATATTGTGGTGACCCACTCCTCTACGCAGTCCAGGTACATTTATTGGTGCGATTCATAAAAGTTCTGGGTTTTTAATATATTGTGGTGACCCACTCCTCTACGCAGTCCAGGTACATTTATTGGTGCGATTCATAAAAGTTCAGGGTTTTTAATATATTGTGGTGACCCACTCCTCTACGCAGTCCAGGTACAATTATTGGTGCGAATCATAAAAGTTCAGGGTTTTTAAGATATTGTGGTGACCCACTCCTCTACGCAGTCCAGAAAGATACCTTTTTGCAACGTTTTGGACTAATAACTATATTGTGAGGTGTTCAGAATACACTGTAAATTAGTGGAAATGCTTGTTATTGAATGTTATTGAGGTTAATAATAGCCTAGGAGTGAAAATAAGCCCAAAAACTTGATTTTTAAACTTTTTATGTTTTTTTCAAAAAAAATCCGAATCCAATACCTTAAATCCGAACCGAGACCTTTCGTCAAGTGTTTTGCGAGACAAATCCGAACCTCAAAAATAACGAAAATCCGGATCCAAAACACAAAACACGAGACCTCAAAAGTCGCCGGTGCACATCCCTATTTACAACTATAATATTTTCAACAATGTTTAAAATGTCAGCATTGTTTTAACATTGAATTGCTTTTTACAGTCAACAGCCTTAGTGCAGGAGTATGACCACAGAGCACCAACTCCATAGTTCATAATAAACTGGTGTGCTGCTATACGTGGAGGTTTCCAACCTTCTACACTAACACAAAAAACAACAATACTACAGCGCACAGACAATTTGCAATTGGTGTGATTAGAAAATAATTAATCACATATATGTAACTAAACTGTGCAGTATACAATAATGATAATTGTAGCATATATGATGAAATACAACGTTGAAACACAATATGTATAATATATATATACACTTGAGGATCTCAATGTAAGTCTCTGTGTCCAATCCTGGAAAGACTCTATAATCGAGTGTAACGAGACTAGTACGACTCCATATGTAGCAAGTACTACAAAAACGGGGAGGTCCGTTTGAGATATTTAAATAAAGGAAAACCGCAATCAGCATCAGATGTAAATACCCCAAATGGAAAGAATCCGTTACTTACATGTAAGTAGGATAGGTCAATCCTCTCTTCCTGTGATGGATAGGGGTCCGTTATAGATGTAAATCTCCAAATCGAAGAGTCCCGGATAGAAAGATCTGTGGAGCTGAGCGTTCATATTGCTAGCTTCTTCACAAAGTTGGTAGGCAGGACAGTCAATACGTACACAATAACTTTATTGAATCATCATCATCATCATCGTCATCATCACCATTTATTTATATGGCGCCACTGATTCCGCAGCGCTGTACAGAGAACTCACTCACATCAATCCCTGCCCCATTGGAGCTTACAGTCTAAATTCCCTAATATACACATACAGCCAATTAACCTACCAGTATGTTTTTGGAGTGTGGGAGGAAACCGGAGCACCCGGGGGAAACCCACGCAAACATGGGGAGAACATACAAACTCCACACAGATAAGACCATGGTCGGGAATTGAACTCATGACCCCGGCGCTGTGAGGCAGAAGTGCTAACCACTTAGCCACCGTGCTGCCCAGAAGTTTGTAACAACTAACTCAATGGTAACGTAGGTAATACTACAAAAATCAGATAAATCATATGACTGTATAATGAAAAGATGAATATAGCATCTCAACGCGTTTCGTTCTGATCACAGAACTCTTTCAAGAGCAGTAGCATACCATGTAGGGTCTGCAATATATACAAGCATCAACAGCCTTAGTGCGTATTTTGTACAACTAAAATCTTTGTAAAATATGATGCTTGACTCTTTGGTGTCTGTTTTAACAAACGTTGAGAGAAGTGAAATTATTTTAATGAGTAGAAACATTGTCGAGATTAAAGAATAGTAAAATGTTGTTGTTGCTTTATTTTAATTATCCAGACATCATTGTTAAGTTACGCTGCATATCTGTTCTTTGTGAAAACAGACACAGCAAATGCTGCAGCTATACAGATTTTCAGAATTTACATTAATGGGAAACTGTATTTATGGACTGATATTTTGGTGTTTTGACAACATTTATAATTTTGGAGGTTAAACCAGGAGTGGTCCAAGCCATTCTGTTAATTGAGCCAACAACTAAATTGCCACTATCCTCATCCCTCCCCTTCAAACTAACTTATGTTTGTATTAGTGTTTATGAAGGATGCACCATTTCTTTCTAATCATTGTTAAATATACCAATAAAGTAAAAACCACTGATGTAAATGTTAGAATATTTGGAATAAATGTTTTGCTCTTTACAAAGGCTGCGGTATGAGAGTGTTCGAAAAAGACCACTGTCAAAGTCCGTGGTAGTTTCTTGAATGTATAGAGTTGTAAAAAAAAATGATCCCCCCCTTTTGATTTCTGTATATTTTTCTCAATACAACTTAGTCTGGTCGTTTTGTGGGTTGAAGAAGAATAACTATAACATCTTTTTTTGTGCTTAATGTAATCAACTCTGCAATTTTCAGGTTCTAAAATGTAGTGTCCCTGTATGAGTATTGTGGATTTAAATCAGCTCTTCCAAATGGTTGTTACCAGCAGAGTGAAAATATCAGCACAGACGTTCTAGAAGCATATCTTGTAAAGACCAGTTTATGTGTGAAATACACACAAATGTCACTGAGTTGAAGACGTCCTGTGAGGAGGAGTGGGCTATGATCCTCTAAAACGACTCCTTCCACCCAGAACAAAATAGTCTGCTCCTGAACTTCCTGCTTAATTTACTATAGCTGTTACCCTTGCTTCAATAATTAACTGGTGAGAAGGTCACTTTTGAATATTAATTACTTTAGCGCAGGTAACTGCAATAGTTTATTAAGTGGGAAGCTCAGGAGCAGAGCAATTTGTACCAAGCTGAAGTGCTCATGTTGGAGGGTCTGGGTTACAGTTTTTAGCTTAGTGGCTGCCTTAAAACAAACAATCACTTCATTAATATGTAAACAGACCCTCAAGCATAACCCCTTCCACTTGGTACAAGATGACCTGCTCCCGAACTTCCCACTTAATTTACTATTGCAGTCACCTGTGCAGAATTAATTAATTGATGAGAATGGTGTATTTACAACAGTTAATTAATTCAGTATAGATAACTATAATGGTAAATTAGAGGGAAAGCAGAGCAATTTATAACTGGTGGAAGCATAAGATTTCCTGACACTTTAATAGACAGTGAATCACGTCAGTATGGCTTGTGTATTAAGAATATCTCTTTTCTATTAATTATATAATCTATTAACTATATATAATCTATTAAATTATAATTTGCAGGGACAGGAATTTAAAATCTACTTTGTGAATGGCAAAAAATATTTATCTTAATAGACAGCAATAGCACAAATGTCACCTTCATGTGGAGGGTCTGAGAAGTGCAAGACAATATTTCTCTAATTCTGCGCCTTCAAGCAATCTATAATATAAATGCTTAGTGACGTGTGTTAGTCTGTCTGTGTGTGTGTGTGTGTGTAAAAAATAAAACCAAGCTGCAGCGCCACCTGCTGGGCGGAGTTATACACTGACCTACTAAATTCTTAGTGTGTGTGGAAAAAAAATTCAGAAAGGACTGAAATTTGGTATACTAAGATGTTTTTAATTTGTTCATTTAATTTGTTAATTGTTAAAAGTGTTTATAAAGATTTTAAAAAAATATATATATATATTTCTTGAAGGAGAAGTGACAGTTGGGAGTGGTTGGTGGTTGCCGGGGGTGACAGTGGGGAGTGGTTGGTGGTTGCCGGGGGTGACAGAGTGAGAGGAGTGTGATACTCAGGACCGCTGAGAGAGATCCCTGTGTCTGGATAGACATCTGGATAGATGTGGCGATGAAAATGAAGGATGAGGTGATGGAGAAGAATGATGAGGTGGTGACATGTGGACAAAACCATGTTAAAAAAGGGCGCTTACATCGGGAAGTAACGCTCTTCCCCTGAGGAGGCCTGGGCTATGGCCCAAATGCATGACAAGAACCTTTTTAACACCTTAAGTAGCTTGATTTGACTAGAATGCATGAGTATCATGCACAGGTTAACTTGTTACATATATTTGGCTAAGTAACATGCTGTGTATTATAAATATTACAAATCTTATTTAGTTATTAAATAAATATATAATGCTTGAAACATGAATATACCATAGTATCATTAAAAATGTTTAAAGCAGGCTAAATGTTCTCTGCACAGCAAATGTGTAACACTAAGTAACTCAGTTTGATCTGTCAAGATAATCAAGTCAATGACAGAGTTAACTTCCTTGCAAAGTTTTGTTGTGACCATAAACTAAACTAAAAATACATGTTTTGAGCTGACAACTGGAAAAGCTATTGAGGTGATACGTCCCTCAGATATACATATACAATACACACATTTATATATATATATATATATATATATATATATATATATATATATATATATATATAATTTCATTTGCTAATGATAGACAGATGTTTCTGATAATAGTTTATAAGTAATCATACCCTATAGGGTTGCCTATTAACTTTTTTCTCCTAGTTGAGTAAACTTCCTTGTTCATGCTCTTTCAAGATGGCAAGATGGCTTTGTAAGGGGAAAAGTTGAATATGGGCTTGTTGAGAGTAGTGGTTCATGAGCATTTAGTTAGAATTAGTCCATGCTAGGGTCCCGAGGGAACTCAACATGAGCAACCTGCTCCTTGGTCGCATGCTGGTATCATTTATCCTGGTGCCTGCAGGCTTTTGCTGTTTAAAGAAACATTGGGAAATGCCATGGTTCAGCCTAAACACCAGAATATTATGCATGCATGAAATGTCTGACATTGTAACTAACCCATGGTTTACATTAGGGATGTGCACCGGCGACTTTTGAGGTCTCGTGTTTTGTGTTTTGGATCCGGATTTTCGTTATTTTTGAGGTTCGGATTTGTCTCGCAAAACACTTGACGAAAGGTCTCGGTTCGGATTTAAGGTTTTGGATTCGGATCTTTTTTTGAAAAAAACATAAAAAGTTTAAAAATCAAGTTTTTGGGCTTATTTTCACTCCTAGGCTATTATTAACCTCAATAACATTCAATAACAAGCATTTCCACTAATTTACAGTGTATTCTGAACACCTCACAATATAGTTATTAGTCCAAAACGTTGCAACAAGGTATCTTTCTGGACTGCGTAGAGGAGTGGGTCACCACAATATATATTAAAAACCCTGAACTTTTATGATTCGCACCAATAAATGTACCTGGACTGCGTAGAGGAGTGGGTCACCACAATATATATTAAAAACCCTGAACTTTTATGATTCGCACCAATAAATGTACCTGGACTGCGTAGAGGAGTGGGTCACCACAATATCTTAAAAACCCCGAACTTTTATAAATCGCACCAATAAATGTACCTGGACTGCGTAGAGGAGTGGGTCACCACAATATCTTAAAAACCCTGAACTTTTATGAATCGCACCAATAAATGTACCTGGACTGCGTAGAGGAGTGGGTCACCACAATATATTAAAAACCCTGAACTTTTATGATTCGCACCAATAAATGTACCTGGACTGCGTAGAGGAGTGGGTCACCACAATATATATTAAAAACCCTGAACTTTTATGATTCGCACCAATAAATGTACCTGGACTGCGTAGAGGAGTGGGTCACCACAATATATTAAAAACCCTGAACTTTTATGATTCGCACCAATAATTGTACCTGGACTGCGTAGAGGAGTGGGTCACCACAATATATTAAAAACCCTGAACTTTTATGATTCGCACCAATAAATGTACCTGGACTGCGTAGAGGAGTGGGTCACCACAATATCTTAAAAACCCTGAACTTTTATGATTCGCACCAATAAATGTACCTGGACTGCGTAGAGGAGTGGGTCACCACAATATATATTAAAAACCCTGAACTTTTATGATTCGCACCAATAAATGTACCTGGACTGCGTAGAGGAGTGGGTCACCACAATATATTAAAAACCCTGAACTTTTATGATTCGCACCAATAATTGTACCTGGACTGCGTAGAGGAGTGGGTCACCACAATATATTAAAAACCCTGAACTTTTATGATTCGCACCAATAAATGTACCTGGACTGCGTAGAGGAGTGGGTCACCACAATATCTTAAAAACCCTGAACTTTTATGATTCGCACCAATAAATGTACCTGGACTGCGTAGAGGAGTGGGTCACCACAATATATATTAAAAACCCTGAACTTTTATGATTCGCACCAATAAATGTACCTGGACTGCGTAGAGGAGTGGGCACTGGGCACCACAATAAAATATATAAAAAACCTTCAACAGATCTGCATTACACTACACATACGGCTGCTCCTCCATCCTCTCCATCATATACATGTTGGAGTTTTAGCGTGTGACAACCTCTTGTTTTTGATAATGTCAGTGCATTTTGAATATTTTTCAATTTGCCCCACACCACTGAATGTACTTTATCTATGATACGCAATACGCATCTATCTATCTTGACTGCGTAGTGTGGTGGCCCCGGTACACAATTTGGTACCGAGGCCACAATATAATTAAAAAACCCTCCACGTGTCAGAATTCCACCAAACAAGTATCTGGACTGCATAGTGGGGTGGCCCCGGTACCCAATTTGATACCGGGGCCACAATACCTCCTCCAAACATGGTACAGACAATTCGTCATTGAGATCCCAGACAGACAGGGTCAAAGTGTTATTGTTTGACTTTGTAAACCCAAAAAACTGTCCCTGTTGCACATAGTCGTGCAATGAAGACTGACTTTTTCATTTAAAGGCACGATCTTTCAAGTGTAGTGTTTGTAAGTCTAAGTCATATTATACTTTTGGTAAAATTGGTTTATTTTGTTCCTCTTTATGGTAATTAGTAATAGAATTAAAGTATAAAATAGAATTAAAGTATGAAATAGAATTAAAGTATGAAATAGAATTAAAGTATGAAATAGAGTGGTATAGAGTTGTAGTGTGGTATAGATAGAGTGGTCCCCACAATATAATTAAAAAACCCTCCACGTGTCAGAATTCCACCAAAAAAGGGTAGGGCAGGACAGAGCACAGGACACAGCACCACTGGACTGATACTGCAGAATGTGTGAACTTGGTAATATTGCAGTACCAATGGACTTATACTGCTGGATTGGTTTTGCAAATTTGGTTATAATTATTTTATATTTTTATTTTTTTTTACTTTTTTTTTATTTTTTTTTACTTTTTTTTTATTTTTTAAAAACTTGGGAATAATGGGGAAATAACTATGCCCTTAGAAGCACAGAGCACAGGACACAGCACCACTGGACTTAACAGGACACAGCACAGGACCCAGCAGCACCACTGACCTCAGAAGGACAGAGCACAGCACACAGCACCACTGGACTGATACTGCAGAACACAGCACAGCACAGCACAGCACAGCACAGCACTGCACAGCACTAAACAGCACTAAACAGCACAGCACAGCACTAAACAGCACAGAACTAAACAGCACAGAACTAAACAGCACAGAACTAAACAGCACAGAGGACCACCTAACACACCCTCCCTCTACCCTGATCAATGCCCAAGTGAAGATGGCGGCGACTAGCGGGGAATTTATAGGATCCGAGTATCGCGAGATCCGACAACGGGATTATGAGTCAGAGCCTCAGTTTCACTTTTGAATTTGGCGCCAATACCCGGATCTGTCTCGGATCCGACTCGGATCCGCAACGTTCGGGTGGGCTCGGATTTCATAAATCCGAGTGCGCTCATCCCTAGTTTACATACTATTCATCTATATAGCAGAGGAGTGCAGGCAGCAGATTTCAGTGATCCTGCTGCCTGCACAATATTTAAAGAAGTGGTTTGCTCACATTGGGCCTGATTTATTAAGGAACATAAATCCCGATACATGCGGTATTTTGGGTAAAATGTCACTTTGCATGCTCAGAATCGGCCTATACGCCAGCGAACACGAGTGCAATTAATTTTAGAAGGCAAAGGATAATCCCAATAATTGTATATTACTCCTTACAAGCGCACCCTATAGAATGCAGCCAAATTACACTAATAAGTGCCACTTTGTTCTACTTATGATGAACAATACAGAAATGAGTGTTAAAATCAGGCGCAAATATTCTATTATAATTTAAAAATATAGAGGAAATAAAGATCTTATAATATAGCATATATTCAGTTTTTCAAATCTCTCCAACTCAGCTAAGTAAAAATAATGTCTGAATTGTAGTTCTGACCCTTTCCCATATTCAACAAATGAATTCAATTGAATCTACTGTGTTGTGGCTCCCCAGTTCTTTCCATACACTCTGATTGTGATAGCAAACGTTCTGCACATAGAAGAAATGTATAGGTCCAGTGTTAATTTGTATTCTGTTTATATAATGATATAAATATAATCCACACTTAGGGGCATATTCAATTCTCGGCGTTATAGCCAAAATTAACCCGCTGTGCGCACTATTACCATCATTACGGTAATAGTGCGCGTAAATACCGGTATTACGGTACTTTTTTCTGTGGATTTCAGCTGTAGTCTGGCTTACTATTACCGTAATACTGGTAATAGTTTTTTCGTGGCGGAAACCGCAGAGAATTGAATATGCCCCTTACAATTAATTTGATGCCTGGAAACCTGTAGTCCCTATGTCATGCAGTTCTGCAGCTTTCTGTATTATTGAAATCATTGTTAGTTCTCATTAACAATATGCAGTCTGTCACGGCTCTGAAAGATTTTAGTAGATCCCTTGCCTCTACTATAGGGAACTTTGCCCAGACTAGTATAGTAAAGGATGGTGGAGGTAGAACACTATGATATTCACAGATTTAAAAGTTCACGACTCATAAGCATCACTGATAATAATAACACAGGAGATGATAGTAGTGCTGCAAAGAAGTGTATTGACTGATGGTACAACAGGAATGAGAGAATATATATATATATATATATATATATATATCGGCAGAGATGAACACACGGCAGTTGTTCAGATTGCAGAGACAAATCACATATGCTACTTCATAGTTGGTAACCCTTGGCAACAGCATGAGATGAATAATACAACAGTTCAACGCAGAGGTGATGAATAAGAACACTTGGATCCAATAGAGAAACACACAGCAGATGAATGTGAATCACTGGTACAGCTAAAGTGCAAACAGAGTAGTATATAGAACTTGGCTGATCCGAGAATAGAGATGATTCAACATAGCAGGTGGTTACTGGTATCGCGGTGATTCTTATCTAGCAGAGCAGTAAGCGTTAAACAACATCCAAGGACTTGGATGAACACAGACACATGCAGCAGAATGTTGCCTAGAAGTAGCAGCAAAGTGAGGAGTATCTGAACCGTGCGTGGAACTACAGGTAACAGCAGTGTCGGACTGGGGCATGAAGGGCCCACCGGGGGAATTCAGTGATAGGGGCCCACTATATTGGGGTGTGGCCAACTTTAGGAGTGGGTGTGGCCAGTAAAGGGGGTGTGGTCAGGCTATGGAGGACAACTTATAGCACTATTTTAAATGTGCACCTTTTGCATTAGACCCTGCCCATTCTACTGGTAGGGAACTACATGGGACCCATTAATAAAACACTTGTGGTTTGGAAGAAACTCCAGTACCAGCTCCTGTCGTCTCCTAATGCACCAAGACAGTTACTTATGATAAGTGCATCATTTGGTTACCTCCAACCCTCGCCTCATATGTTGTTATTGCCCATCATGTATTGAGCTTATTAAAAGCCATTACAAGGGCTACACAAACCAAATAATAACATCATCAATTAGAAGACATAAACTGCACAATTAATTTTTTAGTACAATGGTTACCAACCTGTTGTTGCTGTGACATGTCCTGGAATAAAAGTCAATTCATAAAAAAACAAGTGATTGTAATTCTCAACTAATCTCAGTGAAATCCATCTAATTTCATTTTAAATACGGTTGATATATGCCTATAATACTTTCACTATATCACCCCTAAATTCTAAACAGGACAACCATCAAAAAGAATGCACAATAGGCAAAAGGAAAAATATATAAATATAATTATGTTCTCCTATGCATGTGCCTTTCTACACTAACATACAATATAGACCAACATATTATACAACCCTGAATGATTATATTTTCAACTGGATGCAATTGGAATACTAGACTACATGAAAAGCACCCTTCATTTGCCAGATCTTGTATACACAGTCTGATTATTAAAATGACTCTTTGTTATAATTATTTTTTAAGGACTCTTACAGAATATGCCACTCGTCAAAGACCATACACACAGCATCAGTGCTACTACGGTTGCGTACTTCACCAATGAATGCTTGTTGAGAAGGGAAATTTTAAAAAACAAAAAAATGAACAGAATACAGCCCATCCAAAGCCTGTCACATTTATTCCATATATGCTGGTATGCTGCCAGTGTTGTATGAAAGAGAATATAAATATCAAAGGACGGGCGCAAATGGGGGAAGGGTAAAGAAACACAAGGATTGGGTCAATGAATAAGTCAAGGGGAAAACGGTCCCAAAGTCATTAAAGGATGTTGGTCTTCTAGTTCCACCTATACCGATGTCCCAGATGGTAAACTTACATCAATGTGACCTTTTCTATTCCATACAGTATTTGAATAATGTGTCCTCTTGCTTCAAAAAGCACCACCACGATGTACTTTTACTCCCCTCTAAACCTGTTTCTTCTCCTCACCAGAGTGCACATATGGGAGACCAGGGAGAGAACAGAGAAAGATCTCATGGTGTTTTACGTTCTCTATTTATTAAGTTAAAACATGGGGTTAAAAACACTCACATTTTGTATGTTAAAAAGGTATCTTTCAGTCCATATGTTTCCTCGATCAAACGGCAGTATCCAGCTTCTGTATCCCAGCCACGATCAAACTGGCTGGGCTTCAGATAACCCGGGGAAACTCTGCAGCGTCAGAGGGGGCGTGGTCTATTGCGTCCAGTGTTGCATGAACCTATGATGACCAAACTGACCTTGGATCAGTATGTTGATATCAGGACGTCCTCCTCCCCTGCTCAAACTGCTGAAAAACACACTACCGCGCCTGGGCTCTCTGCATCTGCGCGGTAGTGTGGTTACAGGAGATGTGACCGCCGCCGCCATCTAAACAAAGTTCAACATCAAGCTCCGCCCTAACAACGGAGGGGGCGGAGCTTCAACCCCGCTGGGCCTACCGGTGGATTGACCGGCTGTCCGGCGGGCCAGTCCGAGGCTGGGTAACAGGTATTCCAGTCTTAGATGCAAAGGTAAGTTCACTGTAGTATGAGGCAGCTGAACAGAGGCACGCAACTTGAGCTGAAGTAATAGCCACAGACACAGCAAGCAGTTCACAATAACAGTCCAGCAAACGGGTTAACAGCAGAGTGAGGATAAACCGTGCCAGACGTGGAACTACAGGTGACAGGTAACTTGATAGTAGCTCTATCAGCGAGATGTAGCGATATAGCCAGCCAGATAGAGGTAAACTTGAGCCGACAGATTAGGCACAGGTGTAGCAAACAACTCACGATAGTAGTCAGCGTGCAGATAAACAGTGGAGAAGAGTTTCAGCTTGCAGATGAACAGCGGAGAGGAGTTTCAGCTGAGCCGACCAGGAATCAAAGGAGACAGGTAACTTTGGCAGCAAGTATAACCCAGCGAGCAGGTAACGGACAAATGGAAGGTCAAGGTATACAGCCAGATCCCAATGCAGCGTGAGTAACACGAAGAACAGGCAATGAGTCCATAATCATGGGAGGTTAAAATAGTGCTCCAGGACCAATGAGATTGGGGAGGAGGTCCAGATCAAAGTAGCAAGGAACACCTCTGTGACAGTAATGTCTCTGAAGCAGAAGCAAGCACAATCATGGTTCTTAAAGGGAAAGTCACAGCGCCGGCACCTAGCTATGGGACCAGCATGTGACAGTGTCCTATGGGGCATATTCAATTGTCGGCGGAAACGCTGAAAATCTCGTGCTCTGCGCACTATTACCATTATTACGGTAATAGTGCGCAGAAAAAACGTTATTACGGTAGTTTTCTCGCTGGATTTCAGCTCACAGCTGCCTGAGCCGTAATACCGTAATAACGGTAGTAGTTTTAACGCTGCGGAAACCCACGACAATTGAATATGCCCCTATGTGTCTTCAGTGATCCACAATAATGTGAGTACTGTGAATATTCCTTGATGGTGTGCCGATCTTCCTCCCGAACCGCAGCCTAAAATGTTATTTTAGTATCTTTTCATGCAAATAGTTCATGTAATTGAAGTTGAGAAAAAATAGAGTTTATATATAGTATGACAAAATAGGGATGACAGGGCATGTAAAAACAGTTGACTACATCTTATACCCCTCTTTCCCAGTAGATACTGACATTGGGTGGTTGTTATGCCATGACAGTCTATTACTATGTCCAGGGAGAGCCTGCTGAAAGTAGGGAAATTCAGTGAGGTTCCATGGAATGTTTCCTGACAGACTACTATAATGAAAAGAAAGCTTTTGGGCAGCACGGCGGCTTAGTGGTTAACACTTCTGCCTTACAACACTGGGGTCATGAGTTTGATTCTTGACCACCTGCATAGAGTTTTTATGTTCTCCCCATGTTTGCGTGGGTTTCCTTCGGGTGCTCCGGTTTCCTCCTACACTCCAAAAAAAACATACTAGTAGGTTAATTGGCTGCAAGTAAATTGACTTTAGTCTCTCTCAGTCTGTATGTGTGTATGTTATTGAATTTAAAATGTAAGCTCCAATGGGGCAGGGACTGATGTAAGTGAGTTCTCTGTACAGCGCTGCGGAGTTAGTGGCGCTATATATATATCGCTGCTGCTAATGATGACATAATACCCGAGCTCCCAAATGTCTGTGGATACCAACCCCATAGCAGTGAGAACATTTGGTTAAACTACTTGATTATATTGTGTGTGTTATTCCCAAGTTACTGCTACTTAGTATGTTAAATATTTCTCATTATTGTCATCCCTTTAAATTACATTCAATATGGTTAACAATCTCAGTGTGAAGTATTACCTACATTACTGATTTTCTGCCCATATTTATTTGTAGGATTCTCTCTCAGCAAGGGCTTCCAACAGATAGCCCTCACACTGTGACATAGCCCTCCCTCCTGGGTATTGTAACATACATTAATTGATTATTATTTTAATGACTATAAGTACAAATTTATTTTTTTTTCACTTTATTGTTGTTTTATTTATTTGCTTATTTTATGCATATTATGTCTATGTACTCTGAAATGTTTATAGTTGCCATATTGTTGTTTCTGCTCCGCTTTACATCATGCAGTACTATGCTTCGGGTAGTTGATCTTTTGACTTAGTATATATTTACAATCTGAACAACATCCTGCAAAATATGCAAAACAGACATCATTTTAATATTTATGATGTACATGTCTGCTTTAGAGCAAAATTTATAGTCCAATGAGAGTTATGTTGAAATGTAGCTTGGTTCCAGTTCATGGTGTAATCTTTTCATGTCTTTCCTTTCCCAGCAACCAAATATATGTTTGTTTCAAGCTTAGTTTTAGTAAGAAGAGGTAGTGATTTTGGTAATTTTTGCATTTAACTTTGTAAGCGTATGTGTTGAGACTGCTCTACTTCAGATTGTCTTTGAGTCTGTGCAGTCTTCTCTAGGAGGCATCCTTTAAGCATCATTTGCAACCTTCTGCCTTCATCTTTAATTATGTTAAATTATTTTGTTGTTCAGCCTAGGGGTTAGAAAATGCCTTACATGCATCCTTTGCTACTTTCTATATTTTCAGTGTTGCTTTAACATCCGTATATACAAATTTTTCCACCAGTACAAACAGAGCAAATTCCTTTCCCTTTTAACATTGCAATTGATTCAAAAGCAAAGATAGTTATTTATAGGGTCACAATATGCTAAAAGCATAGAGCACAGGTCACATAGTTAAAGTGGTAAAAGTGGCATTAAATTAAACATATATATAATTTACTCACTAGAGGCTACCGTTTTTTTAAATGTTAATATAATATGGTGAGTTACTGACGTAAAACAACGTATAAATAGAGCAATTAGCAACTGCAAACAAAGTCATTTTGTACAGTATGGAAGGGGTTAATGGATGCAGAATTATTTCTACAACAAGTAGACAGCTTGAGACAGATGGATGTCTGGAACAGTTTTGAGACAACAAAGATGTTGTTATTGTGCCCAGAAAAGTTTGCAGCAAGTTTCTTCTAGATGAAGGTCAGTTCTAAAGAAGGATAGACAAGGAGTGCTAAGAAAGTTTGTGTGAGATTGTCTCATGCCATCATCATTTTTTGTAAGGCGTCACAAAGCTCTGCAATGCCAGACAGAGGTAAAAATCATACAAAATACAAATACCGACAAGATTAATGAAGAAGGTGCATACGTGAGACAAATGGTGGAGACATATTGCGTAGTAGTATCTGTCAGGCGCCGTCTCCGCACTGACACTTGGTGCAGGAGACGGATGCCTGCACCTTCTCAGCAACCATGTCCTGTTGCCTAGCAGCGGGACGCTATCTCTGCTCACCTGTCTGCAGCCAGCATGTCTTACCGCCAAAATCTCCCTAACCCAATCAGGAGGCACCTTAGGGTATATAAAGCAGCCTCTGACACATGTCTAGTGCCAGAGTATGTGGTCTTCAGCCTTGCTCCAGAGTTTGTACCTGTGTTGCTGTTATTTGGATTCTGACCCCGGCTTGTTCCTGACTTCTCCTTTGGTTTCTGATTCTGGCTTAGAGTGATATTTGGTATTGACCCGGCTTCCTGACCATTCTCCTGCTTCTGATTTGGCTTTATCTGTTCCTCTGGTTTTGACCCAGCTTGCTGACTACTCTTCCATCCTGCCTCCTGGTGGTCTGTCACCGCTGCCTCAATTGTTACCTCGCCAGCTGACTGATACTGAGGTCCGTGACCTACATATCCCTTGCAGCAAAGTCCATACCTCCTTGTGGGGGTTCCTGGAGAAAACCAGGGGCGTGTTGGACTTCGGGCCTCAGTAATCAGTTGCACCAACTGCTGGCAGGTATCATCAATTCCACCTAGTGATTCTGACAGTATCACAATTGAATTAACCTATCATAATCAAGCATATATGATCGGGCATATGCAATGTGTTGTTATTTTGTACTCATTAAATGTAACTACATTTTGAGGTTTAGAAAAAAAAAGCTACGACCACACTCACATTGAACCTGCCCTAGTGCAGTGAATAAATCCCTTCATAGGCACTTTGACAGGTTTATCAGCTGGATTGATTGGGGTTCTGGGTTTTTCACATACGCAGCCTCTCCTCTGCAGTCTATGCTCAGGCTGTACTTTTCCCAGGTTTTCTCCACCCCATCCTGCCATTGGAGAGACCCACAGAATACACTTCAAAACACACCTTTGCCTTACTCTTCTGTTCATCAAGGCCCAGTTACCCTCCTCCTCCTTTTCCTTCTTCCTCCTCCTCCTTCTTCTACTTCTTCCTCCTTCTTTAGTATCTTCTTCATCCTCATCGTTCTCCTCCTCCTTCTCCCTCATCCGCTTCCATCCTTCTTTGTCCTCCTCTGTCAATCTCATCTTCTTACTCATACTTCATTCTTCTCCAATTTCCCTCTCTCTCCTCTTAAGAGACATAGAATTTGATAGCAGATAAGAACCGCTTGGCCCATCTAGACTGCCCATTTTTTTTATGAACTTATGGTAGCATCAACCCCTATTTATGTTATGTATAAGGATATTATTATGTCTATCCCAATCATGTTTAAAGTGCTCTATTGTATTAGCCTCTACCTCCTCTGATAAGAGGCTATTCCACTTATCCACTACCCTTTCTGTGAAGTAGTTTTTCCTCAGATTTCCTCTGAAATTATTTCCCTCCAGTTTCAGTGCATGTCCTTGTGTTCTAATATATCTCTTCCTTCAAAGAATGCTTCCCTCCTGTACCATGTTAAAACCGTTGATATATTTGAAAGTTTCTATTATGTGCCCCTTTCCTTTCTCTGCTCCAAACTATACATATTAAGATCTTTTATTCTTTCCGGGTAAGTTTTGTGCTGTAGGCCCTGCACCATTTTAGTTGACTTTCTTTGTACAGTTTCTAATGTATTTAAATTCTTCTGGAGATATGGCCTCCAGAATTGAACACAGTATTCTAGGTGAGATTGTACCAATGACCTATACAGTGGCATTATTTCTTCTATATTTCTGCTGTTGATTTCTTTTCCTATGCAACCAAACATCTGACTTGCCTTCCTCATTGGTTTGTTGCATTCCTTACTTGCTTTTAAGTCACTGGAAAAAGTGACTCCTAGATCCCTTTCCTCCTTCCATTAAACTCTATATTTAGCCTTTGGGTTTGTGAGACCCAAGTACATGATTTTGCATTTGTTGTCATTAAACTGTAATTGCCATTCTCTTGACCATTCCTCTAGTCTACCTAGATCATCAGTCATTTGTTTTACCCCTCCTGTTTTGTCTACCCTGTTGCATGTATTTGTGTAATCTGCAAAAAGGACATACTTTCCCTTCAATACCATTTGCAATGTCTCCAGTAAAGATATTAGAAAGCACTGGTCCAAGTACAGATCCCTGGGTTACTCCACTGGTAACCTTTCCCTCATGTGAATGTACTCCATTTACTATAACTCTCAAGTTTTCTATTCTGCAAACAAGATCTTATCCATTCAACCATCTTTTGAATCCTATCCCAAGCTTTCAAGTTTATTTAACAGTTTATTTAACAGTCTGCAATGTGGGACAGTGTCAAAAGCCTTACTAAAATCTAGATAAGCTACATCTACAGCTCCCTCTTGATGTTTTACTTTAGTCACTTAATCAAAAAAGTCAATAAGATTTGTTTGCAATGATCTCCCCACAGTAAATCCATGCTTTCTCCTACTGGTTCATGCAGCTTTGGCTACTTTGTTCTGCTGGTGTCTTGCCAAGCTACTGGAATGTTGGATCCCTGTTTCTAAAATGGATAGGTATTACTCACCTCCTGGAAAACAAAGCAGCAAGTGTAAACTTTAGTCAGTCCAGTCTCGTCATTAAATTATTAGCCTCTGAATTTAAAACAAAGATCCCAACATTACATTATTAGCCCGTGCAATATATTGATTGTGACTAAATGTAGTATATCTAATGACTGTTATTTTTTGTTGAATTTATGTATAACACTCTGAATATTTTATGTAACCTTTCAAAGTGTATTTTGTTAACTCACCTGAATCTGACCAAGGCAAGTGTCAATGATCTTGCGAAAGTAGCCAGGCCCAGAGACAGATAAAATCTCAAAGTCTCTGAGTAGTTTGTGTATGCAGAGGAGTTAGACTTAGCCAGGTGAACGAGCAGAGGTGAGCACTCAGGTCCTGTGAAAATGCCAGGTCTTAGGACATCCATAATTTACTTCGAAAGCCCTGTGTCATTTTGGGCATCCATCTAACTTAGGTGAAAATGAAATTAGTAAAGTGGGGAGTGAAGAGCCAACAAGAAAGGGTTTAAAAAACCCTTGTATCAGTAGTACAGTGTTCATTTCTTTGAGGGGGTCTATCAAGACTGAACTGTACCATTCTTCTCAATGTGTACTCCTCACACGCCAATTCCTGAACTTGAAAGTAAGGACTCTGGTTTTTATTTCCTATTTTTTTTCCTGAAACTCATTTGTGCAATTTATTGTATGCCTGTTTATTACCTTTTTGTAAAGTAAAGCCTTGGAAATATTTTTTCAGATTAAACATATTTTAATCTAGCGTATTCTCCGTGATTCTTTGTGAACTTACGAAGCCCAGGGAGGCTCATGGTACATGTGTATGTAATTTAAGTGTGAAACATTTATAAGTGATTCTGGTGAACGTAAGGGCACCATAATAAATCCTTCATGGTGGCGGAAAAGGTGTATTCATTGTTAATTTACTAAGATAACACCAATCACGATAGCTGCATCTGAGACAGACTGGGGTGTTTGTGACATTGATATACTTCCTTCAGCTGCTATAATACCCGAATAGCCCTCATATTACAAAATGAATGCTTTTATGATGCACCCACACTAGTGTTAAAGGCAGCCTTAATACCCGAAGTGTTGTTATTCTATTTTATATCATTTTGGCTTCCTGTTTATTAGTTTGTCTCTTCAGCTGAGTTATTCTAGCTTTTCAAGCTTAACAAAAATCTTTTAGGTTTCTTGCATACAAGAAACCTGGAAATTGTTGACAATAGTTGATTCCAAAATCTTGTAATTGCTTGCACTCTCAGTTTTCTGCATGTATTTATCCACAAGCCTTTAGCATATTCTAACTTGTTTTTGTGTGATGGAGTTCATGCACAAATCTTACTAGCTTCTTAAACAGCAGCAACACGGATCACTTTCTAGTTTTCAGTCTTCTATCATTTTAAAAAAAACTTTATTAACAAGTTCACAAAACTACAAAGTACAAAGTTTAGCAGCTGTTACAATAAGTATATCAGTAAACATTATTCTAACAGTAACACTACCTACCTGGGTGTAACCCCCCTGTCACTGTGTGTGGAAGAAGGGGAGTGCATGGGAAGGTCATGCACCTCCTCAGTTGTACCTAACTCTGCCCTGGCAAACTCTTGGGTATGGGCATAAATGACCAGCAATATCTGTAAAGTGTGGACACAGGTGTTGTTGCGTGATGGTGCAGTTCAATAGTTGCTGAAGTAAGTAGGGCGCTATACCACCTCTATATTACAAAATGGAAACTCTTTATTTACACTCCTTCTTCACTGCAGTGCATTCCTAAGTGTCTGCCATGATAAAACCCCTGACCAACATTGTTGTGTGACGGGTTCATTTAGCTTATGAGTCACTCTTACCTTTGCAGTCTGGCTGGGCCAAAATGCAAAATGTAGACTTAACCTCATGTGTCAATCTCCCATTGTCCCATAGATTGTAAGCTTGCGAGCAGGGCCTTCTCACCTCTTTGTCTGTTTTACCCAGTTTGTTTATTAGTTTATTATGTTTGTCCCCAATTGTAAAGTGCTACGGAATATGTTGGCGCTATATAAATAAATGATGATGATGATGATGTATCAGCTATATATCTCCTGTCTCCTCCTGCACAGTTATTAAACAGCAAACATGGATACTTGTGTATAGGACAGTCACATTTAATATGGTGCCTTAGCACACACCTATCTTTCTCAGCAGTGTTTTACGCAACCCTCTTCTGCAGGGACAACATCACTTGTTCGAGCTCTCACACGTATTTGCTATTGTTCTCTTAGCCCTGCTCACCCCTCATCTGGAGGGACTATTCATATGTTTGCTGCCTCTCTGCTGCCAGCAGGATGTCTCTGGGTTCACTCACTCAGATGCTGTGTCTCTCTGTCATAATGTTATATTCTGAGAAAATGCAGCACATTGCCCCTGACTGAGTTCTCCTCTCTAGTATTATACAGCCACATTCTGAGGTCATTTCTCCCTAAAATATGTCCCATTTAATTTACATTCTCTCTGTTATGATATACTATAATTGAGGGAGATTCCAGGACCCCTCCTTTCTGTCCCGGGCCCCTGGCTGACACTCTCTCATCACACAGGTCCTGATCAGCTCTAACCAGTCTCATATTGCTAAGAAACCATTTCTCATGTATCTCCTCTGGGTCTTAGTCATACTTGCCAACTCTCCCGGAATGTCCGGGAGACTCCCGCATTTTGCGAGAGTCTCCCGGACGAGTGTGGCAATCTCCCGAATTCTGCCCACTTCACTAGGAAGTGCCCCACCTCCTAGTGAAGTGGGCAGAATTAGATCCCAAACGCAGTGATTCCCGGTGAATTGCGGCATTTGGCTGTCAAATGACGCGTTTGCGTCATGACGTCACAGGGGGTGGGGCCAAAATGACGCTATTTTGGCCGTCCCGCCCCCCTCACGCACCCCTCCACTGGCTGGCTCCCGGAAGGGAGCTGAAGAAAGTGGGCATGTATGGTCTTAGTGCCAGAGCCACACATTCAGTTACTGTGAGGTGTAAATAACAATGCCAAAGAGGGTGTTACATGAGGAATATACTGTACATATACCTCCCAAATCTTCTGACTTAGATAAGACAGTCCGGATTTGAGGGGACTGTCCTGCTATACTGACAGCTGACGCTTTTGTACCAAACGCCCAGAAAATTGGAAGGTATGCCTGCACTCACTATAGTGAGCGGGAACATCAACATGATGAGCGTGTGCTGCACACACCAGGGGATGTATTCAGGAGGTGAGAAGGGTTATGGATGGCCCTGCTCTTAGAAATTGCAATACCTCCCTATGAGATGTGACCATGCCTTCAACATGGTGTGACACTTTTTGTGTGAGCAATGTCCCAATTATCTCCAAAACAATGTTGGGAGTTATGTATGAATAATACAATAATTTATGTAGACATTAAACTTTCTGTACCATTACCTATCCTGCTATATACTATATAATATGCATAAAATAGACAGTTATGCACACACCCTTTAAAATACATGTTTTTAAAGTTTTGTGTCACACGAATGATTATAATGCTTGACTTTTAAGCACAGAATTTAATTGCTAATATACATTTAAATAGTAATGAGAAGAGGCTCAAAGTCAGCCTTTGCCAGTTCGGAATCTATATTTATTACTGTATATCTGTATTTAGTGACTAAGCCCCCTGCTAAAAAGCCTCCATTTTAAATGGTCTTGTGACATTATGGAACTTTTCCACTTCGTCGTCTCCAAATTCTAGTAGTACACTTTATTATGAGAGTACACTGTTTCCACAGCTTCACTGCCAGAATACCCTGCTGATCTAATAGTGTTGCTTAGCAACTTTCATTTTTATCTTTAACTGTTAAAAATATTTCAGTAACTGTTGGGAGATCTTGTCTTTAAATTCTGACTGATGGCTATATAAAAACTGATATGCGATATCTTAAAATTCTATATATACACAGCTCAGAGCTCACTACATGAATGACAGAGATTCAAAGACCTATAATGAAATAACCATTAAGAAGGGTTGATGTAGACAATAGGGAAAGGAAAAGCTCTCTACTGTAAATACATTTTTATCAACAGTCATTTTAAAGCAGTAATTATTTCAATATTTCATCTATAAAAAAAAAATGGCCTCACAAAATCCAAAATCCCCAAAAATTTGAGATTTTGTGGCAGGTAATATTACTGTTACTGCGATAATTTTTACGTGGATTTCAGCATTGAAATTACCATAGTAACGGTAATAATGCGCAGCGTAGCAATATTAGTGCGCAAATAGAATCTGCCCCTTAATCCTCATTTAAGGAATTGGGGGTGGAGACATGCAAGCAACAATGAAGGCCAACGATGCACCCAGAACCACTGGTGCATCGTTGGCACAGACACACCAAACTTTTACAACCATATTAATTTAAAAATATACTTTATTTCACATAAAATATATTGAAAACATACATATGACATAAAACAGTCAAATACTGTGTTCTGTATCACAGCACAGCTGAAACACAATAAACCAAATCAGACAAATCATGCATACATTATAGCACAATGCATGACATACAGCATATGTTATAATTTATGCACTGCACTAAAACATAATTGCGTACATTTTCAATAGTCTATGGTATGTGGATGTGCAAAGGGGAAGAGGAATGTGAACACAAGCCCAAAGCTTTATTACAGACAGATACATAAAAAATAATACTCTTTTTCCCTCTTTGATGTCATAGTCTCTCAGCTGGTTGTGGATCAGCCTGTGGCAGTCCTAAACCAATGTTATCTCCCTTTTCAACGCAAAGCAATTCTTTGATTCCTGGCAAGCCACACAGCATCCTTAATACATTTCATAAGGCGCAAGGCCTATTAGATTGTCGGTTAAGGGACTATGCCAAGGGTTATGAAAGGTTGTTCTTGGGCACAGTTTCTCAGTTCATGTTCCAGAGCATTCTTCAGACCTATGCAAAGGAACAGTCCTAGGAGAGGTCCAAAGATGTTTCCCTGCTGAGGAGGCACCTTCTGCAATGTCTGTATCTGTATAGGTTTCTGATCTGCATGAATGTACTTAGAGGCCTCTATGGATAGCCATCCATACCATATTTTTACAAGTGATGGTAAGTCTGTGGTCCCAATAGCAGGGATAGACTCCAAAACTTAACCTTGACCTATCCCTACCAGTCACAAATATAGGCAAAATAGCATTTTTCAATTTTTGTACATGATGCAAGTATTACTTGGCTTTATCAATATATCCTTTCTTACCAAAAGGGCAGATTTAAACTTCTAGGAGCCCTTGTAGAGCCAATCCATCTGGTTACTCCAAGAGAATAAGCTGTCGTCAGTGTTAGATATGGACCAATGGCTTCCACGATGTAGGACTTGCAGTGGATCCATGCAGAATCATTTTTAAGGTTGGGTTAGATCGTTTCAAAGGAACAAAAACATATTGCTATGTAAAAAAAATTACAGTAACAGAAATATTCAAGTTGTATATATGACACTACACATTTGGCAGTATCTGTCCAGAGTTTCTGTAAAGTTGGTCTACAGAGACATATAAGGAATAATTTGCATGTTTCTGCAAACAATTAGTGAAATAAGGATTAAATACCTCACATTTTGGGTTTTTTATCAATTCTTTTTTATGGGTGGGGTACGGCATATCGATGCCGAGTACCCTGACAAGACTTACCCCAACATGAGAACTCCAAAGGGCTCCTTCCCAACCATCACCAATGACAACTTCTCTTTGAAGCGACCTCGGGCAATGGCGATAAAGTAAGAAGCCGGCTCTAGTTGATGACGTCATTCACCATGGCGATGGTATTATCGCTGTTGTTAAGGGGGTAATGTAGGTATGCACCCATGTACAATGTAATTTACATAGCCTTCTACATTGTACATAGGTGTATACTTACATTACCCCCTTAACAACAGCGATAATAGCGTCACCATGGTGAATGAATCCATCAAGTGGATGTGGCTTCTTACTTGATCGTGTTTGGCTGAGGTCGCTTTCAAGAGGAATTGTCATTAGTGATTGTCATCAGTGATGGTCGGGAAGGAACCCTTCGGAGTCATCATGTCGGGGTAAGTCTTGTCGGGGTAGTCAGCATCAATGCTGTACCCAGAGCCGTAACTTAGAATTCTAGTGCCCTGGGCGAGAAAGACAAATGCCGCCCCCCTAGTCCTCAATTTTAGCCAAATTAACCTAAAATATTCCTAAATTGCGCCCCCCTTCAGCATTGCGCCCTGGGCGGTCACCCCTGTCGCACAGCCCTAGTTACGGCCCTGGCTGTACCCCACCCATAAAAAATAATTGTTAAAACCAAAATGTAAGGGATTTAATCCTTATTTCACTAAATGTTTGCAGAGACATGCAAATCATTCCTTATATGTCTCCATAGGCCAACTTTACAGAAACTCTGGACAGATACTGAAGGCTGTTGCTGTAGAAAACAGTAGAAAACAGTAATAAACTACCCCATGATTAAAAAGCCGTATGTGCATTTTTTTTAATAAGTTGTGTGGTTAGCTGGATTGCAGTATGGAGATGTTAATTCCTTGTTTGTAAATGCTACTTGAAAAATAATGCTTAAATAAGGCTCTGTGTCATTGTTATATGACCATTATAATTATTATTATATGCCTAGTGTGTAACAGTGGGGAAGAATACCTTATACTCATATCAAGAACTGATCTAGAACATAACACATTGTTTTATTAATTTACTTTAGTAACAGCAAACCCCTATACCCCTATTATCTGCAGATCTAAAGAAGGTGAGCATGACAAAGAAATGTTTCCATTGTATTTTATATAATGAGAGGTTAGCTGTGGGATATACCATCACTATCACTCTTCCTTCAAGAAATACATGCATAAATACTGATGGTGTTAAGTTCAATTATCTTTAATAAAAGGCATCACTGATTTCTTGCAACTATTATTAGTTGCCCAGACAACATAACAGCAGGGATTTCTAGCATGCCTCTGATAACAGCCTATTTAATATGTTTTATTCCATGATACAATTATGTGAAATCTGCCTCAGTCTATGTATTTGTGAACAACCCATGTACAGCAGATGATTCATTTTTGTTCTATTTTTAAATACCACAGGAGGTATGTTTGTTCATCATAATGCATTTGTGTAATGCACATTTAACCCTTGTTCAGCTATCTCTACATGGGTGATATACTGCACCTGGATCTATTAAGCTTTATGTATAAAGATACTCTTGCAGGTAACAATTGTCCTCTTGTTATGTTCTGCAAAGAAGCACCTTGACCTAAAACTGCCACAGTTTGATGGATGCTACTTTATGAGATTTGACCTACAGTGTTCATAGTTTTCTTATTTGTGATTATTTTCTCCCAAGACATCTTATCATTTTATACAACTTGGCATACATGATTTCGAATGGTGACTTTGGAAGACACATAATACATAATTTAATCCCTAGTTGATCCTGACCTATTCATCTGGGTATTTTTAGGAGTTGACAGGATGTTTTGTGTGTGTTTTTTTGTGATCTAGTAAAACACATTGTTTTAGAATCCATAAACCTCTCTTATGGTAACTTAGGTAATTATGTGGCAGGGCCTCTGTCATGTGCACACATGAACACACAGTTATGCTCTGTGTACGGAACAGAAGTTGTGTGAATTTAATGACATAGTAAAAAATGTTCACATTAAAAAAACATTGAAGAAAGCAAAGGACAGAGGCAGATACAACCAAGAATAACAGCACCAGCTAAGCTAGAAAATACCCCTCTACATTGATGTGTTTTATGGTTGTATCATAAATAATAAATGGGTTGACTGGAAAAAATGAAATGTGGAAAATGAGTATCCTGGTTGTGACATTCATCCAACTAAGTGTTGGTGGCAACTAAGATCTCAATGAGGATGTGAGGCTTCAGGGGTGAATACCACCACTCTGATCGTTAGACGCAAGAAGGGAAATAATAAAATTTATACAGGTATGGGATCAAACATACAGAATTCTGTGAGATTATGGGTTAGCACCGTCCCTTACACGTCTGAAATTACACTTACAAATGTCCCCTGTCTTTCACCTCACTGCTCAGCTCTTTTTCATTTATTACCTTGTTTAACAATGCTCCCCACAGTGGCTATAGAGGCACTTGGTTATCATGTATATGTTTATGACATAATTATCAACTAGCATGAACTAATTACTTTTTTACCTTAATGGTTTTGAGACATGTCTGGCTAACTGTTCTCTTAAAAGTGATCCCATACCTGTACTATACATAGACAACCATTTAAATCATAAAACCTTTTCTTGTGATATTGTTATATGACACGTTGGGGTAAATTTATCAAGCTGTGGGTTTGAAAAAGTGGAGATGTTGCCTATAGCAACCGATCAGATTCTAGCTGACATTTTGTAGAATGTACTAAATAAATGATAAATACAATCAGTTGCTATAGGCAACATACAATGCAAATTGTAAGGATATTAGAACTCACCAACAATATCTGTGTCCTTAGGTTTAGTGAGGTAATACACGTCACATAGGTCTGTGGTGATTTCCAATATTTTTATAATATAGGGATGGGGAAATCATTGCTTTTACATCTATATATAGGGCAGATATATATATATATATATATATATATATATATATATATATACAAAATATAAACACTGGCGCTCAAAACAGTATTGTATAGATAGATAAGTTTATACCCACATAACCACCTCTTCCACGTAAGGAGGCTGCCTTCCTACAAAACTCTGGCTGGTAGGGCCGGGAATAAAATAGATAGGTACAACTGAAGGATGGCGCACTGGTGAGGTTTAGCAGAATAAGGCTAAACAAGTGGGAACAATTGAAATAAGCATAAGGATCAAATCTAGGTCTC
Source organism: Mixophyes fleayi (assembly GCF_038048845.1). Classification (NCBI taxonomy): domain Eukaryota; kingdom Metazoa; phylum Chordata; class Amphibia; order Anura; family Limnodynastidae; genus Mixophyes; species Mixophyes fleayi. Next base: position 142,765,398 of record NC_134404.1, on the reverse strand, counting down.
TGGGTTGGTGTCCAACACTCTATAAATTGAATCCAGTTCTTAAATCCAAATGCTAGACAGGATGGATAACCATAACAGACTTAGTGTATAGAGAATCAACTCTAATGTCACAATATGCATATGCAATAAATGTTCAAACAGAGCTGGCTGAACCAGTACAGCACAGCCCACAACATTTCCAATAATATGACAGCTGAGGGAAGGAGATAGGTGTACAGAATATCACAATTCACCAAATAACAGTGTAATAGGTGGAAGCGTACCAGAAGGCAGTGCAAAATTAGTTTATCTGTATTAGGGTCTCCAAGAGGGAATTTCAGCTTCGTCCCGTGTGTCAGGAACCGGTAAACCAGCGAGTGTAGTACGCAGTACTTCTTAGTCTCGGGCAGCCGTCCCCATACAAACACCGCAATCAAAATATTTAAAAAGCTGCTTCCACTCAGCAAACAGACAGGGTGTAACTGAAAGTCTAAAAAAGATATATATATATTCACTTATTTACCGCGATAAGCTACAATGTTAAATCCACTGACAAGTGAAGCGAATAACATTGATTATCTCATTACGATGGCACCTGTCGAGGGGTGGGATATATTAGGGAGCAAATAAACAGTCAGTTGTTGAAGTTAATATGTTGGATTCAGGAACAATGTGCAACCATAAGGATCTGAGCGACTTTGACAAGGGCCAAATTCTGATGGCTAGATAACTGGGTCAGAGCATCTCCAAAACAACAGGACTTGTGGGGTGTTTTAAGTATGCACTGGTTGGCACCTGCCAAAAGTGGTCCAAAGAAGGACAAACAGTGAACCAGCGTCAGGGTCATGGACGCCCATGGCTCATTGATACGTGTAGGAAGTGAAGGCTAGCCCTTGTGATCCACACCCACAGAAGCTACTGTAGCACAAATTGCTGGAAAGTTAATGCTGGCTATGATAGATCAGTGTCAGAACACACAATGCATTGATACCTGCTGTGTATGGGACTGCATAGCTGCAGACAGGTCAGAGAGTCCATGCTGAACTTTGTACATCGCTGAAAGCACCTACAATGGACATGTGAATGCCAGGACTGTGTCATGGAGCAATGGAAGGCGGTGGCCTGGTCTGAAGAATCATGTTTCATTAACATAATGTGGGTGGCTGGATGCATGTGTGTAATTTGCCTGGGGAAGAGATGGCTCCAGGATGCACTTTGGTAAATGGCAATTCAGCTGAGGCAGTGTGAGGCTCTAGGCAATGTTCTGCTGGGAAACCTAGGGTCCTGGCATTCATGTGGATGTTACTTTGACATGTACCACCTACCTAAGCATTGTTGTACACCAAGTACACCCCTTTCATGGTAACAGTATTCCCTGATGGCACTGGCCTCTTTCAGCAGGATAATGAGCCCTGCCACACTACAAAAATTATTCAGTGATGGTTTGAGGAACATGACAAAGATTTCAAAGTGTTGACTTGGCTTCCAAATTTCCCAGATGTCAATCCAATCAAGCATTTGTGGGATATGCTGGAAAATCATGTCCTAGCCATGGAAGCCCTATCTTGCTATTTATGGGAATTAAAGTATCTGCTGCTAACATCTTCGTACCAGATACCACAGGACACCTTCAGAGGGTTTGTGTAGTCCATGTCTCATAGGTCAGAGCTTTTTTAATGGCATAAGGGAAACCTACACAACATAAGACAGGTGGTTTTAATGTTGTGGGTAATCGGTGCATATGGTGCCACAAATGATCCACAGTGCCATACAGAGGGCAACCAACAAAACAATACATGGTATTAAAGTACAATACAATACAATACATATACAAATAAAAATCTCAACACAACTAATAATAGGTTTAGTGGACAATTGGGTGCAAGGAGTATATGCAGCAGAAGTTGAAACCTGTGCCCTGAGCGTGGGCACGACTTACAGGATCAGAGTCACTGATAGAGGTGCGTAGACAAAAGAGGTTTGGATTCATGGAGCTTAGAGCCCAAGGACATGGTGCAAAATGTAGCTGGTGAGCAGAAGTCATAGGTAATGAAAAGAGGATGAACAGGAAGGAAGATGATGGGGTAATACACATATATAAATATATATTTATATATATATATACAGAGAGAGAGAGAGTGACAAATCGAGTGGTTTGTCACATGCCTCTAAGAGAGTAATTAGTTAATCAGCTGACAGTCTCCAAGGGAAGACTGTGTGCAGGGCGAAGTCCTTATACAGTAAAATTATTAGCTTAACACACACAGGTGGTCTAATGAGGTAATTAGATCAAAGGGAGGGGATTTGTGTATATAAACCTGTATTGTGCATATGTACAACATGATCAGTGCCAGACAGTACCCCGTGTCTATACAGGAGGATTATGTCTAGTCAGTGTTAGGTTGGCTTGTGTAATCCTGATGGAAAGTGTGCACTTTATCTGTTCAATTTGACATAACAATAAAAGCACCGTTTATACAGCTAGAAGTTCTCTGTGTGTGCTTCTCCAGAAGGATGCCCCTGTCACAAGTTGCAAAGGACAGCCAAAGCACAGCTGTCCACAAGATGCAGTGGTGGTGAGTGAAATGTATTGGATACCAGTATCATGTACCAAACTATTATAAAGTTGTCAGTTGCAGTGTGGAGATTGCTGTGTTGTAGAGAAAGCAAATATTTTGTCTGTCGAGAGTCAGATAAGAGCAATATTACAATGAACTGTTCAAAATCTGTTTTTGTTTTTCCAAGGGAAGAGAAAGTTTTAAAAATTGCTGTGCTGTTTGTTGTAGTGCCACACCTGGTTATTCACTGAGCCATGAGTTGGGTGTGGTCCATGAAAAAGCCCTGTGCACAGAAGTTTACCTATGTGGGATGCTAAACCACTAGTTTTTTTTGTTAATTGCCTGTGGAAAGTGCTGGATATACAGTATGTAAAGATCATGTTTGTTGTGGCTGCAATAAAGCAAATAATAATTTCTGCCAGTACAAATTGTCTTTGCTATTGCTAAGATGGGGGAAAAAGTTTATAAACAGGTCTGTTTGAAGCACAGTTCCAGCAGGCTGGTTTGCAAACCATGATGAGATGAGGTTGGAAAATAATCATGCTCTCTGCACAAACCTGGTGTTACCTGGGTCATATTATATAGCCAGTGAAAAGTATGATTGCTTGGAGAAAACTTTTAGAGAAGGAAACTGCCTTGTAGAGCAAGTGTGGAATTTAAAACAATTGTCTTATGAAAGATAAAAGCCCAAGGAGCAGTTTCTCAGTCCTTGAGATATGAGCTGCGTGCATTGCAAGCCATATATATAAGAAAAAGGAAATGTGGAGGAAGCTCTTCAAGAAACTGCAGAGAGATTGTAGCAGAGAGAACAGGAAAGTGTGGTTTTTGAATCCTTGAAAGATGAGTTGCATGAAGTAAGAGGAAAAGCAGTGGGAGCTCTCAAAGAGATAGCTGCAGAGAAAGACGAAGAAAATGCGTTTTTGAAACAAAAGTTTGTCCTGGTTCAGCACAAGGTGTACATAGCAAGAGAGTCTGTAAAGGAACTTGTGGGGTGCAAGTTAGAGAGGCTCTGTCTGGCTGAAAAGCATTTAGAGTTTGAACGATTTATATATGAGTAAAAGATTGTTTTATATAGGAACGTGACCAAGCAGTGGCCTTGGCATCCTCTCAGAGGAACTTAGTGAGCACCAAAGATAAGAGCGTCCAATCGTGTAAACCCAATGTCCAAGTCCTCAAAGGGACCACTGCTATTAGTTAAGGTCCAGTTGTATGGGTGGGTATCTGACTGGAGGTGTTTCAAGTGCGGAGAGCTTGGACAGTGTAAAACCAAATGCACTAGACCGCAAAAACCAACTGTTCACTTGCCCAAGCTGAGCCTCTCTAAGTTTCTGTTCTGTGAGTTTCACAACCAGTAGTTCACCTTTAATTACAGTGACTGCGTTGAAGAACAGCAAGGTTCTCCATGCAGTTGTGGACTCTGTGAGTGACCTTGCACTGGTTATCAGCTCTGTCCTGGATGGAGCCAAGGTCTCGCAGTTGCCCGGAGTTAAAGTGCATTTCTCACATGATGTAACAAACATAATAAAAAGGACTCTTTTGGCCATTAGACATAAAGGCCAATCTGTGAAGGTAGTGACTACCATAGTGCCTAAGCTGCCGTTTTCGCTTATTCTATGACGCTATTTCTCACTTTAAAGACGTCCTTTGTGAGCAAGTCCAACCAGGCATATCAGCAACTAAATCAGCGGTCGGAAGCCTGGTTTTAAAGGACTTGCCCTAGAAGTCACAGTGTCTGGACCTTAATCTTTGTGAACTGCTTAACCCAGAATACCATCCTGGGAGTTATGGCAGGACTGCCACTAAAGAATCACCGTTCATGGAGGCCTGGACAGTCGACAAGCAGCATTCGCCGGTGACCTCACAGATGAGTTCTCCCCTCCTGTTTATTAGGGTATATACCGGTCTGATTACCCAGAAATGTTGCATGTGCCAAACTTTGCATGTGACCATAGTAATGACGTGACTTTACAGCATGCCTTTAAGTTGACTAATAATGTTGCAAGACCTATCAATTTGGCAGGCTGTATGCCATCATATATTGTCAAAAATAATGTGTTATTTTGAATTGCTGCTGTGAAGGTGAGAAAGGTAGAACAATTGGTATTTCCACAAGTTCATGCACCCTTAGTGTTAGACACTGCAAACACCTGTGTGGGTGATGGAGACTTAGGGGAAGGTAGAATGAGGGAAAAAGTTCCATGCAGGTTTTACTGGCTTGTAGTCTACTTAGTCATTACAAGGTTTTGTAGGGCTTGTTCTGAATGCCAGAAAACCTATCCCACAGTTAGAAAGGACTCAAGAATTGCCTTTAAACACATTGCAGTTTTAAATTTAGCTGTCAAAGTCGCCGAATATCGTCGATTTGCAAAAATCGCTCCTTAATACATTTACCCCCGGGTCTACAAAATGCTGATGTTTTGAAATTACTGCTATTTATGGAAACAAATTAAAGAAAACAACAATAGTACTATAATATACACTGTAAAAGGCATAGTTGTGGCTTCATGCCTTGGCACTTGGACAGTTTTCCATGTATTGGCCATGTGCAGACCATATTCCTTGTTAGGAGAAAACAGTATTAGCCTAGTGTGGATAAGTGTCACATAAACATACATATTTAGTCAGCAGAAGAGTTGGAAACATATAAATGTTTATAAACTAATAGGCACATACACATAGAAATAAACCATTGGATTACAAACCAAAATCTAAAAATTAGTGAGTTGGCAGTGATTATTTTTTAGACAATTCAATATCCTGTATTATGATCATGTAATTATATGAAATGATCATTCATAGACACATACTGTACATATGCAGTATAATTCACTAGAGCAGCGGTTCCCAAAGTGTGAGCGGCGCTGTCACAGGGGTGCCGTGGGCAAGCCAGAGAAAAAACAAACAAAACAAAAACTCACCAATCTGCGTGGCGCCGGGACCCAGCATCCTCCTCTCTCACGCAGCTTCTCACTGAATATTGACATTCAGTGACAAGCTGCGTGAGATAGGAAAATGCTGTGTCCCGGCGCCGCGCGGATTGGAACGTTTTTGTTTTGTTCGTTTTTTCTCTGGCTGGCAGAGTGAGAGGGAGTGTGACAGAGGGCAGAGGAGGGGACAGCGTGGCAGAGGGCATAGGAGGGGGGACAGCATGACAGAGGGCAGAGGAGGGGGACAGCGTGAGAAGGGGCAGCATGAGAGAGGGCAGTGTGGGCAGTGTGAGAGGGCAGAGGAGGGGACAGTGTGACAGAGGGCAGAGGTGGGGGACAGCGTGACAGAGGGCAGAGGAGGGGGACAGCGTGAGAAGGGGCAGCGTGAGAGAGGGCAAAGGGGGCAGCGTGAGAGGGGGCAGAGGGGGCAGGGTGAGGGGGCAGCGTGACAGAGGGCAGAGGAGGGGACAGCGTGACAGAGGGCAGAGGAGGGGACAGCGTGACAGAGGGCAGAGTAGGGGGACAGCTTGACAGAGGGAAGAGGTGGCAGCGTGAGAGGGGGCAGCGTGAGAGGGCAGAGGGGGCAGCATGGCAGAGGGGGCAGTGTGAGAGAGGGCAGAGTGTCTGGATGCAGAGTGGGCAGAGTGTCTGGATGCAGATGGGGCAGAGTGTCTGGATGCAGAGGGGGCAGAGTGTCTGGATGCAGAGGGGGCAGAGTGTCTGGATGCAGAGGGGGCAGAGTATCTGGATGCAGAGGGGGAAGAATATCTGGATGCAGAGGGGGCAGAATATCTGGATGCAGAGGGAGCATTTTTGCATACAACTAAATAAGTATTTCTGTCCTGGCCTAAATACTTATTACATTTTTTTGACCTAACTACTCCTAAAACAGGACCGCTCAGTAATTATTTTGGAGGGATGCCTTGAAAAAATCATGGAGACTCTAAGGGTGCCGCGGACTGCAAAAGTTTGGGAACCACTGTACTAGAGCATAAGTCACATAACATATTTTCTAGGAATCCAGGCTTTGTCTTGCAACCAAATTACTGCATTTAGCACTGGAAAGAAAGCAAGCAGTGGCATTTATAGGGGTGTATTCAATTTCAGCTCCCTGAGCTGCGAGCTGAAATCCAGCAAGTAAATTACCGTATTAACGGTATTTACGCGCAATATTACCATATTAACGGTAATATTTTTCGAGCGTGGAATTTTAGCGGTTCTCGCTAACAATTGAATCCCCCCCATAGAGTGATAACATTTAACATAAGTGTCTTGTTGCAAATGTGTGAGAGCTCTATACATGGACAATGCAAACAAGTCTCCCTATCAGTTTTCCTAGACAACAAAGGATAACACATTTGAAAATCAAAACAATATTTTAGCTATGAGGAGACATGCAGAAGTATCTCAGAAAGCAATAGGTTCAAACAGAACATAGTGCTTTCTTTTTTGGCAAACATTACCATACCATGTATGAGATTTTCTGAGCCCATGTCTAATGTAACATCTGTCATATCAGTACCCCATGTCAACAGGATATGTATGCATTAGAGGATAAAACAATATCTTCAAACGAACATGAAGAATCTTCTGTAGAAATAAATTCACATCATACAAACCTTCTAAACATTTTACCCAAGGGTTTGTCAGGCAACACAAATAAATAAGTTTCATTTACTTAAAAAATATCATCAGCGCAATCACAAACTCTTTGATTTCTACCACATCAGACAATATGAAAAGCTTGGTAGTGCTACCTAATGTCATCTTTTTAATGATGCAACAATAGACATTATGCTTCCAGTTGTCAGACACCCACACACATTGCCACCCACGTGCTGCCAGTGCCAACAATAACCTGCACATTCTACTCTTTGCTGCTCTGTAGTTGATAAGGAAACACTGCTCTTGTCACAAGGAAATATTTGAAAATAGCAATGATCTTTTTCTCTCAGCAAAGTTGAACAAATTAGACACACCAGAATGCATACATGTATATATCTTTTATGTGCATGTAAACATGCAGTGAGAATGTGAGTTTAAGCCCAGAAATGTGTTATTGAAGCAGAAACAAAAAGTACACACATTCAACTGTATAAACCAACTTCAAACGATAACAATGTAAAAAACAAAACAATAAGTGGACATTCCAAATTAACCCTGTATTATCTTTAGTTTCAGTTCAGTGCTGACACAAACATGTATCTGAAAAAACCAATCAGATTCTAGCTATCATTTATTTAGTACATTCTACAAAATGATAGCTAGAATCTGATTGGTTGTTATAGGCAACATCTCCACTTTTCAAACCCGTCGGAAAACTCTCAGCTTGATACATTTACCCCATAGTGTGGTGTGTGTTTGTGAGTCGGGGTGTTTAAAGACAAATTACAGGTGAATGACTGTGTCATGTATTTTGATTTTGATTTCTACTTAAACCCTTAAGTCCTGCATTTGTCATGACATACATCCATATAATTGGGAGTTTTAAATTCCATAAAATCTAAGATACAAGCTTTATAAAAAGGCATTAATAACATTCACAAATATATGTAGTATTTTTAGGTGTCTATCATTTATTTACTACACACATCAGAGTTCCTTTCAGTAATGCCATGGAAACACCTCAGTCATTTGCTTGTAGTCTCATTTTACAGAAAGTCAAGGATATCAGTGAACAAAAGCTTCCACTCATTGGTGTCATTTATTTACATGGCACTAACATATTTTGCCCTGTGCAGTGAACATTTAGTTCCCCTTTCCAGTGGAGCTTACAATCTAATTTCCCTACAACACACACAAATGTAGTTAGAAACTAGAAATTATTAGAATATCAGTATGGTTTTGAATATTGGAGAACATAATGGTACCTGAGCCCCAATGCTGCAAGACAGTAATGTTGGCTAACATGTTACCAATCCAACCCTATCCTGGATAGATTAGAAGTCTGGTCAGTAATTTAGACATGAGCAGTTTCACAGTGTGATTAGCTATTGGGTGTACTATTGTGAATCAGTAATAGAATTAACAAACAAGTGATAGTTAATTAAAACATTTTTTATTACATTAGCTTAGGCATATCAGAAATATGGCTATGTTCGGTAGCCGCATTCAGCCAGGAAGCATCTCATATCCTAATGACAGCTACATTTTATACAGCCTTCTAAAAAAAATGCCATAGACATGCTGGCATCCATATGTAAGTTCGGGCTGATGTATAATGTAATATTTGTACTGATTGCCCAAACAAATTGCCCAAACAAATGTATACTATATGTAGATACTTTTATTTAATTAAGTATTCTATCTCTCCTTAATTTGGGTTCAGGTGTTCAGTATGTGATGCCATCTACCTCTGCAAATTATGGAGAAGGGTGTTTGGTGAAATCCCTGAGCTAGGTAAAAAGGCAAGGAGGGCTAAGAAGGGAAATGTTGGAATGCAAGTTGCAATGAGGGTGCACACATTTAATAGGAGTGTAAACTAATAAAAAAGGAGGAGGTAGACAAGACACAAAGCAATATTTAGGAAAGCAGAAATTGCAAACAATTTGCTCAGCTCTATAGCCATGTCTTAATCTTTCTCTCTTTCTGACTTTTAGTAATCCCCCAACTCCAGAAGATTTAAAATATCCTTATAATTTATCATACAAGCTTTAAGTTTAATTTTGCACATAATAAAGTGGTGGTTATTATTATTATTATTATTATACTTTTGCTTTCTTAATGTACAACGCGGAATTACCATATAAAATAATCTATTTATTATACACAGATAAATGCATACAAAAATAGTTTGTGTTTTGTTGTAGCAAAGGGGGTAAATGAGATGTAATTTCATAGCTTGTGTGTTAGGTAGGCAGTTTCTATTGAGCTAGATAGATATATAGATACTATGATAAAACACACAAAAGGGCTATCACAAAAGTATTTATTAGTGTACAGTGTAAATTACAACAGTCACAAGGGCGTTCAATAGAAGTTAGTGAGTGAAGTTGGAAATTATTCCATAAAAAAAACAAACAACATAAATATCAGTTCTTCACCTCCTCTTTAAAACATGGCGGTGATCTTCTATAACCCATTGCTTGTCAGGTTCTAGTCAGCATGTAAAATTAAAGTCAAGGGGTTTAGATGGGGAAGTTATTTTATTATTGGTGTTACCACTAAATGTGAACAATTAAGCTGTACAAACAGGGAACAGTAATAATGTAGCATTTGTTATATATATTTTTAAATCCAAAAGGAGATTAAAACATGTAGATAAAAAAATAATAAAACATAATGTATTATCAGCATGTATTGTTTCTTACAATATGTCCATTAAACCTTTTTTTTATGTTTTTTGTTTTTAAAATGTAATATTATTTCTTGTTGGGTTTTGAAGATCAATTTTGGGTGTAAGGCACACATGTTCTATAAATAGATGAGTTATTAGTGGGTAAAAAAAATGAATATGTGTATACAGTCTCTCAATTGCCAAGCTAATCTGCCCACAGGGAGAGCATAGAGCTTTTTGGCAGGGAAACCTTCAGTATTCTATTTAAAGCATTCATGGCAAATTAGAGTAATCTAAAGTAGAGAGCAGAAGGCTTATATTTTTTGGAGCAGTCTAATTTACTGGAAACATTAAAGTTTACATTGTTACATCCAGACACCTCAACATGATCTTCATTGTAAATATGAAAAGTTTTGCTCTTTGTCACAGAATAAAAAGCATAAACTTCCATTATAAAACTAATCACTAGATTAGAAAATGGATACAGAGGTTTGACCTTCTTGGATAAAAATTGTTTAATTACATGAAACAAATTTGTACAAAAGTAATTTCTGCTCCTGAAGGAATCATGGCTTAATTGGTTCAGGTAACTCAGGCATTTTCACATTTCATAATTAATTACACTTCTTGTGTCATTTGTTTTAGCTCGTCACACTGTGCAGAAATGACCTGGGGATATGCATACACATTTGCATACAGCATGAGTATTGATGTTGCTTGACTATAAAAGCTATGTAATGAGCATTCCTAAGGTCTTCCAGCCATGAAAGACTTGGAGGTACACCTCCATGTGATGTAGTTTAAAGATAGATGATGAATGAGACAACTGGTAGTTCTAACAATTTTTTGGCAGCTTCAACAGGGCTCTGATGCTCATACACATCTGTTACTAAAGGGCATACAATAAATAAATTAATGCACTAACAATGCTTGATGCATTAAACACAGAAGAAACTTGGAAAGGCTCCAGATTTTTGCTTAAAATAAAACTTTACCCAAACTGATGGCAAAGGCAGGATATACATACACTATTGTAAATGTAAAGAGCAGCACATGAATTGTAACACTGAAGTCAGTTAGTATATCAGAGGAGCACAGCACAGTTTCTTTTACCATGTCAAACTGATGTGCTTGCTTTTTCAGTGGTTTGCAGACTTTAAACTGACTAGTGATGGTGCACAGAGGTACCAAAGATTTAACAAGATGCTGCGCAGTTGGCGGGGACATCCTCTATGCATAAAGACCATTGTGCAAATGTTCAACATACAAAAAGAAGTATCTAAAACTACAAAAAAATAATAATTAGCAGTCCGGGAGCTAATCAGAATATCTATATATCTAAGCAGTATTGAAGCTGCCATTAAGGGATCAAAATGCTAATCTCTTTATGTTAAACAAAAAACTGCACATTCATACATATTTCAGCATATACATTCTGGTTACATACAACAATATAATATATTAAAAAACAATAATAAACTGCATCTTTTTCTTCTCAGAAAACGTAATCTCAGACAACCAACTTGCATATTAGAAAGACGGCCTTTTTGCACCTACAACATCCAGATGGTCTCACCTGTAACCATAGATTCTTTTCTTTTTAGTAAATTTGGGGCTAACAGGGTTTTCAGATTCTGGTTCTTTTTAAAGATGACTATGGATTTGTCACCCAAAACTATCCCAAGATCCTTTCCTGTTTCACAATATGAAAATTCCTTTGAATAATATTGGAATAGAATAAAATGGCGTATTTTATCCAAATTAGTTTGCAGTAGCCTTAAATTCTAACAAACAATTGGAAAAATATAGCTGTAATCTGAATATAGCAAAGGAACAGAGTGGCAAAGGCAGATTGTGACGTAATTGCTTAAATAAGTTTGTCTTTCTTGACTTCTCCTAAAGTCATGTTTATTGTTTTGTATTTTACTTATCCACCATGAGGTGGCCATGTTTCATGTTTCTTTTTAGAAACCAATATTGCAACCATGAAAAATACAAAACGGGTGCATTACTTCAAGGCCTCATTTCCATTGCACTTTCATGTCCCCCAGGTTTTCTGACCTAATACTAGATAATGGCAGTGTCAGGCTGAGTCATGGATTGCTCATGTGGAAGTCTAGCATTAGGTCTCTCACTTTATAACCTATATAAACAAATGGGTCAAAGCCTTCAAATAAATGCTATTCAGTCATCTAGACTGGTGAATGGCTGTGATGAGTCAAGGGGAAAAGTTTATTTATCAGTTGTCTTGGACATAGATGTATCCTCTGTTAATGTAATCACTTGCAGCTCACTGTATTTGTAAAACACAATTTAAGTGGTGCTTTATTTTTATAGAATTCAACTCAAGCCAGGAACATGCTGCACTTCACCAATTGATGTTATTGCATAGGGTAGAGTACATACAAAATTCTGTATATATATTAATCTAGGGTCCAGGTTTTAATGATCACATATATTCGCAATGTAGTCTGAAGTGCAGTGGAAAATGCAGGATTTTAGGAGGGGGGTTTCCACTGCACACCACCAGTGCGTGTGACCAGCATGCATGGGACGTGGCTATAATTTTAGACAGTGCTAGGTAGCTCTCCAACTCTTCCAAACTCCCTTTATATACATGAGCAATGCTGCATGCACTACTGTTAGGAGCATGCAGCTCTCCCTTCATGAGCAGAGCAGTGTGAAGTGGGACATACCTCCCAACTGTCCTTGTAGTCGAGACAAAGTCCTGTCTGAGTGGATCTGTCCCCAAACTCAGGACTGCCCCACCAGAATCAGGACAGTTGGCAGACTGTCCTGCTCCCTCCTACCTGTTCTTCCTGCTTTCAATACTTGTTGCTGCTGCTTGGGTCCTAAGCTCAGTTGTGCTTGTCTGGACCCTGGAATGTTGGTTCCCTGTTTGGAAATAGAATAGGTACATGAGAAATAGAAATACCAGCAATGAGTGAACACAGTAGGTCTCCCTGCCTCTATGCAGTCTGACATTAAATCAAAACAACTCATGTTTTATTATTAGTGCCCCTTTCTTGTAACCAGCTCAACTGTAAAATAATTTTGTTCACTTTTAATAAAAAGATCTATTTCCCCCAAACAACCCCATCATTAAATTAATAGTAATCACATTTATTAAATAAACCTGTTTCCTACCATACATTAAATAAGTTTCATTCACTTTTAAATTAGTGTAGGATAATATGTGGTAGCTTTTGGGGACAGACTGTAGACAGACAACAGATCTGTGGAGCGAGGTGGTAGAAATTACCATTATTTAATAACATTACAATTTTGTGTACAGGCAATCTGTCCACATTATTGTACCCTAAAGCCCACTGCTACTGCTGACCGTGGGCTGTAGGTGACACTGGTTCCAGCAAATCTCTGTTTGATTGGTTTACCAGGTAGGTAGCTAATCATCAATCATAATTCATATTAAGGCTAAATTCTTCAAAGCAAAATGATAAATTCCACATTGAAATTGCCTTGGCACACTGATTGCCATTTTGAACCTTGAAATTGAGAATACATCCATTGAACACCAAAGTATGTTAAGGAGGATTAAAAATGTAGTTTAAAGAGATTCAAACTTAAGAAATGATAGATTGCTTATAGTAAGAATTTATAGAAAGCTGACATAACTAAGCGTTACTAGTTATGTCATTAGGTATTAGTCGTAATTAGATATTTTAGAGCCCTGGATAAGAGAGAATACTGGCCTCCTACCTCCCCTTCCCAATTTGAAGCATGGTGGAAGTAGATGCTGCCGGGTAGGCGTAGCCATTCTATAGTGAGGGCTTGAGCAGCTCTCTACAAGCTCAAGGTCATTCTCAAACCCAGTACTGCTGTCTCCTACCTGTTCTTGCAGTTTCACTACCTGGTGCTACTGCTGAATTCTGTAGTTCACTTGCTGCTTGGCTGGATCCTGAAATATTGGGGGCCCTGTTTGGAAAAGAGATTATTAGTCATTATTCTTCCTGGAAAACTGAGCAGTGAGTGAACAATCTTGGCCTCCCCTAAACTAGCCAGACATTAAGGGCCTGAGTCATTAAGGAAAGTAAGGCAAACAACTAGTAAATGTTGGGACAAACCATGTTACAATACAAGGGGTGCAAATAGGTATATTATTTTGCACATAAGTTAAATACTGGCTGTTTTCTCATCTAGCACACAAATACTTGATAGCTTTATTTTTACACTGAATTTTAAAGTTGATCTAGGACATGCCCCAACTATAAATCTGTCCCCACATTTTAAATCTTCCTCCCCCTCCAATGCAACATGGTTTTACCCAGGTGCAAAGTTACTACTTTTTTATACTTTGCTCTCTTTAATGACTCGGCCCTAAATCAGTAGCTTTTTTTTTTATTAAAAAACAGACTTCCTTGCACCCAGTAAGCCCCAGAATTTAATTAATAGTATTCACATTTAATAAGTATACATATTTCCCCCATACATTAAATACATTTCCCCTTGACATTAAATTACCCATGGTTAATACTTAGACCTCCTTCAACCCAAACTAGCCTGACATTTAATTAATAGTGTTTATGTTTAATTAATAGGCCTCCTTCCTCCCAAACAGGCTCAACATTGAATTCATAACATTTCCATTTATTATGGATTTATGGATCAATTCCCCCCCATTTTCGATATTACATTAATAGCTTTCCCTTTCAATAAGCAGATATATCCCCTCCACCAGCCCTGTCATTAAATTAATAACATTCCCATTTAATAAAAATGCCTATTTTCCCACCAGCTCCAAAATCAAATTAATAGCCTACAAATTTTCACGACATTTAATTGAGACTAATTGCTAATAAAAACATCATCACCGTTTGAATACTGATTGATTTTTATACTTATATTTAATTACTTATTATGTTTTATACTATTTATGTACCACAAAGAAAATCCCCTCTTCTATCCAACCCCGAGCCCACTGAACCCCCCCTCCTTGTTCTCTCTAGTACCCTCTTACCCCACTGTTCTCTCCAGCCACACCCCTGTTCTTTACATCCACCTTTTCACTCACTGTGTTCTCCAGCCGGTACTCCCCTTCTTCTCTCTAACCCCCTTCCCCACACTGTTCTCTCCATCCCCGTCTCCTACTGTTTTTTCTATTGCCCCCATTTCTCTCCAAGTACTTCTGACCCCTTTTCTCTCCAGCCACTTCTCCCCCCTCCCATTCTCTCCAGCCACTTCTCCCCCCTCCCATTCTCTCCAGACACTTCTCGCCCCCCGGTCTCTCCTGTCACTTCTCTCCTCCACTGTGCTCTCCAGCCCCCTCTCCCCCGTTTTCTCCAGCCCCCTCTCCTACTCTTCTTCTCGGCAGCCACCTCCCCCCCTGTTCTCTCCAGTCCTCCCCCTTCATTCTCTGAAGCCCCATCTCCAGCCCCCTGTTCTCTCCAACCACTTCCACCATCCCCCATTATTTGCAGCCTTACTACCCCCATTTTCTTTAGATCACTCTCCCTCTGTTTTCTATGAAGTATTCTAATTAGCTTCTCTTGTTTGTTTCTCTTCTTGTCCACTTCTCTGCTTCTTCTTTCTTCTTTGTCTTCCTGGCTCCGCTCTGCTCCTCTGAACTTGCAGCATAATGATGTCACAACGCTGCCTGGAGCCAAGTGTATGCTGAAAGGCAGTGCTGCACTTTTGGCTGCCCCCCATTTAGATTGGCCTGGGACAAATAGCAGGTGGCTATTGTACCATGGGCGATCACACAACCCGCACTGCCCTCATTAACCAGGATATGGCTTTGAGTCTTTTTGCTAATTAAACAAAATAATAAAAAAAAATGAATATACATTACAATAAATAAATAGAGATAAATAATAAATAAGATTAAAAACTGAAGTAAAATTTTAAGCAACATTTTCCCAGGCTCTTCCACGTTTCTTTTTTTCAGGTAGGGTAGAATGAATGTGTCTGAAACCCACAAAAAAGCATAAACTCCCAATTGTCATCTACACACCCTGTTATATCTCCTCTACCTCCTCTTTCATGAATTGTGCTCACAGATGAGTTTTCATGTACATATATGCTTGCTGGTTTCTTCATCTCTATTTTTTACATAAATGGAATTCATTGTGCAACATTGCTAGCAACTGATCAACGTATCATACAAAGTTCAATAGAGTTTATTCTGCAGAGCAAATCTCAATTCGGTTGACTAGAATACCAAGCAAAACCCCATAGTGATGAGCTCCTTATTGTCTGGATACTCACTTGCTGCTGCTGCTGCTGATTACAATGAGGAAAGTAAATGAAAAACATGTGTCTTTTCCATTATATTCCTGTACTTTCTGAATGTACCAATTCCCTGCTTATGCCTAGAGACTCTGAAATGTACATCTTTCAATAACGCACTGAAAATTGGCAATTTGCTATCATTTTGTTGAATTACACATTATTCCAAAATTAGGTATGTATCCAAAAACATGGTTCAGTCAGCTCTCCTTCTTAATTTTCTTTCCAAGCACTTGTGACATCTTATTTACGAGTATGGGCGTACTAAATGTTAGAACTGTGAAATAAGATTCAAAACAATGCCTTTCTGCAAAAAGTCAATGCCTGTCTTAGGAGACTCCAGGATCAAAAATGTTAGCAGCTATTCATGTTTGCAGATTTTACTTTAAGGCATAGTAATTCATCATTGTAAAATGTGTGGCTATTATTCACTGAAAAGTGTACTGTTACATATGTATCCTGCTGCTGGCAATTTTGTTGCTGTAATGCAAAATAATGGATCTTATGTCATGCTACTAGTGGCATCATTACTGTTCACAAAGGAAAATTGGTGTTCCGATAGAGCATCTTCACATACTGTATGCTTTTCCTTTGCGGTTGTCGTCATGTGTATATATTATGACTAACGGTGTGACAAGTACATTTTATAATTGGATATGAGGATCTAGATTTATCAAGAGACATGACATGCCATTATATGCCAGTATGCAGTTAGAAAAAGCAGTAGTTAAAATGTATATTAAAATGCTTTGCTCTTATATCTTTAACCCAACATTCATAACAAATAAGGATGCAACATGGGTGTAATCACATGTCACATGCATGGACAATGTTTAACATATAAATATTTCAGACAATAAAAATCCTGTCTGCAGCTATGCAGGGAAAATTGGTTCCTTATATTGCAATGCATGGAGTTTGGCAAAACAGAAATGAACTGCAGATAAAAAAAATTTGGTCCAACTAGTCTCACCATTTTTTTTGTCCCTGATAACACTAGACACAATTTGAGCCTTAGCTTTTAGTCAGATTTTGTCTTTGGTGGAAGTGCAAATTTATAAGCAGCAGTATGGAAAACATTGATTAGCTGGGGGCAGCATCTTTAGGGAGTTTTATTGTTTGATATTAATTTTAGATATTTTTTACCACTGCATTAAAATAGAAAGGTATATTAATTGATGATAACTGTTGCATTAAGGTGGTTAAAATAATACGAATATAGGAAGGTAATTTACAACAGGTAATGTTAGAAAAAAATGCTGAATCAATTATTTGTACAGTGAGTAACTTGTACCTTTAAGCGATCCAATGTAACAGATTGTGAAGGACCATTTGTGTTTGCTGAGGCAAAGTATCAGTTTAAGTTAGTGGCTCTCTGGTTCATTTAAACTAGGGAAACCCAGCGGTAACCGCTTTAAATTAAGCTCAAATGTAATGACTAAATTACTTTATTAACAGAATTCAATAACTTTTTTATACACTAAATTACATGTAGAAAAGTTAACAACAGAGTATAATGAGGATATTATGGAGATAATGAGTACGTAATATGTGGTTATTTGTCATAAGCAGTTCTGCTAAATATGGTGGAACAACCACATAGGGAAACAAAACCTTTCCATTGTGACAGCAGTCTTAAAATTAATCTCCTCTACCAAAAAATTATATGGCTCCACAGTTCACACATAACACGTCCATAGGACACAGAGAGTAGTATTGTGGCGAATACATCATGTCCAATGCGGGCAACGTATCAGTTGTTTTTGTTATACATTGCTTGTGACTATAATATTCTTGACTGTAAGATATTTGAAATGCACGCTCTGGGCGACCTGTAAGGGTTCCACCATGTTGACGTTCTCAAAGGCGGACTCTTGGAATTTTTGTTGGAAACAAAGTGAGGATAGGTGAATAATGAAATAACACAACAGTCCATGATTGAGGTCCTCTTAAAACGCAATAATATATGTGGTTGCAAATAACTGTTGCAGTTTCCAGACCACCCAGCAGGTCACATGTTCCAGGTTACCTAGGAGGTGCACAAGAAGAGTTCACTAAGTGTCACAGTTTCTAGAGCAACCAGCAGGTGCATAGGTGTATTGCCAACTGTCACATTTTCCAGAAGACTATGGTAATGCATTGTTTTAAATGGCGGGTGGATGTTTTGTGAAATAACTCTGAAACAATGCAACCAATTATAACACCAATATTTTTCTGCAAATTTACAGACCAAGAACTTTAATTTGGTATATGATATGTCCTGCTCAGACAACCGCATCATAGAAATAAGTCATTCATAAAAGTCGTACTTATGCTATTAATATATAGAAGACTCATTCAATGGATATAGTTAATGTCAGATATTACAACTAATATCCACTGGCTATGGTGTCTAGAGGGGAGATCAAGTGTTAGAACAGTAATTCAGTCTGACCCTGCTTGTAATACCAGTAGTAATGTCACTAATTGCAATATTGAAGAGCACAGGTCTAATTACAGATCTCTGGGTACTCCACTAGTACTTTTCCATCCTCTGAATTACAAGTCAACTGATTTAAAGTCATAAGGCAAATGTCAGAGTGATGGGATCTAGGTTTAGTCTTTACACATACATACACAGGGCCTGAGTCATTAAGGCAAAAAAGGAGTAAATGTTCTCTGGGACAAACCATGTTACAATGCAAGGGGTGTAAATGAGTTTATTATTTTGCATGTAAGGAAAACTCTGGTTGCTTTTCATGTAGCACATAAATACTTAATAGCTTTATTTTTACACTGAAATTTAAAGTTGATCTTGGACATGCCCTACCCCAACTATAAATCTGTTACCACATTTAAAATTTACCCCCCCTCCAATGCAACAGGGTTTTGCCCAGGTGCAAATGTTACTCCTTTTTTATGCTTTGCTCTCTTTAATGACTCGGGCCCACAATGTCTAATTAGCAACAAAGTCCTTGAATTTGCCATGCAGTTCTTCTGAAAATGCTCACTCATTATTTTGGATACCTCTTGTTTGTCCAGAAAAATGGTCTGTAGTAATAAGAGATGGGGGTTGCCCAAATGGTGAAGTAACATATTCTGTAGAGAGTTAAACTATGATACTGAGATTACATCCGGACCATGTATATTAGTATTCATTTGCTCTGCTTACTGTCCTTTTTATTTTCAGTGCACAGTAGAAGAAAATATAGCATTATATATGGCAGTATCATACATATTCAAGACATATGTCATTCTGAAAAAATGAGAAGAGGGAAAAGAGGAGAAAGAACAACTCCATATTCTTTAGATCTACTGACCTTGCTGTTCCAACCTTACATTTACAGATTAATTATTTGTTGGATGCTCCAGCAGGTTAGTGCCCCAATGTTTCACCTTTGTAGTCAGTGAGACTCTGCCTCCAAAGGTCTTACAGATTCTGTCAATACAAAAATATACTTAAAGGCACTCACTATATTGGAATGTTCCTGATCATTATTATGTTCTTGCCCTCTTTCTAATAAATGCAGACACTTTAGTCCCACCTAGAGATATTTAGGTTGCTCTTGAGATTGTAGTTGAAATAGCTTGCATCCTGTGTAAAAGTGATGATTACTAAATTGGTCAACTGTTTTAGTAGACAGGTGGGTGGTCATTAATGTAAATCCTCTGATTTAAAGTCATCCCTGACCTAGTCAGTACTTAGACTATTCAAAATTAAGTCTTAAGTATTTATAATAAATTTTAATATATTTAATAATCTCTTTATTTGTCTTTGTCCAAATTTTCATACAAAAATATAAAACAATGTACAAAAAAATATTAAAGGCCAAATTGATGTGAGAGAGTACCATAGGAGAATGTTTTGTGGAACCTCTTATAAGAGGGCGGGGGGGGGGGGAGAATGGAGGGGAAGAGTGCTGCACTATGTCCTGATTATACCTGGCCCTCAGAATCTTTGTTACCAAATTTTTAGGCAGGAGTCTATCAAAGGTTCCAAACTGGTTGCAAAGGAACAATAGTATACTCCTAGGTAACCCAAATCCGGTTGGATGACATAATACCATCTATTTTTGTAATCTTATTTTTGAATCAGGAGGTTTGGCTTCCAATGGTAGACAATGGATCATTTTGTTAACAATAAAATCTGCAATACTAAATTATTGGTATGCTTATGAAGCCCAGGGTTAGTATCATTCAGACGACATACAATTAGGATAAGAGTAACTGGGTGGAGATGCTTTATTTGCATCTTCCAGAAGTTTTTCTTATGGGATCCAGTAACATAGTGTTCTTCTCTGAGTATGAGGATACATTTTGTTAAGTTGTTTTGTGCCCGACATCACCATTCATAGATTAAAATAAAGAAATATTTTTAACAATGCCACTGTGAGAGTTTGCTGAACCCAATTAAAAACATGTAGTGGATTAGATCCACTGTTCCATGTATTTCTATTGACAAAATCTACTTTTTGTGTGTATATATATTATTAATTATTATTATTATTAATTTTTATTTATAGGGCACCACTAAGTGTCCGTAGCGCCGTACAGGGACAAACAAGTACAATACAAGGTGGGACAGCACGGTACAGTAAACAATAAGCACAGTAACTCAGTAAGCTCAAAGCACAGCTAGAGAGAGGGGGAGGGAAGACCAGCAAGCGCTGGAGCCCAAGAGGAAGGGCGCGGATGATGGGGAGACCCCCAGAGGGGTGGGGGGAAAGGTAGCTGGAGAGCAGAGTTAGAAGTGAAGGAAACAGGAGGAGAGATGGCTCTGCTCAAGGGAGCGTACAATCTAAGGGGAGGGCTAGACAGACAGAGAGACACAGGGATGAGAGGGAGAGAAGGGGGAACGGGGGCAGAGTCGGGGGAGGGGGAAGAGGGGGGAGAGGCAGAAAAAGGTAGGAAGTTAAGTGGGAGACTGGAAGGCTTTGAGAAAGAGGTGGATTTTTAGAGCCCGTTTGAAACTGGACAGATTAGGGGATGTTCTGATGGAGGGAGGGAGCTTGTTCCAGTGGAAGGGGGTACTCTGATATCACTCTGATAGTTCCATTTCTTTAATTTTATATTCACCGTATCTTATAGGGAACCAACTCTATGGGGTAAATGTATCAAGCTGAGAGTTTTCCGGCGGGTTTGAAAAACCAATCAGATTCTAGCTTTCATTTATTTAGTGCATTCTACAAAATGATAGCTAGGATCTGATTGGTTGCTATAGGCAACATCTCCACTTTTCAAACCCGCCGACAAACTCTCAACTTGATACATTTACCCCTATGTGTGAGGTTATTTTAATGAAGTATTTGTGCTTTACACTCCATAGTCAACGTAAAATCATGTTTGTTGACAGAGATCTGAAGTTCTGTTACTACGCAGTGTACATTTTGCCCTATAAATCTTCTGCTTGCCAATGTTTTATAGTTTGAAATCCTGATTACTTCTGAATCCTGCACTGCCTTATAAACTGCAAGATGAAAGAAAACTCAAGCTGCTTCTAACTTTAATCTGCCACCTTTAATAATATAATTCCATATTTCACTTGGTATTGATGTTTAGAGACATACCTAGAAATAGAATTGCAGCTTTCAGTACTTCAAAACAATAACATTGAGCTGCATATAATTGTCATCATGGAAATTAGATCAAGTATGCTTTTGTTCAATGTAATAACATAGTTTACTGCTTGCTATTAAAGCTTAGACATCTGAGAATAATGACAAAATAATAGGGTTTTGCAAAAGATTTTTGTATATACGATATTCCTATTGAAATAATTGTCATGATAATAAACTGGCATTACTTGTAGAAGTTAGGGTACTAGCTATAATGTGACTTTACAGCTGCCTCACAGGGGGCAAGGACCCCACTTCCAATCTCCCATGCACAAAGTATGTCTTAAGAGATTGCATATACAGCCAAACTCAAACTTAGTAACTTGCATGAATGGACACAAGGAAATTAAGTGATATAATGGTGAGTTGACTTTGGCCATTTAAAAGTAACACAAATAATGGTAATTAATTGATACGGCTATTAAAATGCCATTAATGTTTTCTATTGAAGAGGACAGAAGTTAGCATGTGCTTGTTGAGGTATGTGCAATTGTTACATATGTGAGTTGACATGCGACCTTGTTCCATGCTCCTTTATACGAATTTAGATTAAATGTTCCAATAAAGTTAGACCTTAAGTAATATTATTATGGAGAGACACACATTTTTGTTTAAGACAAGACTTACTAAAGAAAGCTTGGGAGAAGGGTTTTCTAAAAGATAACTAAGTAAATATGTACTGTACAGTTGGAAATAAGCTGGTGAAGAGAGGTCTTCAAAGAGGAAAAAGTCAATAGATTAAATATATCATGTTGGGCTGTGATTTGAAATGGTCAAGGACAAGAAAAAGAAATAGGTGGCTTAGATTTCTTCCCGTTGTTTGTCGTTTGTCGTAGCACTGTCCTATATAAATCCCTTTGCTTTGCTGGAGCCCGCACAACTTTTAAAGTTCTAATATGGTATGTGACTATAACAAATTATATTTACATTTCAATGTATACACTGAATAATTATATCAACATGAATCTATTATGCCCAAGAGTTTTCCAAAGTCTACACTATGTTGAGAACAATAACATGAATAATTTGCTTTCGGTTTGTCAATTTTGGAATTGTAAAATTAAAATAATGTAAGGTATCATCTGTTCAATAAATCTGCAGTTTTTTGTCTTCTGATGGAAATAACAGTTGGAGAAAATCAGTTCTTCCTATTTTTTCATTTTAAGAGTAACATAATCTTGCGCAAACTGCCAGATATTTCTATTCTTAAACTAAGGGATATACACTGAGCCTTCTGTTTCATTTGTTACCATAGAATTTAAAACCAATGTATGTTTTATAACAAGACATCAGGTTAATAAGAAGCAGTGAACCAAATTGACAGTGAATTAATGACAAACAAAAACAATTGTTTATTTTCTAGAAATACAGAAAAACTTGACAATTCAGTGACACTATACTAATTAAGGTTTTTTGGAGTTGCATCACTAAATACAACAACCATCATCTGTAAGTGTCGTTTGTGTACATAAAATTATTAAAACCGTTTACTGTATATCGTTAATCCAAAAGTGAAATGCAGGTCATGAGAGTTTATAAAAATCAGGACTGTTGTAACAAATAATTCTCATCAAGACTGACCATCGTCAGAGAAAAAAACAAACCACATCCTATCCTGTTCACCGCTTTCTGGATCCCCTATATGGAAATATATGTGTTACAGGTGTGTGTGTGTGTGTGTATCTAATATCCAAATTGTGTTAGATAATTCTTATATTACTATATATATATTGTCATGATCACGCTCCCAACTTCCGTGACTTTTGTGTTTGCTGTATGAGGTTACACACGATTCCAGCCCGCAGTCTCTCTACCTCTCACACAGGTTATAGACCTACTGAATGGCCCCCACACAGCACTCTCACACCCCCACACACTTCAGGCTTGCCACCACCTATTGAATACGGGCAATAGGACTCCAATATACTCTCCCACACTGGCACACAAGGCTTCTGGCTACCCACAGGCTTGCAAAGCCCACACCAGCAATCAAAGGGTAAACTCGTCACACCTCCAGACTGTTACACATATGTAAATGCAAGCACACACTAATCTTGTTAGTCAAATGCATTAACAAATCACACACCGGCATTCACAGGGTTAACTTGGTCAAGTTATATTCTTCTTAACAGGCTAATGGATTCGTTAGAGTATCAAGGATGCCACTTATTAAATTATAGATTAAATATACAAAAGGTACAGGGCATCAAATATAAAAAAACAATTAATAAACAATTGACATAACATACACGAGCAAAACAGTTTAAAATAAAAAGGATTACTTACAGAGTATAACATACATTGAAGTGGCATATTCTGAGCTAAGGGATATTGGCTTGAAGAAGAAACAGGGCCGTCTTTGCCATTGGGCACAATAGGCAGGTGCCCGGGGGCCCTGCAGCCCAGGGGGGCCCGGCGGAGGCAGCAAAAAAAAACAAAAACCTGGAAAAAAAAAACAATACTTACCTTGCGGTCAGCTGGCGATCTGGCCCCCTCCATGGTCTCCTCCTTCATCGCGCTAGCAGTGCATGTCGAGCGTGACGTCATCACGCACGACATCCATTGCGGAGGAGACCATGGAGGGAGCCGGATATATATAATATTTTTATTTTATTTTTTATATATATATATATATAAGCATATAGGTCAGTGTAGGACCTGCATATAATGAGGTACCCTTGACGTGGAATGCAGGCTTAAGTCTTTTGATCAAAATATGAACTAATACCTCATGTTTTCATTTTGCTAGACACACACAGATATGCAGTTTAAAGGATAAGCGCTGACAACTTTCTTTCTGTTTTGTATACATATATGGGCATTTATATTGCCACGCAGCTGGTACCACATACAATATGGGTTATACCGAGCGCGGGCTTGTTGCCAAGCAGCTGGTACCATATATAATGTGGGATATACTGAGCGCTGGCTTATTTTTCTCTGTTTTTTTTCTCTGGATATATATATATATATGTATATATATGTGTATATAGGGACCCCGGTGCACTGCTGTGCCCGGGGGCCCAAGAAGTTGTTAAGAGGGCCCTGAGAAGAACATCTTATCAATGAATTATTGATTTCCCAAAAGACTGACAATTTGTTCTAACTGATCTCAGATTTTTAAAAACACATTTACACCTTTCCTTTCCTTCTTTGACACTTTTTTAATTACCATTTGCATGTTGCCTAATTTACTTCCCAATTTTACTGTGTGACCTATCTTTTCTGAGGAGCTTCACACAGACCCAATTTTATTATTAATAGATCCCCTATGAATTTACCCATCTATTGATGCCTAGGTACACGGAGTAAGTTTGAGCTTATACTCATTTCCTTAACTTCTCTGTGTGGCAGAATTCTTAATTTGACATATGAGCTGCCCTTCATCATGCTATTGAGGAATATGTCATTGATCACTGCTTTTATTGATTTTAAGTGGCATATTTTAAAACTAAATTATTCTTGGCTATATAAAGTATAGCAAAGTCAGCACATGGTCTCTTTGAGCCAGACACCATGCTGAGCGGTTCCTGAAAGTCTATTCAGGTGTCAAAACGCCATCCCAGGCCAGGATATCTCACCACAGGGGCCTTTGAAGCTGCAACAGGTGACACTGCTATCTTCTAATCTTCTAACACTGGACTGTGCAGATTCACCAAACGCACACACATCAGACTTTTTACACTGCAGTTATGATATCGGCCTTATTTCCCACAATTATGTGTTGGGTTAAGCCTTATAACTGTATAACTGTAAGCTCTCTATGTTCACGATATAGATATATATATATATATATATATATATATATATATATATATATATATATTTCTATGTCTATAGATAGATAGCTATACATAGTGGGCAAGTGAGCTGTCGGTTTTATAAGTTGATGTATTGGAAGGAGAAATGGGCAAGCCTAATGATCTAAACCAGGCCTGTCCAACCTGCGGCCCTCCAGATGTTGTGAAACTGCAAGTCCCAGCATGCCCTTCCAGCTATCAACAGGTTGTCTACTAGCAAAGCATGCTGGGGCTTGAAGTTTCACAACACCTAGAGGGCCGCAGGTTGGACAGGCCTGATCTAAACGATTTTGACAAGGGCCATATTGTTATGGCTAGTCAACAAGGTCAAAGCATCTCCAAGACGGCAGGTCTTGTGGGGTGTTATCAGTATGCAGTGGTAAGGACCTACCAAAAGTGGTCTAAGAAGGATAGCTGGTGAACCGACGACATATAATGGGTGCTCAAGGCTCATTGATGCATGTAAGGAGCGAAGGCTAGTCTTTCTGGTTCAATCCCACAGAAGAGCTACTGTAGCACAAATTGCTGAAACCATTAATACTGGCTAAGATAGAAAGGTGTTAAAACACACAGTGCATCATAGCTTGCTGCGTATGGGGTTACGTAGCTGCAGACTGGTTAGAGTGTCCATGCAGACCCCTGTACACTTGCTAAAGTGCCTAAAATGGGCACGTGAGCACCAGAACTAAACCATGGAGCAATGTAAGAAGGTGGCCTGGTTTAATGAATTGCATTTTCTTTTACATCATATGGATGGCTGGGTGTATATGTGTCATTTACCTGGGAAAAAGATGGCACCAGGAGGCACTTTAGGAATGCAAGCTGGCGGAGGCAATGTGATGCTCCAGACAATGTTCAGCTGGGAACCCTTGGGTCCTGGCATTCATGTGAATGTTACTTTGACACATACCACCTACCTACACATTATTGTAAATACTCTCCAAGTACACTCGTCATGGCATCGGTATTCCCTGATGGCAGTGGCCTTTTTTAACAGGATAATGTCCCCTGCCACACTGCAAATATTGAATGGTTTGAGTAACATGACAAACTGTTAAAGGTGTTGATTTGGCCTCCAAATTCCCCAAATCTCAATGTGATTGAGCATCTTTGGGATGTGCTGGGAAAAACAAGTCTGAACCATGGAGGCCCCACCTCGTATCTTACAGGACTTAAACATCCACATGAATTCCAGTACTCAAGGATTCCAAGCAGAACATTGCCCGGAGCATCACATTGCCTCAGCTGCCTTGCATTCTGGTGCCTTCTCTTTCCCAGGTAAACAACACACACGCACCTAGCCATCCATATGATATAAAAGAGAACGTGATTCTTCAGACCAGACCACCATCTTCTATTGCTCCATGGTCCAGTTCTTGTGCTCACATGCCCATTGTAAGCACTTTCAACGGTAGACAGGGGTCACAATGGGCACTTTTACCAGCCTACGGTTATGCAGCCCCATACGCAGCAAACTGCGATGCACTGTTTGTTTTGACACCTTTCTATCATAGCCAGTATTAACTTTTTCAGCAATTTGTGCTACAGTAGCTCTTCTATGGAATTGGACCAGACAGGCTAGCCTTCGCTCCACATGAGCATCAATGAGTCTTGAGCGCCCATACCCAGTCTCCATCCTTCCTTGGACTGTTTTACGTAGGCACTAGCCACTGCATATTGGGAACACCCTACAAGACTGGACATTTTGAAGATGCTCTGAACCAGTTGTCTAGCCATCACAATTTGGCCCTTGTCAATGTCGCTCAGATTCTTATGCTTGCCCATTTTTTGCTTCCAACACATCAACTTCAAAAACTAACTGTTTACATACTGCCTAATATATCCCACCCTTTGACAGGTGTCATTTTAACAAGATAATCAATGTTATTCACTTCACTTGTCAGTGGTTTTAATGTTGTGACTGATCGGTGTATATAGAGTGGTCGAAGTGGTAATTTGGAAGTGGTCGAATAATGAATGGAATTTGATGGTTTTATAATTCAAGTAGTAGGAGACGTGGCATATATGTATATATATCCAACTGCCAAAGTATCTTATCACAATGTTCTGCCCCATCTGTTTAATTAGGCATTCAAAATGCTCTTTCAGTTCAGTAAATCTATAGTTGTCCTATAAATATTGATGAGCATACCTATGCTAATTTTTAACATATCTAACAATTGTACCCTAAGTTTATTCAACAAACATTTACAGTAAGCTTGCATTAAGTTTTTATTTATCACATTGCAGACACTGTAAGAGATTAGTTTCTCATTAGTAGCTCACATATGGTGAGATAAACATCATAAAAAGCAACATGGACAAGAGAAAACAAACACACCAGAAATGTTGTTAATAATAGGTAAGGCAAGTATTATTACGAAACAAACTGCATTAGTATTATCAATACATATTTTGAGTTTACTTTTTTAATATTGCTATTTGTTCATCATTGTCATGGGGAAGAGGCTTAATGTAAGACTACATAGGCCCTTAGCTAGAGTGACATGGAAGGCTGTTACCAGAGCCGTAACTAGGGTGGTGCAGGCGGTGCCATT
Organism: Mixophyes fleayi; assembly: GCF_038048845.1. Lineage (NCBI taxonomy): Eukaryota > Metazoa > Chordata > Amphibia > Anura > Limnodynastidae > Mixophyes > Mixophyes fleayi. The sequence goes on along the minus strand of NC_134404.1, from coordinate 142,737,460 downwards.
GCCCAGGGCGCAAACCCGAAGGGGCGCAGCAGCCACCCGCTACCTTCCCCTCTGTGGCACACAGTAAAAAAAAAATCTTAAAAAAATAAAAAAAAATGTGCCCCCCCCCCCCCCGACTCGCACAGGGGGGTCAGGTGCTGTGAGTCGGAGGAGGGGGGTCTGGTGCCGCGAAAGGGGGGAGGGGCTAGTGTGATGGCTGGTTTCCTCCCTCCCTCCTCTGTGTGACTCGCCAAGAGATGTTGTGGACGCCTATCGAGGCAGTAATGTAGGTTAATAATATACAATTTTTCTTTCTATAAATTCTGTCTGCGATAGGTGTTTTTGTGGTAGGGATAATTTTGTTGGAACACGTTCCCAGCTACTCGAAAGGAGGAACACAAAAGGTAAATAATTTAGATTCTGAAATCCTGGCTTAAAAATTTTGTTAAGTTGTAATGCTAAAATGTGAAATTGTGCCAAGCAGCCGGCAGGTGTAAGCATCCATTAGTGCATTTCTACACTGCCTGTGCTTTATTTACAACAGAAAAGTTCCTGGTGTTATATAAAATTCTAAGGCCTGGACCAATGTGCTATTATCTCTCACTTGTGCTGTCACCACCCAAGGTAAAAGAGGAGCATTTTTGCCTTTTGGTCAGTGCTTTTCCACAAAATGTCTCCTACCAACAAGCTTAGGGGTATATTTACTAAAGTGCATTCAGCCATAAAAATTGAGAAAACAGCAGCTATCCCTGTAAGATGGCCATTGCATAATTTATGAAGGAATCAACCCCAAACCTCATATAATGCAGACACCATATACCAATATGGGGACTGCAAAGTTATCCAATTTAGTAAAGTAATAACACCATCGTGAGGTGACATCTGTCATTATCTTTTTCAAAGGGAATCCCCCCGGGGTGAAAACGCTATGCGCATAGCACTTTCTCTGGCTGCCGGTGAACTATAAAAAAAATCCTTGTGGAGAAGAGTGATCTTCGTCAGACATGGTACATTGCAGCTGTATTGCATATCGCTGAACAGTGCAGTAAGGTGCTCATATGCTGCTGTGGCAGACTGATCAAATACGATTCTGCCAACAAGTTTTGTAATAGTTACAGCAAGTTTTTGTAATAGTTATAGATATGTTTCTATGAAGGGAATTTTGGAAGAATGTGTTAGTAGGCAACTAAACAAGATTGAGCACAGAGGCATAAACCAGTCGCAGATAAAGTAAAAGGAAATAATGTATTTTTATAGCACAGGACAGGCAGCTTTTTCCCTGCTTTGCTTTAGAAATGACTCACTGGGGCATATTCAATTTTCGGCGGAAACGCCGCAAATATTGCGTTTATTACGGTAATAGTGCGCAGAAAAACCATTATTACTGTAGTTTTCTCTCTGGACTTCAGCTTGCAGCTCCAAATCCAGCTAACTATTACCTTAATAACGGTAATAGTTTTAACGCGCCGCGGGAACCGGACAATTGAATATGCCCCACTGTGTCTTAAGTTATCACATTCAGGTTTTCCTAAATGTTACTACAACTGAATTTCAGTAGTTCTAAACCCCGCCTACTTTTGTGTTGGTCCCACCCACAGTTGATTTGGACCCGCCCACATGAGGCCACGTCAAGAATTTTTTCCAGGGCCACTTTAAGTTCCCAATCCGCCCCTGTATGCGTGTGTATATGTGTATGTGTGTGTGTATATATATATATATATATATATATATATATATAAATTTATATTGTGTATGTGAGGGGCCACTGTCTGTGTGTATTATGTGTGTGTGAGGGGCCACTGTGTGTGTGTATTATGTGTGTGTGAGGGGGGGGCAAACCAATATCTTGTCTAGGGCCCCATGAGATGTAAATCCGGCTCTGATAGATATATATATATCATGCATTTGCAAATATGTGTAGCAGAATTCTTTCAGTAAAGGGTTAGCCACACCCCCACATTAAGTTGGCCACACCCACTTGGCAAATGTCACTCCCACTTCGATGGGGGGCGCCGGTGCCCTGTCTCGCCCAGGACACTGAAATGTCTAGTTACGGCACTGGCTGTTACTTAAATAAAAAATGTGTCCCTGTCACTTAAAATCTTTATATAGAGGTCACCTATGGTGTATTTAAGCAGTGATGCTTTAAGGTATTATAAAACTATATACAAATATAAAGTTAATCTCTGCCATGATCAATAACAAAATTGCAACTTTTACATTATGTGATGCAAATCTTTTTAAAATGAATACCGAATTTTAGTTAAAACCACATATAATCATCCTAATTAAGCCACTGTACAGGGTTATCAATTATATTATTCCATCTAATATAAAACTAATGTGTGGTAAACAAAGCCTGCTTGTTTGTATTAAGAATGTTTTGTTAGAATTTGTACAAAAGGAATGTTGAAATATTTTGGAGGCTTTGTTATGGCTGCAGGCAGAATCGATTCCTGGTTCATTAAAATAGTTGTATACGTCTCATGAGCTCACATCACACTTTCAGCCACAGGAACTGTAATAATTAAGCTCAAATATTTTCATTAATTGTATATAATATATTTCAACAATACTGAAAAACATAACAAAAGGCAGACAGAAGAATTAAATAGTTTTAACTCCTACACTTTATAGTTTGTTGATAACCTGTACTCCTTTCTTGAGACTTGGTCTTACAGCCACTACTTGACTGTTTATGTCAGGTTTTCAAGAGAGGATTTCTACCATGTAAGAAATAATAAAAACACAAAAACTACGCTCCCTTCTGGGACGCAATTCATATCTTTATCAATACTTTATTTGAGGCTCCCATCGTGAAGGACCCTTGGATCTTTCTCCTCTGTTACCCTTCCCTGATTCTTGATAAATTTTCTAAAAAACTGACAGCACACATCCTCACAGCCGCCAAATCCCTAATAGCCCTTAATTGGAAATGCAGCTCTTCTCCATCTCTTTCTGCCCTTAGAAAACAAATCTGGCATGTGGCAGCCATGGAAGAGATCACTTACCACCTACACGACAGAGGCTACACTTTCAATCAAGTCTGGGCTCCATGGCAGATGGCGGAGGGCTCATTCCCCTCTGACCCTTAATATCCTTGTAGTGACCCATGTGCGGCATGTGGGACCCTGCTCCCGCTATACCAGCCTTTGACCTTCTATAACTTTCACATTATCTTTTTTTCGACCACACTTTTGCTCTAACCTTTGTGGTCTTCCCTCTTCTCCTCTCCCCCTTCTATTTCCCCATAACCCCCCCTCCCCAAATCCATCTATGTACACACTGTAACCTTCAGACTTTGCATTCTGTATGTTTTGTATTGCTTGACCATTTAAAATAAAGAATTAAAAAAAAAAACCCACAAAAACCAGATAATGCTCAACTTACCAAGACCGTTAATCACCCATGTCACAATATATATTCTTCTAAATATAAAAAAATCCATGCAGATAGCGCCCTTATCAGAAATGAACTCAGGACTCCAGTGTGTGAGGTTGCAATACTAATTACTGTGCAATCAAACTTGGATATATTAATGTAGTGGAAAATAATATATCATATCAAATTCTATATCAATTTGTACAATGTATTTTATGCAATAAATACTGAGGCAGTGCCGTAACTAGACATTTTAGTGCCCCGGGCGAGACAAGGCACCGGCGCCCCCCATCTCAGTGGGAGTGGCATTTGACAAGTGGGTGTGGCCAACCTAATGAGGGGTGTGGCTAGCACCTTACTGAAATAATTCTGTTACACATATTTGCAAATGCATGAGATATATATAGATATAGATATATATATATATATATATATATATATATATATATATATATATATATATATATATATAACAATGGGACACCACAGTCCCCATTGAGTATTATGGGGACTGCTGGATTGTGCGATAATTTGCTTAATGAGGAAGATATCTCTGATATCTCCTGTTAGACTTTTGTTAAATGGCCACATTACTTAAAAATGTCTAAGCCATTCAGAAAAATCCATTTCGCATAGTTTAGGGCTCTGTGATTGTACAATTCATTATCCTTTATTGGATATTAATTACATATTACTTCAAATGTTTGGTTAAATTCAACATACATAATGTACAATTCTGTCCAGAAAAAAACCATACATAAAACACAATTGTATACATTTATAAGTCTCTGTAATATTATGCACCACATGAAATGAAAGTTATTTCTTATCAGTGTTCAGCACTGAGGCAAACATGTGAAATGGTTAAAAGATGACAACCAGTTAAAATTCACAAAGCTTCTATTTATAAACAATGTCCTGAATGAACATTCCTCCTAATGTTTGTAAATCCTGAATATTGGCATAGGTGTCCAGGAATAGTGGAAACATTCACTTACAGTTAGTGGCAGTATATCCCTTTCCGTGTCCGGTTTCTATCTGCAGAGTTTGTTACCTCTCCTATATAAATTGGAGGGTGATTAACTCCTGGATCTGGCGTGACTGCAGCATTCCATACAGCTATTGAAAGGTACTAAAGCGTTCCAAATGCCGAACTTCCTGTCGGTGGAACGCACATGCGTTCCACTGCGTAAAGTTAATCTCTCTCTCTCTCATGACGTCCGTGTGTGGACGGTAAAAAGGCAGAAGATAGGGCTAGGTAGCGGGCGGCTGCTGCGCCCCCTTGGGCTTGCGCCCGGGGCGACGGCACCGTCCGCACCACCCTAGTTACGGCTCTGTCCTGAGGCATGTATAAAATAACACTTGTGTAAGTGATTTTGCTTTATATGAGAGGCAAATGTTATCCTTACTCGATTTCTAAAAATTATGCTGGCGATCATTGGCTATTGTCATCCATGGGAAATTTAGGGCAAAACTTACTTGTTAAGGGAGTTGACCACCCTGACAAATAGCCCAGTTGGGATCCTTTTCTGAGAACCTCCGCTGCTACCAATATACAGTCTCTCCATACCTTGCTCTATATGTATCATTATCTAGACAGAGAATGTGAATGTTTCCAATACAAGGTGTCACCTGATTGGATACAGGTAAATATGGGTTATATAATCCACCTCAGGATTTCAGTTTGTGTGCTGAAGGCGCTCATGCAGATATTATCTATTAAATCAGAAAGAACAGCTGATCAAAGAGTGATCCACCTCTACTAATACCAATACAATATCTATTTTTAGCGCTCAATCGCTGATAATGTCTATCTAGCTCAATTATTTTATGTCTATATTTGTTATATATTAACATCAAAAGTAGCATAAACAATTATGAATCAAAACTATTGTGAATGTCCCATTCATTATATATCCACCATAATTGTCCAGCAATTAAGTCCTTGTATCATTGTATATACATTTTATGTATCGGACCATGAAATAGTAGTCACAACCCAACTGTAAGTGACTACTTTTCTTTGGTCTGATACATAAAATGATTGCTCTAATTCCTTGCCACCATCTGTGTTTATTTACATTTTGATGTGTAGACATTGTATTAAGGAACAACACAGGACGAGATATTGCGGTTGATTGAAGGTAAGCTTCTACGGCAAATATATGACTTTTTAATAGCAGGACTTCATTGTTGGACAATTATGGTGGATATATAATGAATGGGACATTCACAATAGTTTGGATTCATCATTGTGTATGCTACTTTGATGTTAATATGATGTTTATATATAACAAATATAGACATAAAATAATTGGGCTAGACAGACATTATCAGTGATTGAGCCCTGAAAATAGATATTGATATGTAATCCGCCTGACACACAAAACATAGACCTACTGTGTGAGTTTATGTACATAGTGCCTCACATGGGAAAGAAGTAAAGGTGTGAGAAGCTGGGTCTCCATGCAGCACTAAGCAAGAAGCAATGTTAAGACAAACATTTATCAAATCTAAACATGTCATTCAGATATGCTATTCAGGTCAGTTGCTCACAGACAGATATGACTGCTCTTGATGTTGCCTCTATTTTATAAACATCCATGCCATACATTATCACTGAATACACAAGTATTTTGGAAATATTTAAATCCATGCATCCCTATAACGTCCTTGACCTTATACTCACATGAAGGGATATGCAGATAAAATGATTTTCCCTAAGGAATGAAAGGTGAGGGAAATGTTTCTTTAAATTTGTGAGATTTTTTTGGTAAAGGAGTGTTTAAAATGATGCTTCTTATCAAAATGGTCCACGGACTCCCAAAAGGCAGCATGCAATCTACACAATGCTATCTTGTAGTTCTTATTGTATTTTGTGTCATCTCCCTATTTGCCTCTTTCTATTAGACACAAGTCCACATACATCGGGGTCCAATCGGCAACATTCAAAAATAGTAGAATGTGTGGTACAGTGCAGTGACCGAAGTGGAAATTTAAAAATGGCGGTATGACAGGTTAAAAGTGGCGGTATGGAAACTTAGAAGTGGCGGTATGAATAATGTATTGGGAATGTAGGAGAAGAGTCGATATGGCATACCACCATATGCACCTCCACCTGGACCACTGTTATTATGACATATTAAAAACTGGTTCACTTAAATACAGTATAATGATTTATTCTGTAGTCTCAATGTTTCCGTGAAAATTTTATGTTGACAATTTGTAAAATATATTTACAGAGAAGAAATTCTTGCACATATTAAATTGTATGCACAACTTAAATTATGTGCATTTTTTCCTGTCTACTTAAGAGATCAGGGTATATTTGTCCTTTAATGGAAATAAGAATGGAGTTTTGCTGCTCTTATACATGAATTATTAGTCTGTGCATGCAGACCATTAAATTATGCTGAAATCTCAAATACTATCCTTGCTTGCTATCCTTCATCCAAGCATTAAATTATTCATAGAAATATTACAATATATAATCCAGAAGATTATTTTTCTACCTTTTGGTATATTTTTTTGTTTCTTTACATATTATTTATGAAAAGAGAAAACAAACAAGAAAAACAAATGTATTAATACTCAGATTTCATTTTAATTATCAGTGGTACTAGTTTGTCATTTCTCCTGTCATCAAAAATGTTATTAAAGTTAGATTGTTATTTTTGTCATATTACGCTGGCACCTCTGTATGTGCATGTGCAAGATCCTTGTTTCTTATTCTGCTGAAAAGTCAGTTTTTAAAAGTTAATATATAGTACCTTGCTGAGTTACTGCCCAATGACACAGTGAAATTTTACTGATGTGATACACACTGATTTGTTCTTATGGACTGTTGCTAAGTTGGCAATATTGCTTTGTCTCATTATCCCATGGGTTATTCTGTTATCATTTGATTAGCATTACTGTTCTATATTTAAAGTTGTTTGAATTTTATACATAATTTGTTTGGCTGATACTGCTGTTCCTTTGGGGCAGGAGAAAGATTTGGGAGACCAGAGACAGCCCCAGTATATGGAGAGTAGTGATTTTGAAACTTAATTTTTTTAAATGTTAAAATTGATGTTGATTTCAGATCATTTAGTAATGGCCCATTGAGTAATGGCCCATTGTTCTAAACTAAAATTGTAAAGAAATCAAAGTAACAGTAGGAAACCAACACTAACATTGGTAGAATATGCAAATTCAGACTCTGGGTTAAACTAAATCCCATGACCAAAACGTTACAAGGCAACAATACCTTTACTCTTACCTCCTGATTTGCAGAAATTGAGACAAATAGGTCATATCTACGATTTGCTACAAAGACACTAATAATTTTTAAGTCTTTTGGAAAGGAAGCAGCAAATCTAGTCTGCCATGCTGCATGGCATTAAGACGATTTCTCAATTTTCATCCCACCAATATCACAAGATCTGAAAACTTTAGGGAGAAATAAACATTAGGTGAAATACATTTTTACATAATATGACCACTTCTTCACTCACAACCAGTTACCATTTTAATGTAGACTACTAACCGATGCAGTGAAACATTATTCTCCAATATTAGGTAACAATATCAATAGGTACTACCCTACCACTGGTTTGAATAACTACTGGACTGCCTCCAATCATGTTACAAACCAAATGGTTTGGGAAATACTCTCCTTCCCCCACATCCACCGGTGTCATATTACTTTCTGAATATGACAATTTTGAATATAAACTGAGATGTCTGTCTTCATCAGATGTAAGCTGATTAGACACAAGTCTGTCACGCACATTGCTATGTCAACCAAAAAAAAAACTAACCATCAAACAAGCAAGCATTAATCCTGTAAACATTATGCAGAACAAATGAGTCACATTCACACTGCAATATACTTGTGTTGCACTCTGGGTAATAATATCTAATGGAAAAATCAAATGAAGGTGTGGTGTGTGGGATAGGTATATGTTACAGTGCAAGGCTAAGATTTATAGGAATGCCCTTGGAGCTTAAAGTTGGCACAGATACATAATCTTCTTTCAAATAGACTAATAGTAATACAATAGCAGATATAGATTAGAAAACTTACTGTGGTGCAATTTGAGGACCAGTTTTCTTTAGTAGCCATTGTTTTTTTTCTTTGAATATTCCAAGCTTTATTTTGCTGCGCAAAACTTCAAGCCGTAATAATTGAAAAAAATTCATATGAAAGCTAAACCTGGTCTGAGTAGTCTTGTATGCTGGTAAAAATAGTTTTCTCAAGCTCTCTTCAACACTCAAATAAATAGTGAAGCCATGTAACCATGGCAACAGTATATTATTAATCAAAATGAGCAGATTCTCTTTTTTCACTTTCACAAAATATATTTGTGAGTGGTGTATAGAAAAGTGTTCAGATATAATCTTTAAAGAATATGATATTTATGATCAGGGCAAATCGTATATACAATTTTATCATTATCAAGCGCACACACACACATATATACATACATACATACATACATACATACATACACACACACACACACACACACACACACACACACACACACACACACACACACACACACACAGAGAGAGAGGCGGAGCAATATATATCTATATGTAATTTAGTTTAACTGTCAAATCTGAACATAGGTTAAATACCATCTGGTATTTCTTGAGGCAATTACACTGTAAACTCTTGGCCCAGTGTTTATGAAATAGCACTGAAAGTTTGTAAAGCTGTCGCAGTGAAAAAAAAGTCTGCTGCAGATACTGTGTTTGTGTATGTAAGTTAATTAATATGAGAAATGCATATTTTCAAGGAATGGAGATCCACTCATTGGCTGGCTCATTAGAATTCCATGGCAAGCACTCAAGAGATTGTTAATCTTTTTCTGTGACACACACATTAGTAAAAACAAGTTGAAGTAACTGAGAATGATGCATACAATATAAAAATGAATGACCTAACTTCAAACTTGCCCACTTTCCAAGAATGTCCGGGAGACTCCCAAATTCCGGGTAGGTCTCCTGAGTATGCAAGTCTCCCGCATGATGCCCATCGGGTGACAAAATGATGCAATTTGCGGGGAATCGCATAATTTTGGCTCCACACCCTGCAACACCCCGGGGCCAAAATGATGCAAATAGTTTTCTTATTCATATGGAGTTAAGGGAACTTTTGTACTATTTGCACTTTGATCATATTTTTAAAGAAATTTCTAATCATTAGAATTCTTTCTAAATAATTTTACCAACTATCATTCTATATAATAATCAAACTTAGTATACACAATGGTTGTGCAAATGTTTACGTATGTCTAATGAAATTGGACTACATAGTTTAGAGTACATAGTGGAATTAGAGAGTTAAAAAGCATTGTTAACTCACACATCAAGGAACATTTATAAGAGGAAGTGTTTTAGTTTGTGTTTTATGGCTGTTGTACCATATTTACCAACTGTTTTGTGATATTTTTAAACCCAGATCCACCCCTTAAAACAAGTATTGAGAATGTGACATCATAGGCTTATAAGAACATTATTGTGACATTTAGGGGCATATTCAATTGTGCGTGGAGTGTCTCTGAAACAGGCGCAAAGGCACTCCACGTTACCATAACATTGCGGATTTCCCTTCACCTCTATAGAGTTTACGAAAGGAAATCTGCAATGTAGCGGTACCATAGTACCGCAAAAAATGCGCAGCCGCTATGTTCATCCGAACATCGCGGCTAATTGAATATGCCCCTTACACTGCATATTCAGAAATTCTGCAGCCATCAGACAATGTTATGATTTAGGCTCAGCAGTAGATCTGCCGTAAAATAAATGCTTCAAGTCCCTGAATGAAATGGTTGCACGTTGAAACGGCTTTGCTGCATCTTTGTGTGCCTTTGTGTGATTTTCTCTTTTGAGACAACTTAAAATAACAGTTAATTGTTTCCTGTTTTTACAATGGAAAACATTTTTTTAATGTACCTTACTAAATGTTTCTTCTGAATGGGACTTATTTTGATATTGGCAAGTCTGTTTCTAAATGTGACTGCTTGAAGACAGTGTTACAGTGGTTATAAAAGCAATCCCCCAATTTGGCATTTTTCATATTTTCTTTTCTTTTATCACAGAATCACAATGGATTTATTGTGGAATTCTTACCACTGAGCAACATAAAATACTCTGCAATGTCACATGAAAATGTAAAGCTTTTTATTTAATTACAAACATAAACACACAATAAGTGATTGAATGAATATTTACCACTTTTGCTAAGATACATATAAATAAACCCTGGTGCATCCAGTTGGCTTCAAAGGTCACATATATTGACTGTAATATTCCTGTGTACAATTAAGGTGTATCAATTGTTTTAAAAATAAATGCTCCTGCCTGTAAAAAGTCCCATGGTAGGTTAGTGCACTTTCTTTGACTAATATTTCCTGGAGCGCTGTCAAATACATCACAAACAAATTGAGAGAACGTGGCACAACTATGAGGTTATCTAGAACTGCTAGTCTCAAAAACAGCCTCCATGTGAATAGGGTACAAGGTACTTCTTACGGGAGTCCACCAGGAGGAATATGTTAACTTTGAGTTACAGTCTTCTATGGTAGAGATGGGAGACTTTGTTTATGGGATAATATCATGCACAATTCACATATCTGCATTCTATTAGCGGGTTGTGAAAAGAAAACAATTTTTGAAGAAAGCTTTAATTCTCAAATAGAGTTTCCAGAAACCATGTGGTAGACCCAATTAGCAAGTGAAGGGAGATTCTAAGGGCTAATGCGACCAAAACTGTACTTTTTACCTCAACGTTAGGCCTATATTTTGAGCAAGTCAAACATTGTGCATCATTCCAAAAACACAATTCCTATAATAAAGTATAGGGCTAGGAGCATAATGCTTTTCTACAGATGCTTCACTGTCTCAGAGACGGAAGAATATCACTGAACTTGGACAATGACACAAATCATACAGCAAGAGTCACATTGAAGTGGCTAAAATACAAAATAAATAATTGTCATAGAATGTCCTAGTTCAAACCCAGACATGGAGAAATGGAGAATCTGTGGATTGCTTTGAAATTCGGTGTCAATCAGTGGTTTCCCTCCACCATGATGGGACTCCAGCAATACTGCTAAGATTGCAGCGTTCAGATGTGCAAACCTGGAGGAGACTTTTTTTTATTTTAATTTACAGCGTATTTTGTGTTGGTCAGTTCTAATAATTCTAACATAAATGCAAAATTGTGAAAAAGGGGAGAATACTTGTAGAGCCACAGCATTTTACTCTGTCTTTTATCGTTCCACTTATGAACAGCAAGCAGTAATAAGAAAAAAATTGTAAATAAGCATTATATAAAAATTTGTGTTGTAAACCTTTTGCAATCCTTAGGAGAGATTAGCATTATAAATATTTATATTATGAGAGCTTATTTCTAATTGCTCAAACCACATTTTTGTTTGGACTGTTGAATTACCTACTGACTACAATTTTATTATATCTTTGTTATGGTGGGTAGTTTCTGAGTAAAATCAAGTGTATATTATTACCTTTTTTAATGTTGTTGTCCTATGTGTGTGTGTGTGTATGCTGGCAGTAGAGGCTTATATTTGGGTGTTTGCAGAAATATAATATATATGTAAATCTTAAATTAATAATTCATTGTGGCACTAAAGCATTACAAATAAAAATGTTCATATGTTAATAGTTGTGCGATAAAAAATATATACAAAAATGCAAGGATATTTCTTAAAATACACTAGAACTATTCAATTTGATATATTGGCCTACATCGACAGTCTAGATGTTCAAAATATCTGTTTTTTGTACAACTTTAATTGGTTATATATGCAGCTCAGGTCTTCTAATTTATTCAACAGCATTCAGAAATTGAAATCTGCACTGTTGGAATTCCTAAGAAAAGGAGACACTGATGCAGTGTAATTGTACACGCTTATTTTGCATTATGTTACTGTTGTTCATAACTTTTAGTTCAGTGATGGGTCGCTGACGGCCATAACTCTGATGGGGGCCCTCCGAGCCTTCAGCTGTGGCCCTCACCCTCAGCTCCTTTATCCTTTTTTGTCAGATTTGTTTGTTGTAGCTTTTAACATTTGTTAAAAATGCCTGCTGATATGTTATTACAGAAAGGTGTCTCTCTTTGATTAAGGGGAGGATTTTTTTGTTGTGGCTCATACAGATGCGAGCAAAAATCAGCGGAGAAATTATCGTATTAACGGTAAAAATGTGCAGCCGCTTTGTTCTTTAACTCTGAGCCGCAAGAAAAAAATCAGCAGATATTTTCTGTCAAATCCCGCTGCCGCGTTGTTCTAAAGAACAACGCAGCTAACTGGATCTGCCCCTAAATGTATTGTTTTAACATATTAATGCACGTCCCTTTTGATGGTAACAGGGCTAGATATCCTGCACCACAAATACCAATCAAAACATACGTTTTTTTAGTCTTTAGAGTAAGCATAATTTATGAAATAAGATGCTGTTTCTTCATATCATCCCCTTTAGAAGGCAAACTTTACTTACCCCCGTGTATTTTCTTGAACCAAAAGCCTGTTAAAATAAATAACCTAATTCCATTATTGGTCGCCCTCTTTATAATACCTTCTTGCTATACCACCACTTTTGGGCTTTGTGTAAGTGTTTTAAAGAGGGTTTACTGTAAATAATACAAAATTAGAATCTGAGGGCAGATCTTAAAAAATGAAGTTGGGTGCAACCAGTTTAAAAGCAAATAGCACTATTTAAGCAAATTTGTATACACATACATTTAACGAAGCATCTAATCTAATCGTGAAATATACATAAAATAGATGCATTAGGCAACCCAATTTATATGGTCAGAGACAAATTCTACCAATAGATTAAATGTTAGAACGTGTTTTTGCTAAAGAGGAATAGTCTAGAATACTTTGAAATTCATTCATTTACCCAGGCCAGAAAACTCCCTCTCTGGCCAGGGACTAGCTGTGGATGCCCTCGACAGCAAATTCACTAGGAACGTCTGAAGGTTCACTGGCACATATCTCTTGTAAAACATATCCATCACACTGGATACTCTCAACAACTTTGTATAAACTCTGTCTCTCTGTTTCTCCAACCCTCAACTTTGGCTAGCTCTGGTATGCTGGCCAGAATCCTCTCCCTGATATCTGTGCAGGAATGCAGATCTGGCACCACCCTTTTGGTGTAGCAGATTGATGGCGCCTTTTTGTGAATCTTCGCGGCAGTTGTCACATAGTAATTTTGTCACTTCAACAATTCTTTTCAACAAATTGGGAAAATGGGTTAAAAGTGAGTTAAGGTATTCAATATTTTATCATATAAATTAAACATATTGCACTCTTAGCTGAAGAAAGAGTATAAACTAACTTATTTCCTAACTTCCTAATTGTCTTACTTACAGCATTCTGTACACATAGCCTATTGCATGAAAACATTAGTCTCTTTTGGATCTAAAATTAAGATGATTAACCTGGTGATAACAGCATTGTGTTTTTCAGAACATGATTTGGTGCAAGACATTGTTTTGGAGATAAGTCACCTATGAGGACCCAGGAATAAAACATCTGCATACTCATTTTTATTATCTTTTTGTACTAGCTCGTACAAATAAATACATTTATCCTTAACTCCCAGCTCTTTGAATTTTATGCAGTTTTGATACTCTGATACTCCACAAAATGTCGCCTAAATATTGCCTCAGTATTTGGTATCACAACATTGTTGTTTGTAATATCCGATTCCTTTATTAGCTCTTATTCTGGTACTTAATTCATTTCAGTGGTTAGAAAGGTAGCTGCCAAATAAAGACAAGCGTGACAAAGCATCTTAATGGGGAATGGGCCACCACTAGCTACCAGAAGAGTTACCATAAAATATAGCTGTACGGAACCTTATTGGAGGGTTGTGATGCTTTTCTGCCAAGAGAGTATCTATCCCTGTAGCTGTTCAATTGTATTGAGCTGTGACTGGGATGATTATATCATATTTTTATATTTTATGCTGCCTAAACCATTCAGTGACCATGTGTCCCATGTGTATGTTGATAACGTCATCCTGGAACTTTCTACTGCCATCAAAATAGAAATACTTTACCGTATGATAATGATAATTCAGATTAGCTATCTATCTATTGCCATTTACTGTGCCTTTAAGGGAAAAAAACATGTCAAATAAATGTATTCCGCAACATAAGTATCCTGAACCATTCAGTGTTTGAAATAAGCACCTAAGTTTCTCTTTTGTTTTACATGTAGAACCAGTTCATGGACATCACAGTTCAGTACTATGTGGTTTCATCCACAATTCAATTGTTGACTTCTATGCCAATATTTTTCTTATAAAACATTAACTGTTTTGCTCACTGAAGCTGCTGTGAAATATGTGGTATCAATTGCTTCTCTTGCAAAATCACTGAGGTCTCTTCCCTGTAGCTATAACCAAGGTTATAATTGTTAACAAGACCAGCTTTACAACAGTATTACCCTCTATCACACCAACACCGCCATATGACACAGCAGTGCCCCATATTCATTATTCCATTGTTTTAGTCTTTTCCTTCAAAATATAGTAAAATCTTACTGCTTGACATTCTACAAAATATTGATGCATTCCACAGCCACCTTCAAGCAAGGCACGAGGAGACATAGATCCAGTGATATCTCACACCCTTGCATATGCATGTCATTGAAAAGATAATGCACTGCACAAGCTAATGTTATCACTGTAAATATGTCACAACCAAGCATTACCAAGTAAGCTTATTGGAGCAGGGCATGGTTAGCAAAACTGAGAAGATTTGTAGTTGCTTTATGGACATTGCATATCCTGGTGTCTCGTGTATCACTTTCCTTGTTAAACCTTTACAAAAAAATCTTTATTGACCAGTGCTTTTTTACTTTCTGTTTAAATATATATATATATTGTTACCAATGCATGTTCGCTTTCTTTCCTTACTGTATTATTGCCACATCATAAATACAAACAATTTCCAAATGCCTGTTTGTTTACCATATCTATTTCTTACTTTGTATGTTTGCTTTTAGTATGCTACACTCTGAGATACAAAATGTATCAGTTAAGCCTATTTTCCTCTAATTTAAAACTTCTTGAGAATGCTGAGAATTAATCAACCGATATTGTTTTTATGGGACACAGAAGGTGTCATTCATATTCTGGTACCTACAGCAGCTGGTTGGCACTGTTTGGCCTGGGGGAAAGCAAAGGGCAAGTGGTCCAAGCTATGCTACCAGAATTCCACACTCATTATCATCAGCTATTTATATAGCACCACTAATTCCGCAGCGCGGTACAGAGAACTCGCTCACATCTGCCCCTGCCTCATTGGAGCTTATAGTGTAAATTTCCTGACATACACACACACACAGACGGAGACCAAGAGAGACTAAGGTCAATTTTATAGCAGCCAATTAATCTACTAGTATGTTTTTGGATTGTGGGAGGAAACCGGAGCACCTGATGGAAACCCATGCAAATACGGGGAGAACATACAAACTCCACACAGATAAGGCCATGGTCTGGAATCCAACTCATGACCCCAGTGCTGTGGGGCAGTAGTGCTAACCACTAAGCCACTGTGCTGCCACAATGTAAAACTATGAGTGACGAAAACAGGGTTAGTGTAGTTTGTCTAATGTGGGTGTAGTTTTATGTAGCCAATAATCTATCTGAAAAAATGTTATGTCAAAGTGCTATTTGCAAATACAAAACAGTTCCAATTCCCGAGTAATCAATACAGAGACTATTTGAGTGACTGTTATACAATGCAGAGTGCATCTAAAGGACCAGCATACATTATAGAGGGCATCTTAGTGACCACAATACAATACAGAGAGTATCTTGATGACTGCCATACAATACAGGAAACGGCTTAGTGACAAATATACAATGCAGAGAACATACTAGTTACTAGTATACAATGCAAAGAGCATTTTAGTGATCTCTATACAATATAGAGACCATTCTAGTGATCTATAGAATGACCTATTCTCTCAAACAACTTCAACTTTCTGGCAATAGCAGAAACATGGTACACACAATCAGACACTGTCTCACCTGCAGCCCTTTCACACAGTGGTATCAACTTCACCCACGCATCCAGCCTGCAAACAGGCAAGAATTTGGGGTTGGGCTTTTCCTTTCCCCATATTGCACTTTCAAAGTTCTACCAAATGTCCTATCATTCATGTTCTCATCTGTTGACGTACATACTGTCCAGACTTTCAACCTCTTCTCTTTGCATGTTGCTGCGTTTTATTGTTCCCCAGATTCACCCCATCAATGTTTTTAACATTTCTCTGCATTGCTCACTCATTTTGTATCCTATAACATCCACATGTTCATCTCAGTGACAGCATGATGTAATTGATAATCTACATTCACCTTGAACCTCCAAACTTCTCTCTCTAAACTCCACTATTCAGCTGTGTCAGTGAATATTTTACTCATCATGTATGTCACTACCATGATCTTGTTGTTTCTAAACTTTGTTCAGTTTCTGATTTATTTAACACTCCTTCCCCTCTCTCAGATCATAATCGTATAATCTGCAAGCTCTCCTCCATCACTGTAAACCATCTGTTCTGGAACTCTACTAAGCCTCCTCATTTCTGCAAAAATCTCAGTTCTATTAATTTTCAACAACATCTCACCTCTCTGCAGCAACTTAACTCCTTACTTTCTTTGACATCCTCTCCTTATCTGGCAGTACAAGATCTTAATACAACCATAATAACAGCCAGTAATCAGGTGGCTCCACTACTCTTTACTCGCAATTTCAGCCATGGCAAGTTAAAGAAATGCAATGCCTTAAATTTTCCCTCAAAGTTTAATGATACTGGCGTAAATCTTGAACTTATGACTTCCTCAAATTGACTTCTACCTGCAAATCCTATTCTCTGAATACCACCAAACAAACATACTTCACATTTCTCATCTCCACTGAGGCATCTAATCCCAAACACCTTCTTAATACATTAAAATCTCTTCTCAATTTTCCTAAACTCTCCAACTACCATCATTGTCGAAGATCTTGCTTTCTACTTCAAAGACAAGCTTGATCTGGTATGAAATGCTATTCTCTTCTCTGATGAAAAACATGGTCAATTCCTTTCCTGTGCTCTCAGCCACCTATTAATTTGATCCTACTCTACTACCTGTCAATTGACTCTATACCCTCAAAAATCAGTCAATACCAGTCTCTTGTGCTCATCCAAGTCTTAACTAACTATCTGTAAGCTCTCTATCTCCATGGGTATGTTTCCATAATTAGTTAAGCATGTGGTGATCACTCCTGTCCTGAAAAAAAGTAATTTTTAACTCAAACCCTCTCAAGATTACTGTCCTATATCTTCACTCCCATGCCGTCCAGGCTTCTTGAGAGGCTTGCCTACAATTGCCTCCCTCACTTTTTTTGCTCCCGAAACCTATTTGACAACACTCCACAGAGAATGCACTGACTAAAGCTAGGTATACATCGGAAGAATTTTCCGACTGACGTGTTATCTCAAACAATTGTACCTACGACTGAAGGTCCGATCAGCCTGACATGATTTACCTTCAGATCTGTGCTTTTCATCTGGTCCTCTAGTCTTCAGAGAATGACAGCACAATATTCATTCATTCATTATTGTGACATTGTCACACTGATTTAAATCGCCTTGATATAGCTATCCACATGTCCTAACGAATTTCGTTAGCTTCTGTGACTCTGAAACAAAACAGTCTGTCTCAGAGCGAACAAATAAATGATTGCTTCTACAGCACTCTCTACATTTATTCACCGGGACATTCATTGCTAGCATCAGCTGAAAAGAGCCTGAGTCTGTAAACTCTATAAAGATCGTGATTGATCGGAAAATATGAAATACGACCAACCAAATGAAATGATAATTGGCACTTTTGGACAACTTTAGATCATCGTGTAACTATACACACTCAGACGATATCTGATCAAATGGTCGGATGTTGGCTGATTGGAGGTTTCTCGTGCAATCATCGGGCCAGTGTGTACCTAGCCTAAGGTGGCCAAATATACGATTGCTGCTAATCTAAAGGCCAATGCTCACTTCTGATTCTCCTGGATCTCTCTGTAGCATTTTACACTATTAACCTCTCACTTTGCATACAAACACTATATTCTCTATGTCTTCAGGACACTGTCCTATCCTGATTCTCACTATAATATTATACATGCGCATCCTCAGAATTGTAAAGATATTGAAAACCGCATAAAGTGGTTGTTAATATATTTATATTGATAATAAAATGTATATTTATTTTATTTTGAATGTGTTGGTACTTTAATATTTAAAAGTTTGACCATCCTCAGCACTGTGTTTTTTCTTTGAATTCCAGTATTGCCTTTGGCAAGTCAGGGACATGCACTATTCCCTGCAGTAATGACAGTGGTCCAATCTTTGCAAAATATTTGGGATGAATTAGGTTAAACAGTGATAATTATAGAGACATAGAGTGTGCCATTAGGAAATCTTTTGCTTTTTATACTGTCCTGATTCTCATCTTACTTTTTGAATCACACTTTCAATGTTCATTTTTCTGGATCCACCTCTTCTATAAGTTGGGATGCCACAAGGCTCAGTCCTAGACCCCTCTTCTTCTTTATTTACATCTCTTCTCTTCGTAAACTAATAGGTGCCTTTAGACTTCAGTATCATCTCTATGCAGATGATACCCTAATGTAACTCTCACCATTTGTGTTAGCCCGCGTTACTGAATTTCTGTCTGCCATCTCTTCTTTGATGTCCTCTCACCACCTTACACTCAATCTCTATAAAAGTGAGAATACTGTTCACACCAACCAATTGAAGGTAACTGCTCTCTCTATTTCTGTTTATGCAACAAAAATCAACCTTACCCCTCAAGCTTACTGTCTATGTATAAAGCTTGTCTTAGAACTGTCCTTTGTTTATCACATTTAATCTGTATCTAAATCCTGTTTTTTTATGGATGTTCCTTTCTGTCAGCCCCTAAGTTGGTTGCCCATATTTTACAGAATCCAGCAAAAAGACTTCTAATAACATACAAGACCGCAAACAAAGCTGCATCAATATACACTCGTTTCATAATATCTCCCAATTCGGCCCCTCTTCATGGTGGACCAGGTGGGAGTGGGAGCGACCCCTAGCATCTCTGCTGTCACAGACAAGCACATAGCGTGCGGCCGCAGAGACAGGCAGACAGAGAAAACTGCCCATTGTAAACACAATCAGAGCGGCCGGGCAGCATACTCTGCCTGCCTGTCTCTGCTGAACAGACCTGCACACAGTGTGTGGCCGCAGGATAACCATTTTTTTCCTAAAGTTTAGATGCATTCTACCAAAATTGGGCCACAATCTAACATCCTGTTGGCAATAAGAAGTTAATGTAAGTTAGCAAATAAATAAGCTGTTTCTTAGTTTGAGCTATTGCTACCAATGATAAAAGGATAATGTGACCAAGTTTGCATTGCATTTTTTTATAATTTTGCCTGTATGTAGGGCCACCAAGTAAAAGCATAGGGCCTTTATACAGCAACTTCTTAGAGCTCCTTCCATAGCCTTTAAAAGGGGTGGGGCAACACCACGTTGGTTGCTCCTCCCACTGCACAAATAGGCCAGGGCCCCCAGGCAGGGCCAGACCCCAGGACTTTGCACCCACCCCCCCACTTCCCTCGGCTCCCTTGCATGTGTGGTAGTTTCTGCTTATTTTATTGTTATCATATCATTCAAATGCCTATATGGGAAATAACATCATCCGCTATTTTACATTAAATTAATTTTCTTGTGTGCTAAATACTGTAAAAATCTGCTTAAAGCAAAATGTATTTCTGTTTGCCTAGTAATATATTACTTTTTCTGCATAACCATGCGCCCAATGAAAACAGCATCTTCTTACAAAACTTCCAAAGTAACATTTAAGCAGATAGCTGTTTTGATCTTATTAGTTTTTATTATTGCAAGACATGGAACAAACAGATATATTATTAGGAGCATTGCCATGTGAGAAAATATTTTTTTACAGCAGGGATCGTGTACACATCTTCTGGTTTAAAAGACTTTTATAGTATTTTTGTCACAGTTGAGGGCTCTTGGGCTTCATTTAACCCACCTCACTCTAACCTTACTGATTGCTTTGTATTGTTGTGTAGGTGTTCAGTCATTGTACATCTACAGTACATGCATGGAGGAAATGACACATTCAGATGTCTTTCACATTTCTTTCCATTTCTGGCTTACATGTTCAATAAGAATAAGCAGCAACTGTTCATTTATGTAAGGTAGATAGCTCATCATTTTGACATGTTCCACATGTTCTCATTACACCTTATGTAAGTAAGACATCTTTCAGTTCCCATCCTTTCTCATGCATTGTGTCAAAATGTCAATATCAACATAAAGGTATGTTTCAAGCAGTCTGAAAGTCATTAACACAGAGTGCAATACTTCTCTGTTTAAAAACAAGCAAACAAAACTTACAGAGCAAAAAGTACGCCTTGGGGGGAAAATTACTAAAGTGCGGTTTTGCAAAACTGCTCGATTTTTGGCTATTTTATTTGTGGCTTTATGTGCAGTTTGGAAAACATGACATTTACTAGGCCAAACTGCACCTAAAATAACATGTTTTTAAACTGCATAGTTTGATATCACAATTTTTTTTTTTGAAATGTTAGATATAAATACTGTGCGATTTAAGAAACTGTAGTTTACAAAACTGCACATAAAACTTCCAGAAAAATGACATGTTTTTAGACCTGGGTCTGACCAGGCGAGATAGGTGCATGCAGTTTGAGCTATCCTGCCTGACAGTACGTTAAAAAATAGATAAATAAATAATTAAAGAAATTAAATAAAGAAACCTCCCTCCCCCCCAGTGCTACACAGCATCAGACTCAGTCCTCTAGGTGAGAAGAGCCCAAATCAACAATTGGGCATCTGCAGCTAGAGAGGTCAAGCCCATTGCTAAGTACGACTCGGCCCCTCCTGGTGCCCATGACAGGTGGGTACCAGGTTAAAAATGTTAAATTACCTCCCCCTTGCTAAATAAACAATAATATGGCCACTGTTGGTTCTATATATAAATAATATGGCCATGGCACTTATATAATTAAATAATATAGACTCTATTACTTATATCATGAAATAGTATGGCCTTGTTACTCTTATAATTAAAGAATATATAGTGTCCTCCTTAGTTTTAAAAATAATATATAATGCCCTTGTTAGTTTCAAATAGAAAATATAGTGCTCCAGTTACTAGTCCTTTTTTATAGTTTTTTTTGGGGGTAGAATGGAAAGCATTGTGCTTCAGCTAGTTTCTAATCTACTTTATTTTTAGCATTTGCATGTATTATTCCCACTTTTAAATGAGGACCGTGCCGGGAGGAGCCAAGAAGGGGAATTTCTAGGTTTTTTTTTTATTTTCTGTAGTATGGTGGATATATTTTGTAATAAACAGTTAATACCTACCAATAAATACAACAGTTTGAAAAAAGGTAACTCCCTTCTTTCAAACTTTTCAATGAGGCCCCCCTGTGCCAGTAGGAACCTGGATGGAAGAGATGGAGTCTCTATGACATCAACACACGCACAATGACTGGGGGAACTCTTTTCGTGTGTTTGTTCCTTTTAGGATAACCCCACCCTTTCACGCACATACTATAGCCTATAAATTGATTGAGCAACTTTCATTTCTTTACACGCACAATGACGTCACTCCTCTCTGCAACTTTACCGGACAGTATACCCATAGGTGTGTTGCTGATTGCCCCCTACACTATTTGCCTCATTGAGAAGGTGTGCTCATAGCAGTCATGGGCCATGTCTGCAGTAAATACTAAATAGTAAATACTACTAGCAGTGTAGTTTGTTTATATTCTGCAGTATTTAGCGTACAATAAAATAAAATAAGGACATATTTATTCCAATATGACAAAATAAATTTCTGTTTGTGCCTTAGGGTCTAAAAATGTAAATAAAATTCATTTGGGTAGACTAAGCAAGCGAAAAAAAACATTCCCATGTAAGTGAAGCAGGTTTAAATGTTACATATAATGAGTAAAAAAAAACTCTGGGCATCAGAGGGTTAAGTGTGTTTTATGGTGATATTTTGCTTAATATAAACAGACTTTTGTTCACCCAGTAATACATATACTTCAGTTAAATATATTGCAGGTGTTATTATGAACTGATTCAGAGATGAAGTTACTATTTTTGTATACTTAATGGCAAACCTACTCATAGCACAAGTAGGTGATTTTTCATTTAAAAACAGCTGTTGCTTCTATCTTACCATGGTTACATATGAAAATTGAAGTGCAAACAAGATTTGATTTTTTTCTCACTGGTTTATATTTGGAACTGCTGATTACTCTCCTTTTTTCTTTTTTTTTTGCAGAACACTTTTTACAGATGCCTTGATTTACAGCAGATTTTTAGACTTTGATCACACTTTTAGAATAAAGGTTGTCTGGCAGGCGATGGCAATTGAAAAATTTTAGGAAAATGTTCTTTTCTATTTTCAGTTGTAATTGATGATACTGGGCCATTAATAATGCTGTAGTGCAAAAAATGACTTAACATCCAGTGCTCTGATTTCTATTACTGTGACTTGAAGTTGAAAATTTAAGATGTGTAATGGCTTAAAATTGATTAATACGGCAACTTTTCTCTGAAGTGGCATACTGGAATTTTAAATATATAAATTGACAAATAAAATCTAGGTATTATATAAGATGTTGAAAAAGACTAGGGGGTATATTTACTAAACTGTGGGTTTGAAAAAGTGGAGATGTTGCCTATAGCAACCAATCAGATTCTAGTTCTATTTTTTTAGTACATTCTACAAAATGACAGCTAGTATCTGATTGGTTGCTATAGGCAACATCTCCACTTTTTCAAACCCGCAGTTTAGTAAATATACCCCTAGAGCTGCACTAGAGCTATGTGTCTTGTATAACACAAACCTTTCAATACTACATCAAGATGGTTTCTTTTAAAACAAAATATTGTTTGTAATTTTCATTTTACTTTTGGCAAACCTATTTCATTATCTAATTGTTTTAGTGTATTCTATCTATCACCATATTTTTTCTTGTGCTACCTGCAAATTACAAAGATTGTAAGCTCATCTGGGCAGGACCATCTTTACCTTCTGTTTGATGTCATTGTATGTTATTTCTTTGTAACAGGTCATGAACCTCCCAGTGTGCAGCAATGCATAATATGTCAGCACTTTATGAAAAAGAAGATGATCTTATGGTATTCTGATATTGTATTTTCTACAGCTTGCCCACATATGGCTTATTACGCTATCCTTTTATCTTAAGTTATGTTTTGCTATATGGTATTTGCACTAACATTTCACTTTTGTTCTAGCATTTGCTGTTCTGTGATTACATTTAACTCAAAAATTACTTTTATTGTTAGGATATAAAACTGTCTACGTCTACAGTGTCCAATGCATCAGGGGAATCTCTTGGGCCTTACTCACACCAGAGGGTCTCAGATAGAACCCCCAATACAAGGATGTGGCATATTACATTAGGCCTTTCAGATAGTTCACTTGATGAGATCCATATCAGGATGGGTCAGGATCATACTTGTCTACTTTCAGTAGGCGACGTCCGGGAGATGGGCGTGACTAGTGGGCGGGAGGAGGCAGGCACCTTGAATTGCATCATTTTGGCCCCACCCCCACAAACAAAATGATGTTTTGCCGTGGGGGGCGGGCCAAATTGATGCAATTCGCAGAGGATCACGTCATTTTGTTTTCGGAATTACGGGATGCGGTAGAAATGCCAGCTCTCCTGGGAGAGACCAATCTGAATTTCGGGAGTCTCCTGGACTTTCTGGGAGAGTTGGCAAGTATGGTCAGGATTGACCACCAGAGTAATAGTATGATGCATATTACTTCCTGGATCTACACAGAAAGGAGTATGGATGCCGACTACAGGCTAAGAACTATTATATTGCACTACTCTCATTATAGCAAAGGGGCGACTAGGATTTCCCCATAGGTTTCCAGTGTATCAGGAGGATGAAATTTGTACAGCATTTAAGTGTGTGTTTCAATCTCTCACACACAGAGGTTTTTTTTTGCTTTTTCCAATGTTGATACCATGAAATAATTCAGGTTTTTTTTGTTTTATTATTTTTATTAACATTCAATATTTTAGTTAAGGTCAGGCTATTGCAATTGTATACCATGTGAAATAGTGAAAATGTACAACTATATAAAAATTCAATATACATTAAGTGGCAGGCTATAATATAATGTATTATAACCGTATAGATAATAGTTGAAACTGATTTAAGTAGCATACACTTTTTGTAGACATGTAAAATTGTGAGTATTAAAGCTCCACACAACTTAAGTAAGACTTTGCTAGAAGCTGGAGCTTACTGCAGCACCATACTCTAGACTGGAAGTCACTGGGCCAGAAAGCAAAATGTTTAAGCAACCCCAAAATCTCAAGCTCAGAAATATCTATAAATTCATTCTAAACTAAAACAATAAGTTACACACACATCATTAGACACCTGGCACATGTGATTCCTTTGCACAACAACCTACAAGCAGCTCAAAGTAAATTAGATCACAAGATCAATGTAACAAAAGAATGTTTACCCCTGACATGTATTCTCTTCTTGACACCACAAACAGTTTTTGTGCTCCTGAAAATGTGAACAAGTAAATGAATTCTCATTTATAAATCCATTATAGAGAGAAATCACTTTGCACAGTAATAAAAATAATTCAGTTCAAAAGGCAATGTTTTAGGTTCTTATCTTATAACAGTTTATTTGTATTATATTCTGCCAGTTTTCTCTCTTGGGTTTGAAAGAGAAATAACTCGTGTTTTAAAATATCATTAAGTATATTAGTCCATTTGCTGATTGCTGTAGTGATTGTATGTACTTAATATATATTTTAAATTTTGTTATTTATGTTTATTAGCACCATTAGAAATATCTCTATTGTTAAACACATAGCAAGCGGTTTGGTTATTGCAACAGTGGTATTGGTCCATGAGAAGAGAGTATCATGTATTCTTACAGGCAGAGGTGTTTTCTGAATTTAGCGGGCCTGTGTGCAGGAGTAGTGCTAGAGAACTACTTTCATATGTAACATGTTGAGAATGGCGGGGGGGGGGGGGGGACATTCACATTATAATTATTATTATCCATTATTTATTAGGTGCCACAAGAGTTTTGCAGCGCCGTACACAGCACAAACAGTAGACTAAACAAGGTGAGACATTACAAACAGTAAACAAAAATACCAAAACTTCAGAGACTCTAGGCAGGCTAATGCAGTAAAGACGGAGCAGAAGAACAGGTATGGAGAACAAAGGGAAGAGGGCCCTGCTCAAATGAGCTTACATCCTAAGGGAGGGTAGACAGAACTCAGGCACAAAGGGAGCAAGTTGAAGTAAGTGAGGAGAGAAAAGGGGGGCTGGGAGGAGAGATCGGAGAACAAGCTGAGGAGATAAGGGGGTTAGGTGGAAGGTTGGTAGGCCTTTAGGAACAGGTAAGTTTTGAGTGCCCTCTTGAAGGAGGACAGATTGGGAGAAAGACGGATGGAGCGAGGGAGGTCGTTCCAGTGAAGGGGGGCAGCACGGGAGAAGTCTTGGATTCTAGAGTGGGAAGAGGTGATCAGAGTGGAGGAGAGGCGACGGTCATTGGCCGAGCGCAGGGAGCGGGCAGGGGTGTGAATGGTGAGGAGGTTAGAGATATAGGGGAAGTAGACTGGGAGAGAGCATTGTAAGTGACGGTCAGGAGTTTGAAAATAATTCTGTAAGGAATGGGGAGCCAGTGTAGGGCAAGGCAGAGAGGGGAGGCAGACGAGGAGTGGCGAGAAAGGAAGATGAGTCTTGCAGCCGCATTGAGTATAGAGCAGAGGGGGGGTGAGATGGGAATGTGGAAGGCCGGTAAGAAGGAGGTTGCAGTAATCAAGGAGGGAGATGATGAGTGCGTGGATGACACCTTGTCACATATGCTCCTCCGCCATTCTCCTCTTGTAACATGTGTCCTAAGCCCCTCATTTCAGAGGTTCCTTCAGCTGCGATGTCCAGTAGAGGAGGGTTATAGCAGAGCAGCACTCTGATCCCACCCCAAATTAACCCTGCAGCAAGGTAAGAGCTGCTGGCAGGGACAGATTGGGAGAGCCGCATGTGTCACGGGCACTAGGAGTTGCTTACCCGAGTTTCACCAGATGGAACTCTGCTAGAGAGGCGGGGTTATGGCACGCACCTCAAAGCAGGCAGGTGAATGATTGGAGCGACACAACAGCAGGAGAGTAGAGATAGTCTGAGGAAGTCAGCGACTTGCAGCTATGGTTAGAGGAAAGTCAGCGACTTGGAGCAGTAAACTGGAGGCTGAAGATAATGTAGACACGAGGAGTGGACGTGGATAGGTGATGGTAGGTAGAGGAGGAGTCAGTGGTCTGCGTACAGCAAGTTGTACCACTGTATATATGGGAAGAATAGTACTGGTGCAGGTAGGTAGCAGGGTAGTCGGTGGTCTGCGTTCAGCAAGTTGTACCACCGCTATGGTGAGGAGTCTGGTCCAGGTGTAGGTAGGTAATAGGAGAGTCAGTGGTCTGCGTATAGCAAGTTGTACCACCGCTGTGATAGGAGGACTTGTCCAGGTGCGGGTAGGTAGCAGGGAAGTCAGTGGTCTGCGTGCAGCAAGTTGTACCACTGCTGTGAGAAGGAATGAGGACTTGTCCAGGTGCAGGAGAGTGAAGTTGAAAGGCAAACTGTGGCTGTATGGAAACAGCGCGAGTAGAGCAATGTCTTGTGAGGCAGAGATGGAAGGCACAATGAATAGTCTGTATGGAGTAGATGCCTTGCAGGGAGGAGAAGCTGGTCACAGCAGATATGCACAATAACGCTAAGTAGTAGCGTGAGGAGATATCGTAGCTTGAGTGAAAGCTTGTCCTAAATGAAGCAATGCAGTAACACAGTCTATATGGGTACTTGTACCCTGTGCAGCAAACAACAATGGATACAACTGGTATGCGAGCAATAGGCAATAGTCAATAGTCAGTAGAGCATACCCAGTTGTGTAGATCCGGAATAAGCTGAGAAGTGAAGCGTTGTAGCGGTATGGGAACCGCCGCTGAGTTGAGCAGGGAGCAGCGTGGAAGCTGAAGCACGAGTAGAGCTGGAAGCAGTTTGGAAACTGCACACAGGAGTAGAGCTGGAAGCAGTTTGGAAACTGCACACAGGAGTAGAGCTGGAAGCAGTTTGGAAACTGCACACAGGAGTAGAGCTGGAAGCAGTTTGGAAACTGCACACAGGAGTAGAGCTGGAAACAGTTTGGAAACTGCACACACCTATAGAAGTTCACTGGGAGTGAGACTTCAAGATCAGGCAACTACCTAAGGCTGCAGGTGCCTTAAGTAGGGAGGGGTGATTGATCCATCAATCACATTAGGGGTCAGGTGTAGTTATTAAAGGGACCTGCGCATGCCCAGTGCGACAGGATGGGAGACTGCCCCACCAGAACCAGAACATGTGGAAGAATGAGTTGTTCTCTCCTGCATGTTCTTGTAGCTTTGACTGTCTGTTGTTGTTGCTGTGTTAAGTTCTGGTGATGTTTGTCTGCATCCTCCAATGTCAGGGCAATATTTGGAAAAGAGATAGGTGCTAAACACCTCCTCCAAAGCTGAACACTCTAGGGGCTACATTTACTAAACTGCAGGTTTGAAAAAGTGGAGATGTTGCCTATAGCAACCAATCAGATTCTAGTTATCATTTATTTAGTACATTCTCCAAAATGACAACCAGAATCTGATTGGTTGCATTACGTTAATAGCCCCACATTTATTAAAGAGAGCCATCTCCTGTTATACTAAATTAATAACCCTCACTTTACATAAATAGTCCCCACCAGCAAACACATTATATTAACACCTTCCCTATATTACATCAATATACCCCATATTACATTTATGGCTATCAAATGTTGAGGTGTTCAAGAACCCACAGTTCTGGCAGAGCTGATTCTTATGCACAGCAGCTACCTCTACTTTCAGAACGCTCTTCCCCTGGACCAGTGGCGCACGCAGGGGGGGTTTCTGGTTATCCAGAAACCCCTCCCCTCCGCGAATCAACGGTATTGTACAGCAGCCGCGGCGCTGTCAAAGAAGCGTCCGCGGCAGTGCTGTATTGTAGTATAATACAACAATGCCGCGGATGCTGCTTGACAGCGCAGAGACTGCTGTAGAATTCAGACTCACCGAAATGGAGCTGCTGCGCATGCGCAGCAGCTAACTCTCGCAATATTTTTTTTTTCTTTCCGAGGGGGCGGAAACCCCCCCTTCTAAATCCTGCGTTCGCCCCTGTGGACCATGTCAAGTTTTCATAATAAACCCTGATATATGGATTCAGCTTTCTGATAGCAGATCAGCAGCCAACATGGCCAAAAAATATATTGGCAATGGAAAGGATAAAAGAAAGAAAGCACCATAAAAAACAATACAACATGTAGTTGAGATGTAGAGCTCAGTTTATTACAAATTTTACTTTTCAACATTTTCTTGTGTCTATAGCTGTTGTCAGAGTGGTAGTCCTCAGAATGATGACTACCACCAGTTATCAATGGCTAGTGTACAAAAAATGCATCTTTATAGTTGCTCTTGATTGCAAACCTATGTTCTAGCATGCATACACGACCATCATCACGATCACTTAGCACTTACTCCTGCCCTGCAGCTGGTGCAAGTGATATGGATAAAAATAACATACCTGAGAGATGCCCAGAGATGGAATCGGACAGATGTGTGTTTAACCTTGGCACACCCTAACTGTAAAATTGACGGCATGTATATGCCCCTTCCTTCATCTGTACAGCCTTAAAAATTGTAGGCTGTCAGAAGTGTCCTTTGCATTTGAAGATGAATTAGATACATTTGCGTTCACATAGTCCTTTTCTGAGCATGTGCAGGGCAATTTTTCACAAAATATGGTGCGTATCGGCTTCCACATTTCTTAATGAATCAGGGCCTATGTGAATACATTTTCAGTATGTGGGCAATAATAGGGGTGTTCCCAAGTTGGTTATCAATAATTAAGTTATTATAATTACCTCTCTGTGACTTAGGCTAGGTACACACTGAAGAATTTTTCGACCGACGTGTTATCTACAATGACTTCGTTAGGACGATTTAGGTGTACACACTAGTCACGTTTTAGATGATTAACGAAAGACTGACTATGTGGGCAGCGACTCTTCACAGCCATATTGTTGAGAGCAAAAATTTGAATTTTGTACTCACTGAAACGACTTATGAGGTCCATGTAACGATATCCCCAAGAAATTTAAATAAGAGCCAGGGCATGTTCAATAGTAACCCCCCCAAACCTCATAAAAAAGCAAAGGTAACACGTTTTTCTTCATACATTCGTTAGCATGTGTACAGTGTCCGATCATTCGCAACCGCACACAATTTTTTTTAACTAGTATAGATACTTATTTTTCAACTGTTAATTTTTGCAGCATAATTCAAAAATAAATCGCTTGGATTTACAATGTGTGGTTAATTCTGTGTATTTTACAAATATATGCATTAACAAGGTTCTATTATAAAGGTTTCATTATAAAACTTGTTGAATGTACATGTAAAGGGTTACAAAACACAGGTGCAAGATGCAGTACCATTTACACAGGTGTACTAATATGCAACCAGACATATATAAAATACACATCTATACACATCCATAGGAAACACAAAAACGTGTTATATACAATAATGTATATAATTATGCAGGCAGACAAATGTAATACACATTTTGCCTTTTTATTAATGTGTATTGAGTGTACAATAAAGTGACACATAGCTATAACTAAGGATGCAAACATAAGCAATACACATATAAATTAAACATTGTTTTTTTTAACACTACACTGACAAAGGTTTATAATTAAACTGGCAGACATATGCTATACATAATAGACACCTGCTATTGCTTTACCGCTAGAAGCACCTAGTTACCAAATGAGTGACGTGCAGACACCACACCACGTGGGACTGGTACAGGCATCAGAAATTAACATACACAAGCCCCCAAAGGAGTCGCAGCTCGAGGAACTATCGGCAGTTGTTCGTGGATCGATCGGAAACTTATACACACTACATGACCGTTGGGTGGAATTGTCGGAAAATATTAAACAGTACAATCAACCAAATGAGCCGACAATCGACACTTTGGAGCGACTTTCGACCATCGTGTCAGTATAGACACTAACCCAACTTCCGACCGAATGGTCGTATGTCGGCTGATTTACCCGATAATTGGGTGAAAACGCTCCAGTGAGTACCTAGCCTTATTGGTAATGACCTCATATCTGCCCTCATGTTGCTGCTATGGCCATTAAATCTTGCACTACCATTCTAGAGTAACGATTTTGTCACTACTATATGCCACACAGGCCTTTGTCTTTTGTGATGAAAGTGGCTTTCATGTCGAGCCTATGTTACTGGAGCCCAAACCAGCAGATGTCAAGATGTTTGTTCAGGAGAAAAGCTGGAGAAACTTAGACTAAAACCCAGAAACAAACATGATAATTGATTCTTTGCATACCTGCCCACACCAGAATTTACAGCAACGTATGAGTTCTTTGACCAAGAGGGGTGTGGCCTGCTAGTTAAGGGGGTGTCAGGCACCGTCCCCGCACTGTGCATATGTGCCAGGGACGGACGCCTGCAACTTCTTTCAATTCATGTCCCATGTCAAGCAACGGAACGTACTTCTGGGTTCCGGAGCTTGCGAATGCGGGGTAGGTCCGCGTGCCGTTGCTCGGCAATGGGATGCTCACTTTCCCCGGCATGTCGGCGGTCAGGTGCATCTGACCGCTGAATTCAGCAGTAACCTATCAGGGCCCACTATGGAGTATTTCAGGCACCCTACACTCTTCAGTCTGTGCCAGAGTATTGGGTTCACCAGCTGCAGCGTCCTGTATCTTGCTCCTGTTGTTACTTGGTTCCTGACTTTTGGCTTTGTTCCTGACTAATCGCTGCCCTGTGATTTGGCCCTGTTTGATACCTGGATTCTGACCTTTGGCTTTCTCCTGACCTCTCTCTTGGATCACCCCTGTGTACTGCAGCATTGTTTGGCAACCGCCCCGGATCATACGACTATTCCTGCTCTCTTCCATTGCACTGATAACTAGCTGAGAGAACCACGACCTGCGCAGCCCACGCAGCTAAGCCCATACCCCCTTGCAGGGGTCACTGATGAATACCAAGTGTGCGTTAGACTCCGCACCTCTCAGATTAGTCGCGCCAATATCAGTCAATGGCATTCTCTAAGTCATTAACGTGACAGGGGGTGTAATATCTAAAAGGGTTTGGTAGGGGTGCAGGCAGATATTATAATCTGGAATCTTGGAAGATATTAATTTGTGAATGATTACTAGGGTAATTTATTTATTTAATTTTGTTTATATTAATATTTGCACAGCTCACTTTTTCATTTCAGGTAGCTAATTACTAAAATATTACAGTATCTTTATTTTAACTCAACTAAACAATGTTGGCAGTTTTTTTTTCTTTTTTTGCTAAAATTATAGTATGTATATAGGCACACTATCCAGCAACTCTACTAATTGCATGCCATTGTACTATTTCAAAGTTTAAACTAACAAATACTGGATTGCATTGCTTTGATTTCAATGTAAGTGGCTTTCTTATTCCTCCTTGGTAGATAATGCCTAAATCGATAATACATACAGAATCTCTAAAATTGAGCAACACCATTATTTCATCTTGAATCTTTAGAAAATAATATAACTTTGGGCAACTTGTGCAGAGCAAATTATTATAATGTAAATATTAAATCAAATATCTGCTTCATAAGTAAGTGTTTTCCTGGCAATGTTTAAATGTATTTCATATTAAAAAGATAACAATTGAGTAAATCAGTCAAGGGGAAAATTGCAGATTAACTTTTATCATACTGTTATATACTCACTTAGAAATACTGACTCATAAAGCAGTGAAGAATGACTTTTGTCATAAAGGTACAGAGGTACAACATTTTCTGATGTTATAGATGGAAATTTACTAGCAATAATGTGCATTTACATATTTGTATCTGTTCTGAATAATGCATTGTCAACATCAATCAAGATTTCTACCTCCATGCCATCTTTTATAACCATTACTGAGCAGGAGTTTACTAATAATAAGTGGTTTATTAGAAATCTAATAGTGTCCACTCTAAAAAAATAAATACTGCAGATCAATTAACTGTAAATTCCAACCTTTGGTGTAAGCAGCCAATTGTCCAACAAGAACTCCACAGAGCAGGCTATCATAGTTAGATAGCATTGCATAAATTGCTGAACACATCTGGCCAGTTATCAATGCACATTTAAAAATTCAGGATGCAAAGAGCACAGACAATGGACTATGGAGTAGTAGAGGAAAGTAATATGGTGAGATGAATAATTTTTGATCGTGTTCTTGGCAAGCAAATGAGTGCATTTGTTGCGCCAACATTAGAAACTACAGCCGTGTAGGCTTGTTTCCGATAGTGAAGGGTTCTGCTGGTTCCAGAATGGTATTCGGTACATTTTTTATGACATTGTTTGGTTTCATTCATTCCCTTAGAAGGCAAGATTGACAGTAATAACTTTTTTTCTGGTACTTAGTGATCATCTACAACAATTGTTGCAGCATCTCATTCCTTGATGGGAGTGGGGTCCTACAAGATGAAAATGCTACTACCTACAGAGCATATGCGGTTGCCAAATCCTTTCATGAGCATGCCACTGATGTTATACATATACACATACATGGCTTTCTCAGTTATGATCTAAAGCCAATAAAGCATTTATATAATATTCGTATACTTTGCCTGAAAGAGTTTCCCACAACCATCAACTGTCATACTTTTAAATTAAAGATGCTCATTCCTTCCTGCACAATTCCAGACATTGGGGTATCAGTGCAATGGTGCATACAGGGCATATTGGCTGCATGTCATGGCCAAAAACTCTATTAAGTGTCCAGATATTGTAACACTCCTACTGGAAGGTGTTGTTAGAGTGTATTGCAGATCATACCTGGTCTCTGGATGTTCTTCTTTAGTTCACGACAAGGCAGTGGGACAGAGAACCCTCGGGTCCCCAATACAAGTAGGAGAACAAAAATTAAGTAGCGTCAAATTTATTATTC
Organism: Mixophyes fleayi; assembly: GCF_038048845.1. Taxonomy (NCBI): domain Eukaryota; kingdom Metazoa; phylum Chordata; class Amphibia; order Anura; family Limnodynastidae; genus Mixophyes; species Mixophyes fleayi. Next base: position 142,703,908 of record NC_134404.1, on the reverse strand, counting down.
AGGAATAATATATTACTAAAATGATTTTTGGTGGCAAATAATGATTAGCAACAAATACCATACAATTACAATTTCTATTTATAAACAATGCTACTCACAAATATTTTACTCTTAATCTAAATCAATACTCACTGTTTTTGAGTGTTTTGGTAACAGTTATTGAAATTGCACAGTGGATTTAAACAGATCTTTACATTTCTACTTACAGCATATCAAATACAATAAGTTCTCTTTTCCTTTCTATAGCAACAATCAGTAGTCTTTGTGGTAATAAACGTAGCTAGGCATTATAGATGCCAACCATAAGATGGAGAATGTGTCTATATTGACAGTTGGTTACAGTTAAAATGGAGGTTCTGTGTGACTATGATGTAAGAGTCTCTGTTACTGGAAACACTTGGTGATTAAACATACCTTTCAGCCAAATATTCAGTACTTTTCTTCTTATAACTTGGGAGGAATAAATAATACTGATATTTTGATAACTATGTTAAACTATTTTTTGTTTTCCTGTCAGAGTAATTGTCACTTGCAAACAGGTAAATATATATCACTGTCTCATCCTCTTCGGTTATCTCTTTCTATCTCTTTATCAATATCTCTCTCACTTTTTAATGTCTGTCTCAGATTTCTTTCTCACTGTGTCTCACCACCTCCACTCACTGCTGCTCTTCTGTCAAGTATCTGTTTTCCTGATCACTGCTGCTGTCACTCCAGTTATCTGTCTTTTTATCTGTTTTAGTCTATTTTCTCTTTTCACAAGGCTCCTCAGCCCTCTCTCTGCTACTCTGCTTCCTTGAATCACTCTCTCATAATTTTTCCTGTCACGCAAAAAACTTTCTGGCAGCCCTCACAGACTGGCCTTTTCTGGGTCTAAAAGTCTCTCCAGTATCAGGCTGTGAGACAGTCCTGTTTCACTGGGTCCTAGTGCCCAACAGTTTGTGGGTATTACAATATTAGTGTATGCATTTTTTGCCCACTATCTGTACCATAAGTGAAGTTAAAGCTAACCAGTTTCGTATTTGAAGTATATTTCCTTTCTATTATGTGGCTAACAGCATTAATTTAAAGGGCTTTTCATTGACATGTAAAACTATTAGTAGTTGACATCTGAGATTATTGTCTGTACTTTAAATAATTTATTCTATGCTGATTGAGTGAAGAGAGCCAGTGATGTCACCAAGTGAGACAGATCTGCTGTAAAAGAACAATAATGTCAGATAACACAGTGGATCCCCACACACTGACTGAAACTATCAGATTATCAGACATAACTATATAAAAGTACAGAACACAATAAAAAAAAATATTTAATCATCATCTTCATCATTGTCATCATTTCTTTGTATGATGCTTGAGATTCATAGTGCTTGGCATATGGCATACATGAAAACTGTACGCATAATAGCAAGTATGTGAATAAAATTGACCAGAATAATAAATACATTGATGCAATTATCAAAACAGATTACATGGTGTACAGACAAATTCAGCATCAGACATGACAAGGAACATACAATTGAGCCGACTAATAAATGCATGGATGCAATTAACAGAACATGCTATATAGAAAAATATCAGAATCAGATACGACAAGGGATAAACAAAGTAGACGGAAAGTGAGACATAAGGTAGAGAAGTCCCTGCCCTGAAAAACTTAATTCTAGTGTGGGGGGTGGAGATGGGGGAGAGAAACAATAGGATCAAGAGGGATAGATTAATTCGTTTGGTGTATTGACTAGTGTGAAGGGATATGGTAAGAGGAGTACTATGGCCCTAAGTGTAGGGTCCATGATGTCATGGTAGCAGTCACTTCTGAGATAGATAAGGCAAGGTTAAGGTATAAGTAGGTGCAAATAGAAGTTATGATCAGGGGAAATAGCTGAGCAAACCAGTCAGTCATGTCAGTGGCCGCCTTTTTTGGCCGTGAACTCACCCCTGAGTTGATGTGCAGGTCAGTCCCCTGTGCACGTTGCTCGAGTTAAGAAGATCAGGTGCGCAGCCTGGATTAGTGCTGAAAGCAATAGTATGAGGCAGTACAGGTGCACAACACCACCCAGGATCTCAGATCGGAGGGAGGAAGTATAGGCCTCAAATGGCATCATATATTGCTAATGGTGGACAGAGCCAGTCAAAAATGTATTTGCTATCTTTGCAAGCCACACCACCGCTGGATTTTCTGTTATGATGAATTTGATATTTTTTTTATGCTGTTGTTGTGCAAGTAACTGTGTATGTTCAAAAATCACTGAGAATTATCTGGAAAGTGATGTAAAGCTTTTATACTCATGTTGTATATCTATTATAAAGTACAAATAAACTATATTTGAACTTCTATTATTTATATCTTGGAGGGAGGAACTATTGTACTAACATGTTTCATTGTATTAACATTCTATTTATTGTGTATGTTGTCTGAGAACAATTCAGTACAACATCTATTATAAACAAAATTGAAATAAATGTTTAAATCCAATTGGAGAACAAAGAGTTTATCCATGATGTGTTTAAACATCCAAATACATTGAAGGATTAAGATTAATCTTCTTATGCTCATTTTGACTATCTCTATGGCAAATACTTAAAGATTATTTGTATGTAATACACTAATAAAATTGTCATTTTGAGATACAATGTAATGCTAAGACTGCCAATGCATTCAGATGTTTTTTTCTTTAAATATACAATTTTCAAAAATGCACCCAATAAAATAAAGAATGTAATTGTGTAAAAGAAAAATTAACATTTCATTAACAGTTCATTTTGTTTCATATTTTCTCAGCACTCATTTGTCATTTAAAAGAAATACACTATTATTTACAATTTTTTTACACTGGTATAAAGAGAGGGTGCATTAGCAAGACATATAATATAGCCTTTCATAGCTAAGAGTATTCTAAAGTAATGTCAATTTCAAGTGAAAAGCTTCAATCAAGTATTTGGTGTATGTTGGTTCTTAAATCCTGTCACAATTAAACAAATTTTCAGGTGTAGAAGATGACCTCTCTCAGAGTATTTTATGGAAGCCATTAAGATTATTTATTGAGGAAAAATGTGCAAGGTCTGACATCTATATTAATTTAAAAGTCTAGCAAAACTTTTCCAAGTAAAAATGTAAGTCTGTGATATTAATAATTGCATTGTGACCTTAGTTTTATAATAGTGCCACTCAGAATGATGCCACATGAAGTACAGCTATATATCATGGCTATTTCCATCAACAATGGTCATTATATGGCAAATATATCTGCAATGTTGCCATTCCAATGACAAAAAGACAAAGCAAACAGCACAAACATACTAGTGCTCCCCTGCCCTCGGTTGCCAGCCAGCAAAAAATCATATAATTTCAAATACCTGTGTATGCTGTCCACTAGTATCAAGCTGCTTCCACTAATAGGCTAGTCCTAACGGTAGTCAGAGGACCAACATTGGGTCACATATAGCATATTTTTTAATTCAAATTTACCAGGCTGTACCTCAGTCCTACAGACAGGTTATAAAGCCTTTGTATTGCCATGACACATCAGGGAACAGCTACAGACCTTCCATGTGTGCCTCCCAAAATCAAGGTACAAAAGAGATGAAGTTAAGTTTGTTAATAACAAGATATGCAAAGGGGAGGCGCTTTCTGTTACCCAAGGAACAGGAACCCCTTGCTCTAAGTTGTTAATTGTTAAAGAAAAAACAAATTTAGAACATGCCTCTAAAACAAAAATAAAAGTCTCAATTGCACACATTTACAAATAGATATGTAAGCATCCACCAGTTTCGAAGTGCTGCCGCTAATAGGATGATCCTAACTCTCATCAAGCGAACCAACATTTCAATGCATATATACATTATTTATTTTTAAATTTAGAGTGGTACCTACCAGGAGGTACACCAGTTCTAAGCAAGAAACTTTAAAACATTTGGCCAAACTACTCTGTGCACTTAAACTTATAAGCATAATATCTGCAACTTCCAGAATTTAAAAGCTAAAGAATAAGGCATTCTTCACAATACTGTAACTGCCACAGGACTGAAATAGAAGTGTTAGAAAATGGCATTTATTCCAGTTACGCATAGGCATGCGTTAATTTGTATGCAAATGCATAAAGACAAGGCAGACCCTAAGTTTATGTCTGCCAACTTGAGGCCAATGAAGATTAATAACCAACTGCATGGAGATGCAGTGTGTGTAATATTTCAGCTGGAGATTATAGACAGTAAATGTCGTTACTTGACCTAGAAGTCAGTTACAGATTCAGACTAGCCATCTGGCTATAATTAAGTTGAGAAAAGAGTTAACAGAAAATGAGCTAGAGGCTAATGATTAAGGTCCTCATCTGGAATAATTTTACAAAAAATGTTTTGCAGATAGATTTATGTGTAAAATTGATTTTCTATAAAATCTCCTGTAAACATAAACATACGGCATTTACCTATATTACAGTATTTTTAAGGAACACACATCTCATTATGGACAAATACTAATCATCACAAGTTGCCTTGATGATTAAAACATTCACCCTAGAGACAGGAGATAACCCCTAATCTCCTGCCTGAACTCCATACAGGAAGTAAACTGTCAATGACGGCCCTCTCTATAGTGCATTGCGAGGGAAACACTAGAATAATATTTATGTCTTTAGAGCCTTCAAGAACAGTGTTATAGAATATTCTGCTGCTCCTGCATTCAAATCTGCACTTCAACATGTGCCAACAACCTCAGTGTTGTCCTGGATAGGGTTTCCAGATAGGAGTGCAAGTGTGGCCACAGGTATATCACAGCCTTTATATTAAATTGTAAACTCTAAAAGCTGGAAGCTCTAAAGGCTATAAAAACAAAAATAATGCTTACTGGGTGATGCACTGGAGAGAGACATGGCCAATGTGGTAGGCACAAGGTGGTATAAAGATACAGGTTTTATAATGTGGTGGTCACAGGCTGATATAGGGTATAATATTTCTGTTATTTGATCTGTATAATTTTAGACAGTTATATAGGATGCTAGTCAGTTTTAGTTATGCTGTTATAGAACAAACTATAGTTAATACCAGAAAATTCACAACAGTACAGACTACAGAATATTTTAGGACATGAGTGTGCTATTGCAGGTGACAGGGACCATGTTGACAAGGCAGAAACACACATATTCACCTGTTAGCTGCCATTAGGTGCTGATCTTTTGCACCTGCTAAATGGTAGGTGCAAATATTTGCTGATGGTGATGATTTTCTTAAACCAGGAGCATATGCTGCTGATGTAGGGGCGGACGCAACACAAGATGTTTCTGGCTCTGTATATGGGCGGAATTACCATATTTTTACATGCTGTGTTAGAGTAATTTAGTCTATTTTGTGACCAACCCTGCATCAGCCCCAAAGTTTTTTTTTTGTACTGGAATAATTTGAACATCAGTTGTATCACACATATTATAGGTTATCTTGTTATTTTTTTTTTATTTCTGCGTAGATGCTATATAAATAAATGATTAATAACTATGTACAACTAGAGTGTAATATACAAGTGCATATATACAAGTAACAGAACATATTGTTGCTATTTTAATATTGGTTTATAAGGAGCAGGCAGTGAAATAAGGTGTAGAGTAATGTAAATGAGGATATATGAGGATATGGTGATTTGTTGAAATTAAGAATTATTTTGTCATCCAAGTAATGTTTTGCAGTGGAATATTCACACAAAAAAAGAAAACTTTAGTCTTAGCTTATTCCACACAGAAATCGTTAAATGGCCTGGACAAAATTATTGACACATTTTTAGAAGTAGTTAGAAATAATTAGATTTCAAGCAAGAAATTTCCTTCACTTTGAAGCGGAACTCAGGTGTGGTGCCTGCAAAATAAAATCAATCATTCAAGCAGTTTTCATAGAGAACAGGACCCATTCTCCTGTTTTTGTGTGACTATGTGTACCGCATTGAGCATGGAGACTGCAAATTAATCTCCAGAGACCTTCATGTTCCTGTTTTTAATGTACATAATGTCATCAGGAAGTAGCCAACTTTCTTGGCTATGACTGCAAGAGAAAACTTGAACGAAAATTGCTGCGCTGAATTGTATGAATGGTGGAGAAAGCATCTTGATCAATTGCAAAAGCTTAGACACAAGGCACGAATGTTACAACTCACACCACTCCTCACCAACTCTATGAAATGGGGTCATGTGGTGAAAGACCCAGGAGGGCCCCCATTTCTAAGAATGAGACATAAGAAAGCCTGACTGGAGTTTGCGAAAACACACTTGCACAAACTAGAATGTCCTGTGGACAGATGAGACCAAATTAGATCTGTTATGACAAAGCACATTATCTCTATGTTTACAGAAAACAGAATTAAGCTTACAAAGACATCGTCATCATCATTATCATTTATTTATATAGCACCAGCTAATTCTGTTGCGCTTTACAATTGGGAACAAACATTAATAAAACAATATTGGGTAATACAGACAGACAGAGAGGTAAGAGGGCCCTGCTCGCAAGCTTACAATCTATGGGACAATGGGAGTTTGAAACACAAGGGCACGTGCTACATCATATTGCACATTGGACCAGCTAGAATGCAAAGGTAAAAAGTATTGAGTGGGCTGTGTGATCAGTCACGCAGCAATGCTGGTCAGAGGGTTGTAGTCTTGTATTAGCTGTGTAGAGGGTAATAATTGGGTAACCTAGGGAGAATAAGATGCTGGTTGAGGAATATCATAAGTTAATAAGAGGTGGATTTTCAGAGAACACTTGAAGGTATGAAGACTAAAGAAAAGTCTTATTGTGCGAGGGAGGGAATTCCACAAAGTGGGAGCAGCCCAAAAAATGTCCTGTAACCGGGAATGTGAGGATGTGATGAAAGTGGAAGAGAGACGCAGATCTTGTGCAGAATGTAGGTGTCGAGTTGGGAGATATTTTGAGACAAGTGAGGAGATATATGTTGGTTGAATTTTGTTGACGGCCTTATATGTTAGTAGAAGAATTTTATATTGGATTCGTTGAAAAACAGGCAACCAATGTAGAGACTGAAAGAGTGCCTCAGCAGAGGAAGAACGGTTTGCAAGGAAAATTAATCTAGCCGCGGAGGAGGTTTGATCATGTTTTGGGGTTGCTGTGCTGCATCTGGCACTATGTGCCTTGAACGTGTACATGGCATCTTGAAATCTGAAGATTACCAGGTTATTTTTGAGTGGAATGAAGAATCCAGTGTGAGAAAGCAGGTTCTCTGTCAAATGCATTTGTCTTCCAGCAGAAGAATGACCCTAAATGCATTTCAAAAAGCACCCCGGATTAGTTCAATTCAAAAGCAGTACTGTTATGAAGTGGCCAGCAATGAGTCCAGATCTAAATCCCACAGAAAACCTTTGGAGAGAATGGAAAACAGTAGTTGGGAGAAGTCACTATTCAAATCTGGAAGAAATGAAGCAGTTTGCACAAGAGGAGTGGGACCAACTGCTAGTAGAGAGGTGCAGAAAGCTCATCCATGGCTATAGGAAGCCGTTGAATGCAATTTTTTTGACCAAAGGCTGTGCTGCTAAAATTTAGGTGTCAATATTATTGTCAACACAATTTGTTTTCATTTTCAAATTTAAAGGAATAAAATTATAACATTTTTAATCAATATCAAAGGTTATGTAATATTACCAGAGAAAAAATTGTGGAGACCAAAGACTGTTGTTAATTTTAATTTATGTTTAGAGGAAATTGTGAGTTATTTAAAAAAAAGTACAAGGACACCAATATTTTTGGCCACAACAGAGTTTCAGCACTGTCAACAATAGTAATAATATCTTACCAAACATCTGTGTAAATGGTAGCATAGCACATTCACGGACGTTGGTACTTGTTTATAATGTTTGCAGGGCCGGATCTACCGCTAGGCAACCGAGGCACCTGCCTAGGGCCTAGCGGCTCTCGGGGGGCACAGCTGGGGGGGACAGGAGCAATTTTTTTAAAAATAAATTTGGCCCCTCCCCCGACTTGCGGCACCCCCCCGCGCGACTCATGCGGGTCGGGTGCCGCGAATCGGAGGAGGGGGGGTCGGGTGCCGCGATTCGGTTCCCGGCAGCCTCTTCTCCTCTCAGTGTCTCAGTGATAGAGAGAGGAGGAAAGGCTGCCGGGACCCGACGAGCGATCACGTGACTCTTTTTTTTTTTTTTTTTAAATCTGGACTGACCGAGGAGGAGCAGCGCGCCGGAGAAGAAAGGCAATAGAAAAGTAAGTAAAACAACGGAGGGACAGAGGTGGTGATGGTGAAGGGGCACAGAAGTGGTGATGGTGATGGGCACAGAGGTGGTGATGGGCACAGAGGTGGTGATGGTGAAGGGCACAGAGATGGTGATTGGCACAGAAGTGGTGATGGTGATTGGCACAGAAGTGGTGATGGTGAAGGGCACAAAGGTGGTGATGGTGAAGGGGCACAGAATTGGTGATAGTGATTGGCACAGAGGTGGTGATGGTGAAGGGCACAGAGGTGGTGATGGTGAAGGGACACAGAATTGGTGATGGTGATTGGCACAGAGGTGGTGATGGTGAAGGGCACAGAGGTGGTGATGGTGAAGGGCACAGAGATGGTGATTGGCACAGAAGTGGTGATGGTGATTGGCACAGAAGTGGTGATGGTGAAGGGCACAGAGCTGGTGATGGTGAAGGGCACAGAGGTGGTGATGGTGAAGGGCACAGAGGTGGTGATGGTGAAGAGGCACAGAGGTGGTGATGGTGAAGAGGCACAGAGGTGGTGATGGTGAAGAGGCACAGAGGTGGTGATGGTGATTGGCACAGAATTGGTGATGGTGAAGGGCACAGAGGTGGTGATGGTGAAGAGGCACAGAGGTGGTGATGGTGATTGGCACAGAAGTGCTGATGGTGAAGGGCACAGAGGTGGTGATGGGCACAGAGGTGGTGATGGTGATTGGCACAGAGGTGGTGATGGTGATTGGCACAGAGGTGGTGATGATGATGGGCACAGAGGTGGTGATAGTGAAGGGCACAGAGATGGTGATTGGCACAGAGGTGGTGATGGTGAAGGGCACAGAGGTGGTGATGGGCACAGAGGTGATGGTGAAAGGGCACATGTGATATTGTGAAGGGGCAAAAGTGACAATGAAGGGGCACAGTGTGATGATAGAGGGACAAAAGTGACAAGAGCACATACTTGGATTTATGCGTATTATTTTTGCAAACAACTTAAGTAAGTATTTCTGCCCTGACTTCAATATTTATTAAGTTGTTTTGACCCAACTACTTAAAAAAACGGGACTTCTTGGTAATTATTTAGGGGTGCGGCGGCACATGTTTTCATATCTACTTAACTATAGGGGTATATGGTAGGCATGCGGCGGCACATGCTTTCACTTCTACGTATCTATAGGGGTATATGGTAGGCTGCAAAAATATAGTGCTATGGATTGTTTCAGGGAGGGGGCCCAAAAACAGTATCCTGCCTAGGGCCCTATGAGATCTAAATCCGGCTCTGAATGTTCGTGTGAGTCGTTATATTTCTCAGTGCATGACTCAGTGCTATAATGCTCAGCAAAGAATCTGAAGAAAATTAAAAGTTATAATCCAGCCCACATAACAAAAGATGTACAATTTGCTATGAAAACCAGTAATGCATATTTATTCTGAAACTGTTTCAAATGGTTCATCTCTCCAACATGTGAATAAATCAAGCAAATACACCAAAGTGTTTAAATTCTTGATATTATGAGATACAAAAGTGATATTTTGAAAAATGTACAAAGACATAAGTACTGTTCTTTCATAATATCTAAATTTATGTAAAGTGTATAGTATATCTATAAAGGCCATGGTGCTTCAATATTTCTTTAACTAAACTAACTTTTATTCCATATACTGTATGTTCATTTTAAATAGTTTGTGAAAAGCTACACTTATTTGGTAGTCCTGTATTATTTATGTATTTGTGATTTGTTGTATTTTTACTTTTGAAGGAAGAACACAGGTTTTAACTGTGCTTAATGCAAACCCATCTGCTCTTCACTAGATTATGAGGTCTATCACATATTTAATGCCGATGGCATTTTAAACACTGACAGCAATGTTCCTTAGTTGATTAGTTTTTCATTAACCTCATTTGAAGCTTTTTATATGACTTTACCATTATATACAAATTATGTAACTTTCATTCTTACATTGCGGCTTGCTGCATTGTGGATTCATGGTAAAAATGCAAATAAATATGACCTGAGAAAACAATTTTTAAAAAAATAAAGTTTAAATATATGGGGCTATTTGCATTAGGCAAAATATGTACAATACACTGATAATGACAGTTTTTGCCTCTACTTTTGCCCTTTGTATCCACTTGCACACAGAAAGATGGTGGCTCTATATGTTAAGACAAGTTAACCCGTGCATGATACTCATGCATTCTAGTCAAATCAAGCTACTTAAGGTCTTAAAAAGGTTTCTGTCATGCATTTGGGCCTAGCCCAGGCCTCCTCAGGGGAAGAGCGTTACTTCCCGACGCAAGCGCCCTTTTTAATGTGTGTTCATGAGGTAAAATTACCTCACGAAAATGAGTTTGACCCCTCAACTCATAAATGTAGCCTTTACTATCCCTCCCACGGGAAAAAGGGGGGATGATGGAAGTTAACTGACTTCACTATTCTAATTTTTTTGTCAAATAATGTCAGTATACCGAATTTCAGGTCAATTGGATGAGCCCTTTCTGAGAAAATAGTTTTTTCACACACACACTAACACACGCCGCTACACATGTGTGTTCATGAGGTAAAATTACCTCACGATGCTGGCTTTGTGGGCATATGGACATGTACAACCTTCAACTGGACAACAGTCAGGAAGATTTTAAAGCTTTTTGCACCCCCGCCCAATACAAATACATACACATGCCTCCATCATGCAGAACTCCAAATTTCAAACTTCCATAATTTACCAAATTACAAAAATGGCAGTAGGAATTTCAGGGTTAGCTTGCTGCCCCTCCAATAATGCTACGCTAGGCACTGGCTTTTGTGGCCTTAGCAGAAATCAGTGTCTAACAGTAACATAGAACCCCAATAAAAATATGGTAGCTTTATAAACCTTATGTTTGAATGAATAAAAGGGGAGTTTACCTTTCTTTGCAAGGCAATGCTATTTTTTTCAGTGAATCACATTGAGTTTATATATCTGCTCAGAGGATGTTTAAACCCAGTTTTTCAATGGGAGTTATGCAAAGCTCATGTGTATACAAGCACTCACAACACAGATGTCTGCATGAAAATCAATGTAATTAAAAGATAAAAACTGACATATCAGAAACATGAATGACACAAAGTCCCTTACTCCCCAGAGTGGTTTAATTACAGAGAGTCAGACAGAGACAAGAGTCAAACATAAGTTAAAAGGCTAATTCAGAAAATTACTTTAATACGGGATATGGGCAACAGAGACAAGTGTAGCCAGTGTTTATATAAAACTTTGTACAAGCTAATACATGCCTGTATTTAGCTTATAATGTCCACCTTTGATCAGTAATCAGTGATTACACCTGCAGATATGTTTAAATTAACATGCAGACAGTTTTTATAGTATGTATGGGTAGTGTCATCCTTCTGATTGGCGCTTGCATGGCAAGCACTAGGTCAGTTTCATTGACAATAGACAATGAAAATAAAATGTTACACCTTGGCCACAGCCACAAAAAGATTCATAAAGAGAAAAAGAGGTGAAATATTTCAAGAAAAGAACCCCTTGCCAGTAGTTAAATAGGATTTATTATGATTTTATGCCAATATCACAGAGTCATTAACTTCTAGAGGTTGGATTTTTCAGAAAACAAACAATCCAAAACATACCTCAAATTGACCATAAAATACTCACAGGAATGAAAGATTAAATTTTGGAATGCCCCTCACAGTCCTCAGAATTTACTATTATTGAACATTTTTAAGAAGACCTAAAAGTATTTTGAGATGGAAAAGTTCTGCAAGGAAGTGGCCAAAAAAATATAGAAAGACTTTTTAATTCCCCCCTTAGATGGCTACAAGATACATTTGGAAGTTGTGATGTCTAACAAAATATGTACTACTAAGTACTTACTGTCAGGTTGACCAAATGTTTGTCCATACTATGACCACTGTATGTACCCTGCACAGATTGTGTCAACCTCCTTTCACTTGGAAATTTGGTGAAACATGCAATATGATCAGAGGGTGCTAGAGACGGACACTTTCCAACAATAAATACATTTTTTTCTAGGGTTATAAAAATCCCATGTATATATTGAACTTGTCATACTGATTGATTTTTTCGTGAAACTGTAGATAGATATATATATATATATATACATATATAAATAAATAAATATATATAGACAGATAGATATAGATAGATAGATGCACCTGCATATATATGTGTGCTATTTTTAAAACATAACAGGGTTACTTGTGAACAGCTCAATGGACAGCATGCTCCAGTTATATATATATATATATATATATATATATATATATATATTTTTTTTATTTTTTTTTTTTTACCGCATCTGATGCTTCTGTTGCATACTGCTATTCTATACTATATAATTGAACTGACCAGTTGTGAACAGCTTTACTTTAGTTTTTTTTGTCAGTAATGTTAGGACTCTGTCTGTACTTTGTATGTGCAGCAATTATTATTATTATTATTATTATTATTATTATTATTATCGTTTATTTGTTAGGTCCACAAGGTTTCCGCAGCGCCGTACATGGTGCAAACAGTAGACTATACAGGATAAAACAGTACAGGACAATAAACACAAAGTACCAGTACTTCAGAAACTCCAAGCAGGCAGATACAGTAGAGACGGAGCAGAAGAACAGGTATGGAGACAGGAGGCAATACCACAGTTCCACCAGAAGTGCTGCTGTTCTGTTCCTGAACTTTACACCTTGCCTATAGGAGTTAATCTCATTACCTAATTAGTACCAGCACCTGTTTCACAGCTTCATATACCTGCCTCTGTGTTCTGCACAGCTCGTCGTTCATATCTGGCTGCTGTTTGTCTCCTGTTTTATTTTTTTTAATACCCTGTTCCAGTTTGCTTCATTGCTGTCTGATCTCTCGTTGTGACCCTCTGCCTGATTACCGGACTCTGCTTGTTTGCCTGTTACCCTGACCTCTGCCTGTTTACCGGATTCTGCTTGTTCGCTTGTGACCCTGACCTCTTCCTGGCTACTGAATTCTGCTTGTAAGCTTGTTGCTCTTACCTCTGATTGGTCACTGGACTCAGCTAGTGTGTCTGCTTCTCTGGACTGCTTCTTGCCTCTGGCTAACTGGAATCCCGATCCCGCCCTCCCTAATCTGCTGCCTCGTGCGTGTCTCCTGGTAATTGGGTAACTTAATCTACTTGTTCCTGCATTTTGAACTGTATTTGCCATTTGAATCATTGCTTGGAACTTGTTGCTTCTATGGACTATTCCTGCCATTCATCACACCTGCTCATATTTGTGTATTGGGGTATACCTGTTAATTCTGCTACCTGAAATCCATATATTCCATATACTGAATCCTTTGCATATTTTTCTTAAATAAAGACACTTGGTTTTTCTACTTCTGTTGCTGTGTCCTGAATTCACTAGGAGTCATAATAATTAACACATTGTTCCCTGTTTTTTTTTTCTTTTACAAATGTGTAAATAAAATAATGCTCCCACTTATTAGCAGATTTGTCTGACAAATGAATTGTTCACATCCGTTACTTTATTAGTAGTATATATTTATATAATATAAATATATAATGCAAGAAAGGTTATGTATATACATACTACACTTTCCTGTTGGGGTTTACAAATAAATAGAACATTGATAGGAATTGAGCTTGTTTACATTACAGTTTTATCTTGAAAAATGCAAGAGGAAGGGGTGCTTCTTATTGTCTTTTTAAATTGTACATAGCCACAATATCAGCCTTAACAGAGGGAGGAGATCTTTATAGTGCATCCCTTTAGCAGCAGACTAGGTGCAAGGACAAAGATGCACTTGCCACAAATCCCTTACATTGCTGTAGTTTGTGCTTTACCAGCAGTGAAAGTTATTTCAGAGCAATGCTCTGCGTGTTTCTTTGAAATCCTTTTCACTGCTGGGAAAGAACATTCTCAGCAATTAAACATACTTTGAGTAACAGATAATTTGAGTCATGTGATCATCATATGGGGTGGGAGAAGTAAGCTGGGTAATCTAACTGACCAGAGTAGACAGGGTTTGAATATCACCCTCCCTAAACATAAGGTTAGGTCCACCCCTATTGTTTGGTTGATCCCATATTAACTGCTTTGCTGTTTTAAAATGAAAGGAAATACTACTAATATCAGCTGCTTGTTTAGACTACAGCGTCTTGCCGTGGTTGCTGTCTACGAATCACCTATGAAGACACTTACTGCAGAAGTAGCCCATCTAGAGATGAGGGAACTCCCCTGAATTGGTATTCAAGGCAAATTGTGATTTTGGGCTAGTAATTTGTTGATTTCTGGTGAATCAGTCTTTAAACATTTTATTATTCTTTTAAACAGAAGATAAGTTTTTTTTTGTTTTTTTTTAAAAAGACAGTAAATGTATACCATTTTTAGTTGAAAACATCATTGAAAAGTAAACTTTTTTAGCAATACTACAAATCAAATTTAACCTGTGAGAGAACTTCCAACAATTCTATTTGTAAATTAAACAATTGATTTACCTAAATCTAACCAATAATGTTACCAAGTCAACATCATTAATGTCCTGCTCTTGAGGTGGCAACTCTCGATCTACCATTCTTCCTGTCAGTTCAGTTCTGTTATTAGCCTCCCTTTGGCAGTAGTGAGCACCAAGAAAAATCTGCGTTATATATTTATAGAGACAAGTTTAACATATAAAGGAAGGTTTTGAATTCAAACCCCATGCTTTTGTTGTTTATTCTTTGTCCAAGCCCTGGAACGCATAGTGTTTTTCTTTAATGAAACAGATTACATTTCAGGATGATTAAACTTATTTCAAACTGCTAGCCAAAACCAACTGAACTAGCTGGCTACGGGGGCATTTTTTTTAACTCTAAATTTTTCTGAGAAAGCCATTGCATTGTCAAGCATTAAATAGATGTGTTTACTGCAATGGTTTCTAACATTATGTAAATCTTACATTTCAGTAACTTAAAATGTATGTACAGAAGTGGCTTTTATTACATAACAGACAAGTTTACAAAAATAGGAAGAAAATGTTCTTGAAGGATTACATTTTCAAGTTGCAAGTTTTAACACCACTTAGTTACTAAATCTAGAAGTTTTACTCAGTCATTTATTGCTATTTTCTGCAATTAACTCCAAAGAACATTTCAGGTTTTGTAATCCAAGCTATTTTTTACCTAAGCAGTAAAATGCCACATTATGACTCACAGAAGAAAAGTGCTTAACATACCCATTTTCAAAGTTAAATTACACAAAACAAGACAGAATAGTAAAATTAGCAATATTTTGCTGTTCATACTTCTCGGTTTTGTGGTTATTCCTGTTTTTAGTGTGAGATGCTCTGTAGATCTCAGTATGCTCCTATCAAGGGCAATGAACTATTACACTAGAGCTTAGTATACTAATCTGCTGCACATTAACTGTGCAATAAAGGAATAGTTTACATGTCAGTATGTCCTGTGCCTGCAATAAATATTAGTAAATATATACTATATATTTGTAAGCTTGGTGTTGAAAATAAAATGGTTGGAGGATATACACCGATCAGCAACATTAAAAATAGTGACGCTCACTGACCCCCGTGTTTTGGTTTTGGTTTTGGATCTGGATTACCTTCGTGTTTTGGTTTTGGTTTTGGCAAAACCACCCTTGCGTGTTTTGGTTTTGTTTGGTTTAGTTTTGCAATTTGTTAAAAAATTCCATTTTTTGGGGCTAAAATAACATAATTTAGTGCTCCACCTGTTTCTTGGATAAGTGAGGTAATTCTACAGCTAATAAATGTCAACGAGCGCTGACCTCCCTGGGATGTGTGCTTTTATCAGACACACACCAATCCAGGGTGCCAGACAACGCACTAAAAAGAGCTATTGAAATCCATAGCAAAAAAAAGGCAGTTGGGTGTCTATCTGTATTTTACACTCTACACTTAGAGTTAAATAGAACAAAAGTCAGCCTGCAAAGACTGGACGATCAATAGAAATGGCCAAAGCAGATTTTCTGTTTGGGTCTAGATTATTGCCATACATTAAAATTGAAATAGAAAAAGAAGCAGCCTGCAAAGACTGTTTTATAAATAGAAATGCCCATAGTAGCTTTTCTGTTTGGGTCTAGATTATTCCCATACATTAAAATTGAAATAGAAAAAGAAGCAGCCTATAAAGACTGTACCATAAATAGAAATACCCAAAGCAGATTTTCTATTTGGGTGTATATTATTGGCAAACCTTATTAGTGCAAATTATGAAAAAATACTGTTTAATCTCCGCTAGGCCCTCCTTAATTCTACAGCTACACACACCAGTCCAGTGTGGCAGGCAACATTCTAAAAAGAGCTACTGATATTCATAGCAAAAAAGACAGTTGGGTGTCTGGCTGTATTTTACACCCTACATTTATAGTTAAATAGAGAAAGAAGCAGCCTGCAAAGACAGTACCATAAATAAAAATGCCCAAAGCAGATTTTCTGTTTGGGTCTAGATTATACCCTACACTTATAGTGAAATTGACAAAACAGCAGCCAGCAAAGAATGTACGTTAAATAGAAATGCCAAAAGTGCCTTTTCTCTTTGGGTGTTATGGGCAAGGTCACACATGTTTTGGTAAAATCTTTCAAACCAACCCAGATGTCAAACTGTGGTCTGCGTCATCCCTGCTTCTGTTTGGAAAGTGCAATTTCAGGCTAGAACCTCACGTGCCAGAACTGCTGCCACTGGTGCCCCACTGCTGGCATTGGTGCAGGACTTACACAAACAACCTCATCCTCATCAACATCCTCATTAGCGCTCTCGTCAGCTACACAACTCTCCCCCTCATCCTCTTCTAATTCCAAAGTGGCATCCTCAATTGGTGTATCACCGGCCACACTCGGGCTGTTTAGGCACACATCAGCAGAAATGCCGAAAGGGACCTTCTTTATGGGTACACTATCAGAATAGTGATGATTACACATACCACTGTTGGATGGACTCTCCTCAGGGATTGGTGTCATTTCTGATTCTGAGCATACATTTTCCTCTAATGCCTTACTGTTTTCTTGCAGCTCGGCTTTCACACGTAAGAGTAGTTGTGCACCACTTTTGGACTCCAAATTACTAGGTCTTGCTTGGTCATGAGTGACCTTTCAAGTAGAATGCTCAGTAACATTTTTAGATCTCGCACTAATAGAGAAAGGCGAAGGCCTCATTATTTTTTTGCAACTGCGTGTGTAGAATGGCATGCTGACAATATTTTTTTCTCGGCAGTTAACTTTTCATCAGTTACACCTCTTTTTCTCTTCAACACGGTAAAAGTTTTTGTTTGGTGTGGTTTTTTTCCCTGACTTAAAAAGACTATGTACTTTTACATAGGCTTTACCATATGACGTACAGGGAAGACTACCATCAGGACTGGTGGCAGCAGCTGCTTGATGATCCTGTACATATGTGGACTGCTGTGAATACATTTTAATGAGACCGAAAGTACTTGAAGTGCAAATTCAGAAATATATAGTGCTGGTATATAATAATTTCGACACCAGAAAATAGCTTTGTTCAAAGAGGGGAATATCTGACACCCCAAACACCTGTAGTGTAAAATTCAGAAATATACAGTGCTGGTATATAATTATTCAGCACCAGAAAATAGCTTTTTACTACAGGGGAATATGTGACACCCAACACTTGTAGTGCAAATTCAGAAAGAAACTGTGCTGGTATATTACAATTTCTGCAAGCAGAAAATAGTTTCTTTAGGAGGGACACCCAAAACAGTTTGTAATGTTTGGAAAAAATGCCTCCTCTATACTCCTCTCTTCCTGCTCTAATCACTGCTGTATTAACTGCTGTAATAACTGTTCTCTCCCTGCTCGAATTCTGCGACCTAACCCTTCTTTCTCCCTCTGTCAAATGGCGCTGGGTTGCTGTGGAGGCGGATATTTATGCATTTGAAACATCGCGAGAGAACCGGGCTCCGAGATCCGACGACGTCACAATGACGTTTTGCCTCGTTTTGAATCCCGAGCTGGCTCTGCTCGGTACTCGGGTACCTGAAGTTCAGGCGGGTTCGGTTCTCGGGGGAACCGAGCCCACCCATCTCTAATTAAAACCACTGACAAATGAAGTGAAGAATATTGATTATCTCGTAGAATGGCACCTGTCAAGGGGTGGGATATATTAGGCACCACATGAACAGTACGTAATGAAGCTGATGTGTTGGAAGCAGGGAAAATGGGAAAGCATAAGGAGCTGAGTGACTTTGACAAGGGTCAAATTAAAATAGCTAGACGACTGTTTCAGAGCACCTCTAAAATGGCAGGTCTTGTGGGGTGTTCATGGTAAGCAGTGGTCTTACCAAAAGTAGTCCTAGAAAGGTCAACCTCACTGAGGCGTGGCGAACGAATGCTATCCCTTCTGGTCCAGTTCTGCAGAAGAGCTACTGTAGCAAAAATTTCTTAAAACTTAATGCTGGCTATGAGAGAAAGGTGTCAGAACACACAGTGCACTGTAGCTGCTGACCAGTCAGAGTACCCATGCTGACCACTGTTCACCGCCAAAGTCGTCCACAATAGATGGGTGCCAGAACTTGACTATGGGGCAATGGAAAAAGGTTGCCTGGTCTGATGAATCACTTGTTCTTTAACATCATGTGGACAGCTGAATGAGTATGCATCATTTACCTAAGGAAGAGGAAGAGATGGCACCGGGATGCACTAGGGAGAGAACGCAATCAGGCGGAGGCAGTGTGATGCTCTGGGCAATGTTGACATTCATGTGGATGTTATTTTGACATGTACCACCTACCTAAACATTGTTGCAGACTAAGTACGGCCCTTCATGGCGACGATATTCCATCATGGCAGCGGGTTCTTTCAGTAGGATAATGCGCCCTGCCATTCTGCAGAAATTGTTCAAGAATGATTTGAGGTGCATGGAAAAAAGTTCAAGCTGTTGACTTGGCCATCAATTTTCCCAGATCTCATTCCAGTTGAGCATCTGTGGGATTTGCTGGAAAAACAAGCCATGGGGGCCCCATCTCGCAACTTATAGGACTTAAAGTATCTGCTGCTAACGTCTTGGTACCAGATACGACAATACACCTTCAGAGGTCTTGTGGAGTCAATGCCTTCACGGATCAGATCTGTTTTGGGGACATAAGAGGGACCTACAAAATATTAGACAGGTGATTTAATGTTGTGGTTGGCCGGTGTATTTTCAAAGCTAATTTAAAATATTGGCGGGTTTGTAATTAAAAATAAGTGAAAAGTCCATATGTGTGTTTACTTCTTTCATATGCATTAGGTCACAAGACCAAACCACATTGCGGAACTTGAAAGGTAATCACAGTAATGTTATCTTTTGGCATCACTGTGGATGTCAGTATTGATGGAAAGACCAGACAGACACAAAGGAGACCCGAATCAGGTGTTTGCTTCCAGGTAATAGTATTAGATCCATGGAAAATTTATTTTAATCTTTCCCTTCTTGTATTTTACTAGCAGATCCTCTGGATAAGTTAGTACTTTCAATAGGTAAGATGTAGTAGTTTCATCTCTCCTGGATTAAAATTTTGTAAATGAAAAATAGGAAAAAACCTTTATGGAGTTTTGTTTTCCACCTTCAAAGAAATTACATCACTTTCAATTTTCAAGGATTTTCTACATCATGCATTTAACAGATCTAAACAAAAATGTGTGCACATTTATTTAGAAAAGTAGCAATTTGTGTTGCAGCTACCTACCCCTTTCCATTTCCTCTGCTTTACATATATTTTGAGTATGAATAAAGTTGTACAGATGAAAGAGAGGGGAGTGGTGATTTTCCGAATAATGCATGTCAGAACAGTATATAATACAGCAAGTCATGGAAACTATTGTAAAGCCATTCAGAAAACAAACCAA
This sequence comes from Mixophyes fleayi, assembly GCF_038048845.1. Lineage (NCBI taxonomy): Eukaryota > Metazoa > Chordata > Amphibia > Anura > Limnodynastidae > Mixophyes > Mixophyes fleayi. The sequence continues at coordinate 142,683,868 of NC_134404.1, read as the reverse complement.
AAACCAAAGTGAAGAGTATGTAAAGTAAGAGACGTAGAATGATCTAGATCAGTTATGGGCAACAAGATACACTTTAAGGGCTGCATATTACCATAGAAACTACATGTAATCAAATAAAGTGGTACAATCTTTAATTACATATCCTATATTTAAATGTAAAATAAGCAAGTGTTTCAAGCTATGGTAAACAAATCTGATAATTCAATGTAAAATCTTTGGCTGACCAGATTTTGCAACAGTATTTGAGATCTAGGGGTATATTTACTAAACTGCGAGTTTGAAAAGTGGAGATGTTGCCTATAGCAACCAATCGAACTCTAGCTTTCATTTATTTAGTACATTGTACAAAATCACAGCTAGAATCTTATTGGTTGCTATAGGCAATATCTCCACTTTTTCAAACCCGCAGCTTAGTAAATATACCCCTAGATGCAAGGCTGGAATAGGCACAGTATAATTTTGCAGAGAAGTTTCCATCATGCATGTTATGTTCACATGACTAATTGCAACAACTTTGCCGTACACTGGTACATAGTCAAGCCTGCATAAACATTCCATATGTTGGTTTAATTAAGTAAGCAGGAATTATCAATCTTATTCTGCTCTGTGACTCACCGAGCTCCACCCTCTACCACAGCTGTTATTAAATAAGAACAGCGGCCATGGATGAAGTTCATTATGCAGCGAAAAAGAACTAGTACCAATGGGGCAAAAACAGGAAGTACCTAGGGGCTGCATGTGAATACTTGTTAGGCCGCCTGTTGCCCACCATTGTTCTAGATGCTTATGTATAAAAAAAAATAAAAAGGCCAATTAAAAAAATGGTAGAGGCCTGGGCTGTATTTTAGTGCAAGGATATGCTAAATACAGCTAATGGCACAAGTCCAAAGGAGAAACCTTCGCCAAAGTAATAATATGGGGAAAGGATGAAACTTAGAAATCTTAATTACATTGGAGAATTATTTAATCCCACTGTCTATATGATTAAAGGAAAGAAACTGTACCTGTTGAACTTACTCTTTTGGGGCCTTACAAATTAATTATATTCAGGGTTTAGAAAACACCTATTCTCAATTGCTACTGGTAGTAGCTTTTAAGTAAAATTAAGTCAAATAAATATATAAATAAATATAAATTATCTCTTAACACACTAATACACTTCTTTCATCAGCCCACAAATATAAACGCTTACAAATTCCCTGCAGTTTATTTCAAGTAAGTTGTTGCTGAAAGCTTTTTCTGTCGTTCTGCCTTAATATGAAAGTTATTTATTTTTTCGCAGAGAAATACAAATCTGATTCTTCAGGTTGATCAATACAAAGCAAGCAAACAATTTACTCCAAATAATCTTGTAATTTGATTAAAACTTCCTTGAGTAGTTCATATTTGTAATAGTGTGTAAAATAACATCTTGCTGCTGCAGATTTTAGGTAGAAAAGTGCCATAAGTATAAAATAAGTTAGATCTCCTTACCAACATACTATTTTTTTTTAATAAATTGTGAACATTTTATTTGAAACATTGGGATGTGTGCCATTGGAAAAGTGTAAAGAGTTATTGCTTTGCTCTGCTACTTACCCACCTACTAAGTCTGTGTTTCTCTACTAATTCTGTACTCTTTTACAAAAAACATGCTGCAAACTATGGAGAACTAGTTTTCTCAAGAAACATAACCAAAATATTAGAGTCTATCATAACAAAACAATATATATACTACAATTCATTTTTTTTTCCAATGGAAGGTGCTATTAAAATATAAAAACGCTAGCTAATAAAATACAAATTATAAAATATGTACTTATATATTAATATTATAGTACTGAATGTATTTTTTTACCAATGCATATCCCAGTCAATGGGAATACATATCCCTGTCAATGGGAATACATATCCCTGTCAATGGGAATATTGTTCATCTCTGAGTTAATTGTCTTTCCTGTCTTTCTCAAAAATGGTCTTTACACAATATTTTTAACAGTGTGAAAAATATACCCAAATTTTTGGGTGTTTTACGTATAATACATTAGATTGCCAGGAAATTACATTTTAAAGCTGATTTAATTATTTAAGTATTATTATTTAAGTCTGACTTTCTAAATCGAAATAATTCATTGGTATGACTTTTGTCTTTATTAACTTTGATAAGTTTGGTCTTTTCTGATAATTTCTGTTATGTGCAAAGTTTCCACTTCAAAAACCATAGTGCTACATAATACTGATCTAAGTCCAAGGGGAAATCTAAAGAAAGTAATTCTGGAGCTGGAGCTGGGCAGGTTTAATCATAATTCCCCTGAATGGCTTCCTGGGACCTTGTTTGAATTAAATAAGTACAATATTTGCAACATATTAAAGTGCATATATGAACATAAAATCCTATTTCCCTTGGGAATAAATATGATGCATTAGTCAAGGTCAGCAAAATCCACAATTGTATATCTCTCACAAATATAACAAAATGGTTCATTGTTTGTCTAAATAAATTGTATTTTTATTCTGTCTCGGGGTTATGGACACAAATGCTGACACAATTGCTGAAATTACCACAGCAATATCTAGCTGGAGTGTAATCTCAAACTATAGAGATTTAAGTAGGTATATATTCAAAACCCACTTTATTTTTTATATTTATTTGTTATTTATGCATTCTATATACAACATAGCACTCATTATTGGACATATAAAGAAGGGTTTTTTTTATAGTTACAGGGAATATGTTACTACACTCAGTAGAGGTTTTTTGTAACATAGGAGACACATTTTTTTTCACATAATCCAATCAGCTTTAAGCTATGTAATGAAAGATGGACATTGAAAGCAAGTGTCTGTTTTTATGCTTTTGTTTTACGCAAATTTTGCACCAACAGATGAGCATGTTATTGTCATAGAAATGTGGCACAATCAAGAATCTGTCACATAACATGTCAATCATGCTGCCTGATCAGTGTCCTAGTCCTGACTCTGTGTGACAGCCCCCAAAACTGGAACTGTCGCAGCATCAACAGGACTGTTGGCAGACTGGACTGCTCTCTCTTATCTGTTTTTTTCAGCTCTGAGAACTTCCTGCTGATGGTGCCTTTAGCTATATTGCTGATTGACCAGACACTGAAATATAGGGACTGTGTTTGAAAAAGGAATAGGTACTATTCACTTCCTGGAAAGCAATACGTGATCATTCTAGGGGGAAAATGTATCAAGCTGAGAGTTTTCCGGCGGGTTTGAAAAACCAATCAGATTCTAGCTATCATTTATTTAGTACATTCAACAAAATGATAGCTATAATCTGATTGGTTGCTATAGGCAACATCTCCACTTTTCAAACCCGTCGGAAAACTCTCAGTGTGATACATTTACCCCTAGGTGTCACTTGCCCCAACCCTTCCCAACATGATTTCAATAGCACACACATTTAATACTGATACTCCAGCATCCTCATTACATTAATGCCTTCACTGAATTACATATATACCTCACATTACATGTATAGCCCCCAGCACACACATTACATTAATAGCACTTTTATTACAGTAAATGCCCCTCAAGGCCTATATTACATTAATATCCCTCCCACTTTACATTAAGACCCCTACGGCATTACATAAATACTCCACTTTACATAAATAGCTCCCAACTCACACATTACATTAACAGACTGCTATTACACTGAAGGTCCCTCAACCCCCTACATTACATTAAATGCTCCACTATATAACTTAATACACTACCTCACACACATTACTATAATACAACCTTCCACATTGCATTATAACGCTCTCCCACACTTATTACATTTTACTTTATTACATTATAATAAAATCTCCCACTAGATAATGCCTTATCTGCAGAGCTTTAATGTTGAGGGAACCAGACTCTGCCTGCCTACTACAGGATCTCTGCACACATGGGGAATCATGATCAATCACTAAAAACTGGAGGGTGTGACAGGCCCATGTGAAAGTGAGGGAAAGGAGGGGAAACTGAGAAACAGGAGGGGTGGTATAAGGAGGAGCAGAAGGAGAAGAAAGAGGTGGACAGAAGGGGAAGGGGGTTAAATGTCCTGCTGATTACAGTGGGAATCAGCTCCCTGTCCTGATTGACTGAGCACCCTGTCTGTCAGCTTAAGCATCCTTCCTTAGACTGACAGTCTCTGACTTGAGCCAGTGGCTTGGAGACATAACTAATACAGTAAGCCATTGCATATAAGTAGCACATATGAGTGTGAATAAAACTGTAAGGACTCACAGAATCTAGCAAAAGACATGACAAGAAGGAGGACAGAGATTAGACAAATATGAGACAATAGGTAGAGAGGAACCAGCCTGTAAGAGCTTATATTCTAAAGGAAAGGGTGGTGAGAGACAGTAGGAGCATTTGGTATACAATGGAAATGCAAGATGGTCAAGAGGGGGTTAGGTAGGTGAGCATGAAGAGGTGATGTAAATATGTGGACATAATTTCATATAAAATAGTCGATAGTCTAATGAATTAATTATTGTCAGCTGGAGGGATAAAAACACAAACAGTCAATCAGAAGTGACTAGATATTGCCATTGATAATAATCGTCATCATTGCATAACTTTGCTCCAGCCCTACATCACCTGCAAGAAATTCACTTCCTAAAGGGCATATCTTCAGATGCAGTGAAAATCATGCATATTCTGAATGGTCAGAACTCACACCAAACTGTCACATTACTCCTCCTTAAAAAAAGTGTCTAGAAACAGGCAACAGCTGGTAGTTATAAATGGGGCAGGTGAGGGAGCATTAAATGTGAATGGGATGTTAAAATTTAGAGAGCTCTACTGAAGATTTAATGTTTATATTTTATTTTGTGCTTTTAATTTTGTTTTGAATATCTCTTTTTGACCCGATCACGTAATCAGAGGTAACTATATAAAGAAACACTAGGAGACTGTAGCCAATTACCTTGAGAAAGATCCCGTGGCTTGGATCGAAACGCGTTGGTAGCTATATCCGTGATTTAAACCTTCCAACTGAGGATCCTATCGTAATATACTTGTCGGCACAGGAATATCCGTGGTTGTGGAGTTCGGCGGTACGTGTTTTCCCGCTGATTGACATCTAAGTGTGAAACTCCGCTATCTCCATCGTGATAGTACTCGCATTTGCTTGTTTACCACAGTGATCCCCATGCTTATTATCTATTACTTTCCGGTAGGAACGCCTATGTTTTTATTTAATAAATTATTTTATTTACTACCTAAAAGAGATATTCTTCCTTTTTTTGTATGACCTTATGGTGAGACGTTCGAGGATAAAAGATTGTGGTTATCTTTGAAGTGCCATTACTCAAGAATATATGGTGTAAGTAGAACCCCCTGCAGGAGATTTCCCACACCATATGATAATTAATCACTATATTCGGTGAAACATCTATCAACTATAATGAAATATTATTGTCGGTGAAGGCATCTTCTAGGCTCCACGGAGTCACTACTCACATTGTTATATATGACGATCAGGGCCAGACTGGCCATCTGGCACTTCTGGCAAATGCCAGAAGGGCCGATGGCTGGATGGGCCGGCCCGACTCCTCCCATCTTCTTGGTGGCGGGTTCCTCCCCAGGAATCAGCCACCTCTGCTGCGCGCTCCACAGGTCCCTTCACTATTATGCTGTGCACAGGAGCACTGGTGAGTTTCCTGGGTTTTTTTGGGTTTATTTTTTACTGAAGAGGGTGGGGGGCGTAGCCCGCGATTTTCGGGGGGGGGGGGGTGCCGCAAATTTTCGCGGGGGTGCCACGATTTTCAGGGGGGGGGGTCGCGGTGGTGCCACGATTTTTTTGTGGGTGTTGTGTGGGTGCCTCCATTCTCGCACGGGGGGGGACAAGAGTGTGGAAGAGCCATGGGGTGCTGGAAAAGGGGGTGAGATAGCCAGAGGGTGCTGGGAGAGGGGGTGAGAGCCATGGGGTGCTGGGAAAGGGGGTGAGGTAGCCAGGGGGTGCTGGGAGAGTGGGTGAGAGCCAGGGGGTGCTGGGAGAGGAAGTGAGAGCCATGGGGCGCTGGGAAAGGGGGTAAGATAGCCAGGCGGTGCTGTGAGAGGGGGTGAGAGCCAGGGGGTGCTGGGAGAGGGGGTGAGAGAGCCGAAGGGGGTGCTGGGAAAGGGGGTGAGAGAGCCGAAGGGGAAGAGGTGCTGTGAGAGGGGTGAGAGAGCCAGGGGGTGCTAGGAGAAGGGGTGAGAGAGCCAGGGGGTGCTGGGAGAGGGGGTGAGAGCCAGGGGGTGCTGGGAGAGTGGGTGAGAGCCAGGGGGTGCTGGTAAAGGGGGGTGAGAGCTAGGGGGTGCTGAAAGAGGGGGTGAGAGCAAGGGGGTGCTGGGAGAGGGGCTGAGAGAGCCGAAGGGGGTGCTGGGAAAGGGGGTGAGAGAGCCAAAGGGGAAGGGGGTGCTGGGAGAGGGGGTGAGAGAGCCAGGGGGTGCTGGGAGAGGGGGTGAGAGAGCCAAAGGGGGTTTTGGGAGGGGGGGTGAGAGAGCCAAAGGGGAAGGGGGCGCTGGGAGAGGGGGTGAGAGAGCCAGGGGGAAGGGGGCAGTGGGAGAGGGGGTGAGAGAGCCAGGGTGGTAGGGGGTGCAGGAAGAGGAGTGAGAGAGCCGGGGGTAGAGGGTGCAGGAAGACGTGAGAGAGAGCCAGGGAAGTAGGTGGTACAGGAAGATGTGTGAGAGCCAGCGGAGAAAGGAGAGAGGGACAAAGGAGAAGATGGTGCAGGGGCATAGGTAAAAGAAAGTGTAAAGGGAGAGATATCTTAAGAATTCGAATGTCAGGGATGCGGCTATCATAAAACACAAGTAATAATAAAGAATGGAAATGAGGGGACAAATCAGGCATTCATACTCCATTCACTTATATTTTCTATACCCCAACTCCTAAATTTCTGCTTCAACTACTGCCCTCTATTCCTGCTCCCGACTGCCTGTGTGAGCTGACAGCTGCTGATCCCTCCTCGCCCAGCGCACCCAGTTGGAGAACAGAACACAGGATGCCATAATCAGGTAAGTTCATATATTTTCTCTTGTGCAATATGTTTTTAACCATCCTTTCTTGAACTGGGGATACTAAAGCGTATCCAATAATGTTTAACACTATGTATTGCTCATTATTGCGCTGTAATGTTTTTTGCATATTTATCTGTACAGAGATTTTCAACTAAGAGGAAAAAACATTGCTTGTCATAAATTTTATCTGTAATTGTGTCAATATATCTATTTTTGTTTGCATTGTAAATGATGTATTAAGCTGCTCTTGGGACTCACACTCAGTATCTGATATGCTGTACCAATTTTTATTTGTGAATGAGTTTTTGTCTGAGCTTTACTAATGATTTGGGGGCACTACTATGGCATAATGTTATTTGTGGGCACTATTGTGGCATAATATGGTTTGGAGGCACTGTTGTGACATAATATGATTTGTGGGCACTCCTGTATGGTATATGTTTTGGGGGTACTACTATGCCATAATATGATTTTGGGCACTTCTGCATGGCCAAATATGAATTTAGGGTAATACTATGTGGCATAATATGACCTTGGGGCACTACGATGTGGCATAATATGAACTGGGCACACTACGGTGTGGCATCATATGAACTTCTGCCAAAGGCAAGTCTTTCATTGTTGAATATGATGGGAGCCCAAAGAAGTTGTGGTGTATCGGGGCCCAAAATTCCTCTTGTCAGCCCTGCCTGTGAGTCAAGGGGGTAGACGTCTCCAGGTAAATAATCTAAATGTTTCCTATCTAATCAAACTGATGGATCACATCCAATTATTTCTCACCCACCTCCTCTATCCCCCTTAATTTATATACTGTGTTATTTAAAATGAATAGAAAAGACGCATATCCAATTACTGTAGTAAAACAAAAATATTTTTCTCTGACATTTTGCTGCAGATGGAAATACTTTTAATGCGGCCGTGTGGGTTCAACTGATCATTCAATAGTTATGTTTTTTTTAGATATATGTTAGTTTTATTTCATGTGGAATGATTCATGAAAATTCTGCCATTACTATTTAATTGAGGGAAAAGGGTACCTGTTACCTATATGTGTGTGTAAGTACTCTGTTCGTTGTTGCTATTTTGTGGGAGATTTGAAAAAAGAAAAACATTGTTTTCTACAGTGGCATCTGTATAATTGGTGGTATTGCTGTAGTATGGGTGGCGTGCTGGTGGCAATGTTGTAGTGTGTTTGGTGCTTTGTATTGCTAATAAGTAGGAGAGGGTATTGCTATAATGTGGGGGGTGACGCTGGACGCTGTAATGTGGGGGGTGATGCCGGTTGCTGTAATGTGGGGGGTCATGCTGGACGCTGTAATGTGGGGGGGTGATGCTGGACGCTGTAATGTGGGGGGTGATGCCGGTTGCTGTAATGTGGGGGGTGATGCCGGTTGCTGTAATGTGGGGGTGATTGATGTAGTATGAGTGTGTGTGGGGGGTTATTTATTGCTGGAATTTGGGTACTAATAATGTATTGTCATGGTATTTATTGATGTAATTGGGGTGCTAATAATGTAATGTTGAGGGTCATTAGGAGAAATAAATACCCCCCCACACACACTTATACTACATCATGTTGTACTGCGCCAGCATCAGTGTGCAACAATATAGTGCATGGAGCCCACAACACGTGGGCCTGTGTGCTTTAAATGCCAGGGCTGATTTTTAGTCCCAGTCCGGCCCTGATGATGATATATTTATTTGTTACACAGAATTACACTATTGTCTATTTTTTTCATTTTGTTTGTTCTATTACCTTTGGAAAAGGAGGATAGTTGAAAAGAATTGAATACTGCAATATCAGTGAATATAAGTATCTTCCTTTACCTATTTCTTTATATATATATTTTTATATATTTATATTTTCCTACATCATGTCCAGATTGTTACATTAGTCTTAGAGGGAAACCACAGCGCAGAAAATTGATCCACACTTTTTTACGGAATTTAATCTTGGTGTAAGGTACATAGATCATACATCTGCTGCAGTGGTATATATAGCGCTGTAAGGGTTATTGATCATCTATCTATGAAATTAAATGCTGCCATATCAGGGGAGTAAAATGTAGAAATTGGGGAGATACGGTGTTGGAGAGAGGTGGAAAGCTGTTGAAAAAAGGTTTCTATGGTTATAAGGAGGCATGGTAGAGTCTGACAGTCTGACAGCAGAGAGGTTAAAGTACTGGGGGTATTCGTCTAGCTGATAATTGATTTTTGATGCAATGATTTGAGAGGGGGGAGTGTTAGGGAAATCGGAAACTGAGCATAGTCTAGGGAAAACAAGATCAAGGCAGTGGCTATTCCGATGAGTAGAGGATTCAACCCACAGGGAGAGGCCGAGGGAGGAGGTTAAAGAAAGTAGGTTGGAAGCAAAATTGGAAGGTAGATTAATAATGGGGAATGTCGGAAGATAAGAAGTGAATAAGCCATTTAGAGAAATGTTCAGGAAAGTGTTGGTGTTGTTCAGGGGGCGATAGATCACAGCAACATGCATAAAGAATGGATTGAAAAGCCAAATAGAATGTATTTCAAAAGATGTGAACGTGAATTTTGGGACATTTGGTAGAACTGTGAATGTGCACTGTGGGGAGAGAAGTAGTCCAACCCCATCTCCTTGTCTGCCTCCAGGTCTGGAGGTATGGGTGAAATGGAGGCCACCATGTGAAAGGGCTGCAGGTGAGCAGTGTGTGATTGTGTAAGTCATGTTTGGGTTATTGCCAGGAAGTTGAGGTTGTTTGAAAGGAAGAGGTCATGGATCTGGATTAGGTGATATATCACCAGCTTACAGAAGCAGAGATAGAGGAATATAGAAAAGATATTGTAAGATGTGGGACCTTTTTTTTCTGGCAATAGGATGAGGCTGTTCCAGTTAGTGAATATAAATAGGAAAAATGTTATGAGTGTTAAATAGAGGTAAGTGGAATAATGAAGGCTCAATGTGGACAAAGGTATGCTTTACAGGAAGGGTGAAGGATGATATAGTTCTAAATATAATGCCATGAAAGGAGAGTAAGAAAAGCAATTTGTTAAACATTGGGATTTAAGAGTAAAAGGCAAGAAAGGAAATAAAAGAAATACCTAGTTGCAATGTCCACTACAGTTAAAAAAGTGAAGTCAAGTTGGAGCAGATGTAGCTTATTTTTGGATGGCTTCAATTGTTCTTCAATGTTTGTTCAACTGTGTTGTTTAACTGTATTGTCTAAACACTTTGTGAGAGAAACACTTAATGTAGAAAATATGCGTCTGTCCCCCTAGACCAGGCTTGGCTAACCTGTGGCACTTCAGGTGTTATGAAACTACAAGTCCCAGCATGCTTTGCCAATACATATCAGCTTATTGCTGGAAGGGTACTATACCCTTCCAATATCACCATCACCACCTCTATGCCCATCACCATCACCACCTCTGTGCCCATCACCACCTCTGTGCCTCTTCACCATCACCACCTCTGTGCCCTTCACCATCACCACCTCTGTGCCTCTTCACCATTACCACCTCTGTGCCCTTCACATCACCACTTCTGTGCCCATCACCACCTCTGTGCCATTTCACCATCACCACCTCTGTGCCTCTTCACCATCACCATCTCTGTGCCCCTTCCCCATCACCACTTCTGTGCCCCTTCACCATCACCACCTCTGTGCCCATCACCATCACCACTTCTGTGCCCCTTCACCATCACCACCTCTGTCCCTCCGTTGTTTTACTTACCTTTCCATTGGCTTTCTTCTCTCCGGCGCGCTGCTCCTCCTCGGTCAGTCCAAACAGATTTAAAAAAAAATAAAAAAAAGAGTCACGTGATCGCTCGTCGGCAGCCTCTTCTCCTCTCTCTCTATCACTGAGACACTGAGAGGAGAAGAGGCTGCCGGGACCCGATTCGCGGCACCCGACCCCCCCGCGAGTCGGGGGAGGGGCCGAATTTTTTTAAAAAAATTGCTCCTGTCCCCCCCAACTGTGCCCCCCAAGAGCCGCTAGGCCCTAGGCAGGTGCCTAGGTTGCCTAGCGGTGAATCCGGCCCTGGTATACCCTTCCAATATATAGCAGCTTATTGCTGGAAGGGTATACCCTTCCAGCAATAAGCTGCATTTATATTGCCAAAGCATGCTGGGGCTTCTAGTTTCACAACACCTGGAGTGCCACAGATAAGCCAAGCCTGCCCTAGACTGAATGCTAAGATATAAATGCCCTCTTCTGTGTGCATATATTTTCCTGTGTATGGTCAGGTCCATTCTATACTGTGAAGACATTATAATTTGCCTCATTTTTAAATCCAGTATATACCTTCACTTTATTTTTATTTTTTAGTAAAAACATATAAGTATAGATTGTTATCAGCTTTAGACTATAGTAAGTCATTTAGTGCCTGCAGGGGATGCAACACTTGAGGAACTAAATTGAATACTTGAATGCAATTTGGAATCCTAAATTACTACTACACCTATTAGAAAATTACACTTGGCCTAGTTACTTCATTAAATGAATAAACTTAAAATTAAAAAGGCTTATGTGATGTGCCTTTGTGTTCCTAAAATACCACTGTGCCCAAGGTCATGCTTGGCAACACAGGATAAGCATATATGAGTATTGCAGCAGGCAATCAGACTAGAAAAACTGTGGTAATTTTCTAACAAGTGTGTGGCAACAGTCATAGCAACCCATTCAACTATAATGGGGTTCCAACAGCCTTGCATCTGATGTCTTATTTTGCAGATGTAGTGAAAGGATATATCTGGACGAAGATACAACAGTATTACAGATAAGCTTTTATAATTTTTCCTTCTGGTACGCACATTTACATTGGAGTGCTTTGGTAGAGGGTTCCACATATTTAAAGTGATTACACTGTTGTATGATTTTTTTCTGTTGATCCCTATTTCCATGAGAGGACTCTGACATCCAGAAGGATCATCTAACCAACACAACCAGTTGTTAAAGTGTTGGTTTATTCCTCTTTCTGGTACACATATACAGTAAAATATTTTGTATATACTAAAGGCGCCTACTCCATACTTTCTTTGGAATATATATATATATATATATATATATATATATATATATATATATATGTATATAAATATATATAGTGGCAAAGAGAGGGGTAGTCTGCCATATTTTAGGAGGAATTGTAAGGGTTTAACTGATAAACTGCAGGATGAAGTAGCAGATAAGGTTACATTCTTCAAGGAACATACACACAACATTTTTTCCCCCAGCACACTGCTATAGCCAGCAACAGATCTGCCATTTCTACTGTAGATAAAAATGCAAAAGTCTTTGTTGCACACATTTGCAAATGTATGTTTAAGCCATCCTGCCACGCCAAGGCGCTTTTGCTAATAGGATGGTCCTACTCTAAACAATGAGAGTCCCTATATTTGGGCCATACATATGTGTTTTTAAATTGAGAGCTAACTTACCAAAGAGGTACCGCAGAAGCCTCCAAATAGCAATCCAATGTCAGCACTCCCCCTCAGCTACTGACACCAACATGCCTCTCAAACAAATACAAAAGTGGAAGTTGCTCAAATCAATTTATAGGCCATAACAGGTGCTGAAAGGGTGGGGTTATCCTGCAAGGAACATACACACAACATTTTTTCCCCCAGCACACTGCTATAGCCAGCAACAGATCTGCCATTTCTACTGTAGATAAAAATGCAAAAGTCTTTGTTGTCAACAAAGACTTTTGCATTTCTATCTACAGTAGAAATGGCAGATCTGTTGCTGGCTATAGCAGTGTGCTGGGGGAAAAAATGTTGTGTGTATGTTCCTTGCAGGATAACCCCAACCTTTCAGCACCTGTTATGGCCTATAAATTGATTTGAGCAACTTCCACTTTTGTATTTGTTTGAGAGGCATGTTGGTGTCAGTAGCTGAGGGGGAGTGCTGACATTGGATTGCTATTTGGAGGCTTCTGGGGTACCTCTTTGGTAAGTTAGCTCTCAATTTAAAAACATATATGTATGGCCCAAATATAGGGACTCTCATTGTTTAGAGTAGGACCATCCTATTAGCAAAAGCGCCTTGGCGTGGCAGGATGGCTTAAACATACATTTGCAAATGTGTGCAACAAAGACTTTTGCATTTTTATCTACAGTAGAAATGGCAGATCTGTTGCTGGCTATAGCAGTGTGCTGGGGGAAAAAATGTTGTGTGTATGTTCCTTGCAGGATAACCCCACCCTTTCAGCACCTGTTATGGCCTATAAATTGATTTGAGCAACTTCCACTTTTGTAAAGGTTACATTCTTGCAGACTAAGGGCTAGATTTACTAAGGTGCGGGTTTGAAAAAGTGGGGATGTTGCCTATAGCAACCAATCAGATTCTGGCTGTCATTTTGTAGAATGTACTAAATAAATGAAAGCTAAAATCTGATTGGTTGCTATAGGCAACATCCCCACTTTTTCAAACCCGCAGCTTAGTAAATCTAGCCCTAAGACTCCTAGGTTGAACATACACAGGTAGAAGACAGGGTCTAATAAGGTAAGCAAACTAAGAAGAGGGGCTTATTTTATTTAAACATGTATTATTCTATTTTGCTATTGTGCGGTACAACGGATGCCGAGCTAGTTGGCCGGTGTCTCTGTAGGGGATCTATGTCTAGCCAGAGCTAGGGTCACCTAGTGTCATCTTGACAAGAATGTGCTGTGGATTACTGGTGAAGTGTACACTAAAAGCACATTTATTCAAGAAAGAAGGCACTGTGTCTGTTATCTAACAGTGTCAGTATCACCATATATATTGTCAAAGTGGTGGTATGCCATATGATCACTTCTCCTACTTCCTTCATGGTAAAACTAATAAATTCCATTAATTTACATTCCCATTACATTTTTCATATTGCCAGTTGTAAACGTCTACATTTACATTATATAGATAGAGAAAAAGGGAGTAGGAGAGAAAGAGCTAGGTATGTGTGTGGGTGAGTGTGTTTGTGTATGTACCTTTTAGCTAGAGATGGGCGGGTCCAGTTTCCCAAGAACCGAACCCACCCGAACTTTGGGTATCCGAGTACTGAGCTGAGCAGCTCGGTACTCTCCCGCCCGTTCCGAATCCAAATCGAGGCCGAACGTCATCGTGACGTCGTCGGATGTCGGGGCTCGAATCTCGCGATACTTCAACTTTATAAATACACGCCTCCACAGCAATCCATCGCCATTTGACAGAGGGAGAGAGCAGGGTGTAGTTACAGGCTGATTAGAGCAGGGACAGAGAATTCAATATTCTTCTTGCAATTGCTCTAACAAAAATCGCTAGAGAAGAGAGGAGGATAGAGGTTTATTATTTTTTGTTAATATTTGGCACTCCCCAGTGCTTTTTGGGGTGTCCCCCATAATTGTGCATAAATATTTCTGGCTGTCAAAAGTCATGTCTGTCAGCAGTATCTACCAAATAATTTTTAGCACTCCTCAGTGCTTTTGGGGTGTCCCCCATAATTGTGCATAAATATTTCTGGCTGTCAAAAGTCATATCTGTCAGCAGTATCTACCAAATAATTTTTAGCACTCCTCAGTGCTTTCGGGGTGTCCCCCATAATTGTGCATAAATATTTCTGGCTGTCAAAAAGTCATATCTGTCAGCAGTATCTACCAATTAATTTTTAGCACTCCCCAGTGCTTTTGGGGTGCACTTCCTAATTGTGCATAAATATTTCTGGCTGTCAAAAGTCATATCTGTCAGCAGTATCTACCAAATAATTTTTAGCACTCCTCAGTGCTTTTGGGGTGTCCCCCATAATTGTGCATAAATATTTCTGGCTGTCAAAAGTCATATCTGTCAGCAGTATCTACCAAATAATTTTTAGCACTCCTCTGTACTTTTGGGGTGTCCCCCATAATTGTGCATAAATATTTCTGGCTGTCAAAAGTCATATCTGTCAGCAGTATCTACCAAATAATTTTTAGCACTCCTCAGTGCTTTTGGGGTGTCCCCCATAATTGTGCATAAATATTTCTGGCTGTCAAAGTCATATCTGTCAGCAGTATCTACCAAATAATTTTTAGCACTCCTCGGTGCTTTTGGGGTGTCCACCATAATTGTGCATAAATATTTCTGGCTGTCAAAAGTCATATCTGTCAGCAGTATCTACCAACTAATTTTTAGCACTCCCCAGTGGTTTGCGCTCAGAATGGATTCAAAGCAGTCCACATATGATCAGAATGAGCAACCAGGTTCTGTCACCAGTCCTGATGTTAGTGTTCCCAGTACGTCATCTGGCCAAGGCAATGTCAAACAACAGAGTGTTTCCAAATTAGTGCAAAAAACAAAAACCCAAAAAAAATTACTGTATTGAAGCGAAAAAGAAGTGTAACTGAGCAAAAGTTAAGTAACGATAAAAAAAAAAATTGCAAGCATGCCATTCTACACACGCAGTGGCAAAGAGAGAACGAGGCCTTCACCTTTGGCTATTGGTGGCAGATCCCAAAAAGTTACCTAGCCTACAATTGGTGCACAACTACTGTTACGCGTCAAAGCCGAGCTGCAAGATAACAATGAGGCATTAGAGGAGAATGTTTACTCTGATTCATAAATGACAACAATCCCTGTGGAGAGTCCATCCAACAGTGGGATGTCTAATCGTGAGCAGTCTGCTGATGTGTGCCTTAATAGCCTGAGTGTAGCCGGTGATACCCAAATTGAGGATGCCACTTTGGAATTAGAAGAGGATGAGGGGGAGATTTGTGTAGGCGACGAGGGCGCTAATGAGGATGTTGATGAGGATGAGGTTGTTTGTGTAAGTCCTGCACCAGTGGCAGCAGTTCTGGCACGTGACAAGAAAAAGGCCATTGTCATGCCTGGGCATAAAACAAAAAAATCCACTTCTTATGTGTGGAATTATTTCTACCCAAATCCAGACAACAATTGTATAGCCATTTGTAGTGTATGTCAAGCCACAGTCAGTCGAGGGGGGGACCTTAACCATCTTGGAACCTCGTCTATGTTACGCCATTTAACGAGAATTCATGGCAAAGTGTTGGGAAAAGCTGAAAGTTCTTCCCAAAAAAATACAAGCACTCCATCATCAGCTAAGACCCTCCGCTCACCGACATCCCGACGGCTACAAAATACACTCACCACACCATCCTCATTAATATCCTCAGTAGCGCTCGGAGTTAGCCCGGCATCCCACTTAAGGCTGGATGACTCCTGCACTATTATTGATTCCTCTGAAGAAAGCGTTAGTCCTGCTGCTGCTGTTGCTGCTGCTGGGGGTGAATCGTCATCCCAGAGGCAGGTCAATAAAATGAGCAGTCCTACATTTCAGCAATTAACTGTGAAACAATCATTTGCGAAGGGAAGCAAATATGACAGCAGTCACCCAGTCGCCAAGCGAATCACAGACGCCATGGCTGCAATGTTAGTGTTAGATCTGCGTCCAATCTCCACAATAAACGCAGCTGGTTTTTCACAGTTAATTGAGGTTTTGTGTCCGCGTTACAGAATTCCATCGCGACACCATTTCTCCCGTAAAGCAATTCCACAACTATAGCAAAAAGTGTGTAAAAATGTAGAGATTGCGCTGAAAAATGCCATTCTGCCCACTGTTCACTTAACCACAGATATGTGGACAATTGAAAGTGGCCAAACCAAAGACTATATGACTGTGACAGCCCACTAGGTTGGTCATTCACCTTCACCAGCAGGAACAGCAGCAGCATGTACACCACTACGTAACATTTGTCACAGGCAGGCCACTCTTTGTATCACCGGCTTCACTAACAGGCATACGGCTGACAATTTGTTACGCAAACTGAGAGATGTGATTGATGCATTGCTTATACCACTCGGACTCTCCCCAGAATATGTCATTTCTGATAACGCCAACAATATAGTGCGAGCATTACAGCTGGGTGATTTCCAACACATTCCCTGTTTTCCTCACACCATCAACTTTGTGGTGCAGAGCTTCCTACGAAATAACCGTGAGGTGCAGGAGATGCTTTCGGTGGCCCGTAAAATTTCAGGCCATTTCAGGCATTCAGCCACAGCATGTAGGAGATTACAGCAGCTCCAAGAGCAGTTTAACTTGCCCTGCCACCAACTTAAGCAAGAGGTGGTAACTAGGTGAAATTCCACCCTGTACATGCTTCAGAGGATGGAGGAACAGCGCAAAGCCATCCAAGCATATTGCACAAGCCATGACATTGGGAAAGGAGGGGGGATGTATTTCACTCTTGCACAGTGGGGAATCCTTTCAGTGCTGTGCAAGGTGCTGAAACCATTTGAAGTTGTGACGTGTGAGGTGAGTGCAGACTCTGCTAGTTTGAGCCAAGTCATTCCTTTAATTAGACTATTGCAAAAGCAGCTTGAGAAAATGAAGGAGGAGCTGAAAGCAAGCAATTCAGCAAAGTATGTTGGCCTTGTCGATCAAGTACTTAATTCGCTTCACAATGATCCTCGAGTTATTAAGATCTTGAACTCGGATCAGTACGTTTTGGCCACTGTGCTTGATCCAAGGTTTAAAACCTACATTGAGTCTTTACTTGTAAATGAGCGAGATGTGAACTTTTGCAAGGAGCTATTGCTCAGCAAGTTTTCCGCTGAACTAAGCCTCGGCTTGACGACGTGTCCTCCTTCACTTTCTCAAGCTGCTGCTGCTCGTAAGAAAATAAATTTCCAAAAAAGAAGCAGGGAAGATGCAGGGGGCAGACCAGAACAATTTAACATCTGGGCTGGTTTGAAGGATTTTTCAAAAAAAATTGTCACTTTGCCCATAACTCCATCCAATACGAGTATAAACATGCAAAGTTTATGCTGGCTATGATAGAAAGGTGTCAAGACACATAAAGACTGCGTATGGGGTTGCGTTGCCACAGATTGGTCAGGGTGCCCATGCTGACCCCTGTTCACCACAGAAAACTCCTACACTGGCCGGAACTGGACTATGGAGTAATAGATGGTGGTGGCCTGGTCTTATGAATAAGTTTATCTTTTACATCATGTGGACCACTGGGTGCATGTGTGACATTTACCTGGGGAAGAGATGGCACCAGCACAAACTATGAAAAGAAGGTAAGCCGGTAGAGGCATTGCGATGCTCTGGGCAATGTTCAATGTACCACCTACCTAAACATTGTCGCAGACCAAGTACACTCCCTGATGGTAGTGGCCCCTCTCAGGAGGATAATACATCCCGGCACACTGCAAGAACATTGGCAAATTCCCCAGATCTCAATCCAAACAAGCATCTGTGGAATGTGCTGGAAAATCAAGTCAGAGCCATCGAGGCCCCACCTCGCATCTTATAGCACTTGAAGTTTCTGCTACTAACGTCTTCTTGTCGGATACCACAGGACACTTTTTGAGGTCTTGTGAAGTCCATGCCTCGATGGGTCAAAGCTCTTTTGGCGACACGACCTACAAAATAGGCAGTTGGTTTTAAGTTTGTGGCTGATGTATGTATTTCAAGTATTGTAATGATTATAGTATTAACAGGTGTTAATGTGTTTAATAATCTTTTTTTATCCATGCAACTTTATATATACATATGCACAGTGTGTATACTGCCGGGTGTTTTTCTGCATACAGTAGGTGCCGTATAGGCAGAGCGTGCTTAGACCTGTTTTCAACTAGAAACATTTGTTGACATCCCCTTGTTGAATACAGGCACCAACGAGTTTAAAGAAACCGTAAATTGCTCTCACTTTGCTTTTTTTTTTAATGAATCTCAGTCCACTATCACAAACATGAACATATACATATATATATATATATATATATATATATATATATATAATGTTATATGTGGAGCTAGCATTCTCTGTTTTTAATGTGGAAGGGCAGATAGTACAGCATATCCCTGTTTTTTGTCTATACAATGTGGGCAACCCCGCCTTACATCCCAATCTGTACATGGAGAGTGCAGAAGATCTAGGTCTTTCTGTATATATGTATGTATATATATATATATATATATATATATATATATATATATATATATGGACAAAGGATTCAGATGCTTGACCATTACACCAACAGGGACTGTAATGACGCTGTATTCAAATCAATATGCTTTAATATGGAGTTGATCTCTGTGACGAAACAAGTTGTTAACACTTTAACCAGCCTGTTCCTCGTTTCTCACATAATGTGGATTATAGCAAGTACTTTTTAAAGCCCTTGCCTTTGTTCCCCAGTTCAACAGAGTACAACTGCAGTGTCTAATTACATGTGAATAAGAGGACATTATAACTCATTGTAAATATGTATATTGGTTATTGTATATTGTTGATGTGGCAGTGAGGTTGTTATTCATTGTTCTTAAAGGGAAGCAAGGGGGGTTATGGGTAGGGACTAAGTTGCAAGATACTGGTGAGGAGGAAGGCTAAATAGTATCCACTGTTCTCACAAGACTACTCCAGACGTTTGGTCTACAATCTGGCAGGGAGGTTCTGTAGAAGTAGAGCTCATCCTCACTTCCCTCTCCAACCCCCCTAGTTCAAGACTCACCAATGTTTAACAAGGAGAGGTCCAGGGAGGGGAAAGCACTGTGGAAATTTGACCTTAGATATAAGGAGCAAATCCAGGGGGTGGATATATTCATTCTGGAATTCGATTAATGGAAAGTGCAGTGTAACTGGTTTTGAGCTTTCATTCTCTACCAATGGACTACAGCTGCAGCAAAGAGAAGAACTCCATGAGTCTTTACGTCAGGACATCTAGGTGACTGTAGCTCCTTAAGCTAGTGGGGTTAGGTACAGATGATGTGGCTAACCTGCCTGGCATTTGTTTTTGTTTGTACATAATAATCTAGGGATTGTTTTTATTACAATAAGTGTATTGATTTACTTTCTAACTGCATTTGCCTGAGTGACTAATAAGAACCTTAGAAGGTACTGGGTAGGCTTCCCTGGCCTAGGAAGGCACCCGTGGTTGGCCAGCCAGAGTGAAGTGGGTAGAATTGGGCCAGAAAACCTGGTATCGTCACAGTCCCCCTTTTGCAGCAATAACAGGCTTTCCACAAGATGTTGGAGTGATTCTGTGGGGATTTGTGCCCATTCTTCCTGTAGAGCATTTATGCGGTCAGGCACTGATGCTGGATGAGAAGGCCTGGCTCACAATCTCCGTTCCAGGTCATCCCAATGGGGTTGAGGTCAGGGCTTTGTGCAGGCCAGTCAAGTTCTTTCACACAGAACTCATCAAACCATATCTTTGTAGTCCTTGCTTTGTGTACTGAGGCACAGTCATGTTGGAATAGAAAAGGCCCTTTCCCAAACTGCTGCCAGAAAGTTGGAAGCATAGCAAAATGACTTGGTATGCTGAAGCATTAAGATTGAACTTCACTGGAGATATGGGTCCTAGCCCAAACCCTGAAAAACAGCCCCATACCATTATCCCTCCTCCACCAAACATCACAGTTGGCATAATGCAGTCAGGTAATGTTCTCCCGACATCCGCCAAACCCATACTCGCCCATCTGACTGCCAAACAGAGAAGCATAATTCGTCACTCCACAGAACACGTTTCCACTGCTCCACAGTCCATTGTCATTGTGCTGTATACCACTCCATCCGATGCATGGCATTGGTCTTGATGATGTGAGCCTTGCATGCAGCTGCATCGGCCATGGTAACCCATTCCATCAAGCTCCTGTTGCACAGTTTTTGTGCTTACATTAATGCCAGATGAAGTTCGGAACTCTTCAGATATGGAATCAGCAGAGCGTTGGCGACTTTTATGCACCATGCGCCTTAGCAGTCTTTGACCCTGCTCTGTGCTTTTATGTGGTCTTCCACTTCGTGGCTGAGTTGCAGTTGTTCCTAAACGCTTCCACTTTCTAATATCACTTATTAGACCATGGAATATCCAGCAGGGATTAAATTTCACGAACGTCTTATTGCAAAGCTCTTTAGAATGACCCATTTTGGATCACAGATGTTTGCAAATGGTGACTGCATGGCTTGTTGCTTGATTTTATACACCTCAAGAAATGGGTCTGATTGAAACACCCCAATTTAATAATTAACAGGTGTGGCCAAATCTTTTGTTTATATAGTGTATATACATTTCTACATACTGTAACAGTATAGGTTGTTTAATGTTTGGGGTGAAACTTTTGCATTTTTTTGCTTTCCTTTCTAACCAACATTAAATCATTTTCCACAAGGAGCTATACATTTAGTGGTCACTTCATTAGGTACACCTTTGCACCTGCTCGTTGATGCTAATATCTAATCAGCCTGTCATGTGGCAGAAACTCAATGCATAAGCGTATACACAGATGGTTGAGAAATTCAGATGTTCAGACCCAACACCAGAATGGTAAATAAATGTGATCTAAGTGACTTTGACCTTGGAATGATTATAAATATAATTTTTGGGATCTAAACGGTATTGTACTACATGTGATTTTTCTTTTCTGCATACCAATATTGGTAAATCTACTTGAAAGTATCAACATAGATATTGTGGAGGAAAGAGAATTATCAAGTGATTGGATACAACATCTGTTTTATGACTTATGTTGACTATAATACTTACAGCAATATGTAAGATAGATTGTTAGCCAGAATATGGTTAATAGTTGACAACATTTTCTGCATAAATTGCATTGTTAAAGCCTGTATTCTGTACAACAGAAATCATACCAGAAAAATGTTTCTACTGTTTATAAGGAATTTGTTCAGATTTTAAAGAAGTTCATGTTCATAGCCTTCAGGATTAGGCATAGTAGCAACAGCTAATCTCAATACAACAAATGCCCATCTGGGCCACTTAGGATTCAAAATAATTGTACATCGTCACAAATGTTTTGTTTGACATAAAATGATTGTTTGATTTATTCGGCACAAAACATTTTTGGGGCTTTGATTTGTAACAGGATAAAGATGAATACAAACGGAGCAACATTTCTGAGAGATAATTGTTATTTTGTGGATTAGGTATGAAAGAGTCTAATCTGAGATTTTGCATGAGGAATGGGGCATATGTCGAAGAATAAAGGAACACATGAAAAAATGTACTAATTGTCACTAAATCAGTAAGAATTTTCCACTAGCATTCTTCTTGTCTTAATTCTTTTTGTTATCATTTCCATTTAAAAAAAACCCGAAAGATTAACTGAATCCTACTTTAAATCAATTATTTACGTGTGAATTACAATATGATGTGCTATTTTGGATGACAGTCCCCGGCAATAATATAATTAAGATTTTGCTTTTACTATCTATGAACATTTTGTCTAATTAAACAGAATAACATGAAAAAATAATTAGGAAGTTATTATTTTATGCATTGTACAGCAGTACAATACTATCCCTTCATTTTATAAAGAGACATTTTTGACAGATGGAATATCTATTGTAATCAATTAAAGAACAATCAACAATCATAAATCATTTTGCAGTGGACTTGAGCAGCTGCTTTTTGTGTCCTTTTTTAGAGACAATGGTGTCATTTACTATCACAGGCACAGCAGAACAGCAATGCTTATAAATTGAATATGCATTACTTCAACACACATGTAACTTGTATTAGCATTTATTGACAGGAAGATTTATGTTATATATGTTAAGAATGAACTACAAAAATAGTGATTTAAACTGATATTTTTCATCAATTAACTTTCAAATTGCTGAATCTATTAAAGAGAAATAACCATATAAATCTCATGTTTTTTCAATAATCTATAAACTTTTTTGACAGACATTGCATGATCACTGAAATCACAGATTTCTGCAGAGTTAAGTATGAAACAGAAGTAATCAATCTAAGTTGCTTTGGGGGTGAAAACAAAGCCTGTATAACATTGCAAAAAAATGGGAGAAGCCAACAAATGATGTGCTGATATCCAAACTATTCAGTATAATAAAATGAAATGATTAAGTGCAGATTATGCAGTATACAAATAGAGCAGAATTGATTGCAGTAATTGTCTACAATATCTAACAACTTATGTGTACCTGTCACGCAGTTTAGAAATATAGACCATTAACCTGAGTGAAAGCCTTCTTGCAATGTACAGTGGTTAATATGCATACTACTCATGATTAAGCCGTTCCTTCCTGCTTTGTATCATAACTGCCTCTGACATTATTTAGATAAGCTATTGGTATCAGCAGAAGTACTTTTGATACTGTAACCCCAAGCAGTCATTCTCCTGCTCCTGCCAGTACATAGGCGGTTCATACTCATTAATATTCATTAATATTCATAGCTGACCAATTTCTCACATTTTATTTTCTGATGATAATTTGATTTATTTAAGAATTCTTGGTACAGATCAACCAAAAATACTCTAACTGTGAAAACAGGCAAAGACAATAATTGATTACAAGGCAAGTATTCACCCCCTTTTTAATACTTGGTAGAAGCACTTTTAGCTGCCAAAACAGCTACGAGTCTAACAGCATTGCAGATCTGGACACTGATATTTTTGTCTATTCATTTGGCTATATTAGCCAGTTTCAGCTAGGGGACTGTAGATGAATAGCATTTTTTTGCCATTAAAATGTGTATTTTAACATATGCTTGGGAAACTGTCCTCTTGGAATATAAATATTTTCCTGAGTCTGCAGCATTTTTTCCTTCAGGATTTTGCTTTGTCCATTTTGCTTTCTAATGCAACAAGACTTTCAGTCACTAAAACAGAGAAACCTCAATACCATAGCATTATGCTTCCACCACCGTGTTTCATGGTAGGGATAGTGTTATTATAAAGATGTGCAGTATTAGGCTTGCCCTAAACATAGCCCTTAGAATTGAGGTCAAAAAGTTCACTCCTGGTCTTATCATAACATTTTTCCATTTGGTATTTGATTCTTCCAACTGATTTTTGGAAAGTTTTCATGTGAGTTTTCTGCAACAATGTTTTTCTTTTTGCCACCCTCCCAAGTGAAGATATGCCAAAGCTATTGCTGTTCAATGGACAAATGCAACTACTCTTCATTTTTCTTCATGATGGACTTGGCAATACTCTAATATGTATTAAAACTTGATTTGCTTTCAATGACCTTTGATATTTATGATATAGCACTTGTTTGGAAAGGTACTAATCAACTGTAGAACACTCCACAGGCAAGCGTATTTACTTTGAAATCAATTGAAACACTTTAACTGTACACAGGTGGACTCCAATCAATCCATTATGTTACATCTGAAGCCAGCTTATTGCATCACAGTGAGGTATTTCTTAGCAACAGGAGTGATTACTTACATAATCAATTATTGTCTGTATTATATTTGTAATTAAGCTGTTTTGTCATTACACAGTATTTTGTTTTGATTAGTAGTAATATTTCCTAAATACATTTTTAATCCATAAGGTAAGAAAAAATATTTAAAATTCTGAGGTAGGCTAGTACTTTGTATAGCCACTGTGGGCCTGATTCATTAAGGCATGCAAAATGAACATATTGTGCATGTCCATATTCAACAAGGAGTGAATGTAAATGATATGTCTGTTGATAAATACAGGTCTAGGTGTGCTCTGCTCTAACAGACAAGACACTGCATGATAAATCCAATACATATGTAAAGAATAAAGTCCAAAAAAGAAAGCACAGAAAAAAAGTTCAATTAATTTCACCTGTTAATAATATAGTCATTAATGAAAAAACATTAAAAAGTTTTGTTATGAATGTTTACTGTATATCAAATTAATTTTGCTAAAAGTTGCTTCTGATTGCGGATACAAGGTCTAGTTTACATACAGTATGTGACCATCACTAGTAACCGGCATTTACATCTGACCTGTAGCTGGTGCAAGTGATACGACAAATAAACACGCACCTTGGAGATGCCCAAAGCTTGACTTGAACATTGCTGTTTGCGCTTGAGCTAGGCACACCCTTGCTGTACACTTGTAACACCACTTAGGTGGTATGTAAATCTACCTTGCATGGGTTTTCTTCACCTTGATAACGTCTTGATAGACGTTTCCAGCAGCTTCTTCTTTTCCCATGCCACAGCAGAGACAGGTGAACCCAAACCCCCAATACACAATAATGAAAATAAAATAACCGGATATTTATTTTACGGGAACCCTTTAATGAAGTCTAGCTTCCTTCAAGTGAAAGTTAATGTCACCCTGCACAGCTAGCAAGATAATTGTAGCATACACATTATCACATTAAACAGCAAAATGCAAGCATGCAAAATTTAGTTTCCAGTCTAAACAGTAGTTATCTCCAGTGTGACAATCGCCCTAAATAATGACAGCACCAATTATCTATGAATTAAGCCTAGATTGCTCGGCACGGCTCTGTCAGCATCTACTGGAGGTAACTGTAATTTTAAAAGGCTTCCCAAACTACTATTACTTCACAAATATGTTATATGTATTAGTCTCTTCACTGGCCAGGCTTTGACGGTGCACATTGATGTAGATTAGATGCTTACAAGCTTTTTAAATCCTGACCTGGAAACGCTGTATAACCTGCCAGTCCTGAGCGCTACTACTGCTTGTCACAATTAATACACTGTTAGATATGATGGGGCACAGTTTTGCTGATGCATTGCACGAGCAGCTAAAGCAGGCATTCCTGTTAGGCGTAGCTGCTGATATTTAACTGGACTTGGGAATACACAACTGACTGACTCCTGTGTAATTGTAATTATCTTACAGTATTTCGCTGGATGACAGAACAAAATGTCTGACTCCGTAGATCACTAATGGTGGACTGTCTCTAACTCCTCTGCCTTATAGCTCTTCTTCTCTTTGCTCAGTATTCTGCAGTATTTCGAGTGTAAAAAGCTGTCACTGTTCTCTGACAAACTCTTTTCTGGGCAGGATAATTAAGTCTATGTAAGTTTAACTTTGCCAAACATTAACTGTGTAAAAGTCTGTGAGAGAAACTAACTTGTCATTTGTCACATGTACAGACAAACTATTAATGGTTGTCTTCTCTTACTATATCCTTATGACTCCTGGGTACAGGGAATATTCATTCTTGTCTGACTGCTTCAGGCTGTACACCCAGTCCTGTAGTATATCTTATATCTTCTGGTTTCTCCTCAGCATTCCAGCTCAGTCAGTCACTTCCGGCTCCTTCTCCATCTCTCTAGCAGTCAGCTGGCTTTCACCAGCACAACGGTGACAGCTTCTTTCTCTCAGGTGGCTCTCACAGTACTCTCCTGCTCTCTCAGCAGGTCACATGGTTACTTCCCACAAAAAAAGTTTTTCATCTATTCTCAGGTATAGGGTCCCCCATTTTACAAGTGATGCCACCATTATAGATATATAGTCCTTTTGTAGGGAGTCACTATTCGTGAGTGGGGTATCACACATTGACTAAATGCATATGCCCATTCCCCTCTCTGCTACGCTCATTAAAGCATAGGTGGTTTGTTGAGCTCAAAGATGAATTGTAGGACTGGTGTACGATCCGGTTCTGGGCAAGCACAGAGCAATTTTACGCAAAATACGGCAAGTATCAGCATTTACGTTTCTTAATGAATCAGACCCTTTATGTTTAGTTATTTTCTGTGTAAGTTTATCTTGGGATATTTCCGATAAGTGTGACAAATATTCAGTGCCACATATTGTCATTCTCTCCAATAATATCTGCTCCTTCTGTACAGCTATGGGGAATATGTATATGCAAGGATTATCAGAGCATGAAATTACATTCCTCAAAATAACCTTGCACCTGCAGTGTTTCTGTAAAGATTCTTAACTGTTTCAACAATTGAATAGACTGTGCTGCACTTTCTGCAGTACACCACAGTGCACATGTCACAGAAAAGCACAGCCAATGAACTTTCACAGTGGGATTCTGATCTATCTGATTGGTACAACTTAGTGATCCAAATAAAATGTATCACTAAAGACTGCTTCATCTACATAGCCACACTTGGTCAACACAATAAGCCACAGTTCCCATGGAACCAAGACGTCTGGATCATTTCTATGTGCATTTCAAAGTGAAAGTCTGGTGCCAAAATTGTATGTAGTCTCTACATCATTGATTCCATCAGTTGCCTTTTTAGTATAATATTATGGGATTTGCTACTATTAGCACTATTTTCACATTTCTGCTTGGCACTATTGTTTTTCATTCAGTCAAGTTTTTGTATCAGCGCAACAAAATGCAATTAACTGTTGTGAAGTGAAAGGTGAAATTGAAGTGTGGAATAAAGTCTTTACACCTTTATATTAAAGCCAAATGAAGAAGTCTACATATGTACACTAGCTCACACACCTAAAAAATAATATTTCAGTTATCAGTTAGGACAGTCCATCATTTTCATTGGTATATAGTTGCACTTTTAAAATCAACTTGCACGTTATGTAAAGACATAAATGACTGCATTTGGGGTTCATTGCACACAATTCCCTTGTCTCTGACAAAAGTGAACATGGAGTAACAGAAGTTATCATATATATATAAAAAAAACTCTGTAAACGGTCATGTCAGTGGTATTTTTTTTTCTGAAGATCTGCTTCTATGCATGTTCTGTCAAAGTAACTATAGGATTTTATTTTATTTGTCTCTTCCATTTTCTTTACCTTAGTTGGCATTTATTCAGATTTAACAAAAATTCTGAACAGGTCTTTTAAAATCTATAAAATAAAATGTTGTTCGTTGTTATATAATACTAGCTGAAGTACTGGGCATTGCCCAGGTTTAATCTTCCAGTTAAGTTATTAATGAGTTGGATGTAACGATCAACATTGTAATATTATAATTAGCAGTTAAGATGTCATCAAAATCCATCCAGTGGAAGGTCCAGAACAGGCTCTCTGGTTCAATGTTCTGCCCAGCGTACACCAATGGGAGGTACGTCAGGGGACCCCAACCACTACATTAGGCATCCCATACATATTGCCCCTCCTCTGAAGATTTCATCCAAATCCATCTAGTGGAAGCCCCAGAACAGACTCCCTGGTTCAATGTTCTAGCCAGCGTACACCAACAGGAGGTCCGACCTGGATCCTAACCCCTTAAACCTGGGCAGGATCCAACTGGACCACTCGCATTGGTTTCATCCCAATCAGTGCAGGGGTTCCAAATGCATAACCGAACAGACAAACAAAAAAAACAGACCACTGACTTTTATATATAAAAGGTAATATTTAGCACTTCAGAAGCCTCTTTGCAGAGGAGTTTGAGGTAAATACAGTTCCAAGGAAGGGTATTTATATTACATAAATTACACATTTGTGTACATATACATAGAGGGGCTCATGTTGAGTCGAATGCAAATACGTTTTTGGTGCATAATACATTTTTCTTTTTTTGCAAACAGCCATTTGGTCAGTCAGCATGTGTCCTCCACACTTGCTTATACCGACAACTTTGTGTAGACTCCAAAGTTGTGTTCACAAATAATTAAATCCGGTTAATTTATACTTTGTGCTGCACAATCATGCTATATAATTTGATATACAAGTTCATGACCCAATTATTTAGATTTGCAATAAGCTGCCTCATACTTGGTTATATTAAGGGGAAATAATATGTTTAAGCTAAAGCAGAAACTTTATAAAAGGTGATATATATAAAGCATTTCAATTTATAAAGACTGACATAAAGGGTGACAATGATATTGATAGGTGGGAGGTACCTTAAGTTCATTTTTTAGGATAACATCAATAATTCTCATTTTTTTAATACAAGTATATGAATCTTCGTGTACCTTTGATTTATCTTGTCTGTGCTTCTGTGTATGATGCTCAAACTTCATACTTCAAAGCCAAAGAAATATTAATTATTTATAATTAAGCTGCATAGAAGACACTCAATTTACTTTTCATTAGCATTGATATCTGATTACCCAAATTGCCTTCAAATGTCATACCGATTAGCGTCATATACAGTGCATAGAATAAAATGAAGATGCAAAACTTATAATGAAAACTTTGCAGGATAGCCGTGACTTCAGTCATAACAAGATGAAAATTGGTCTTATCCGATAACTTTTCCAGCAATCATTTTATTTTATGTATTACTTGATTTGAAACAGCATATTAAATTAATTAGTTAAAATTACATAAATTGAAAACCTAAATTACTAATGATATTTATTATGACACATTCTTGGGATGAAAGTGAATGCTTGGAATGCAATGGCATTTTATTTAATATACAATACATTGTCCTATACTAAAACAGACTAGTAGTATGGCTAAGTAGTTACCACTTATGCCTTACAGCACTGGGGACATGAGTTCAATTCCCGACCATGGCCTCATCTGTGAGGAGTTTGTATGTTCTCCCTGTGTTTGTGTGGGTTTCTTTCGGGTGCTCTGGTTTACTCCCACATGCCAAAAACATTCTGGTAGGTTAATTAGCTGCTAACAAATTGACCCTAGTCTGTGCGTCTGTGTGTGTGTGTTAGGGAATTTAGACTGTAAGCCCCAATGGGGCAGGGACTGATGTGAGTTCTCTGTACAGCGCTGCAGAATTAGTGGCGCTATATAAATAAATGGTGATGATGATTATTTTACTGCTTTCATGATGATTTTTAAATGATGTTGATTGCTAAAAATCAGAAGACGACTATTGTATTAGGTCTAACATATATGTATGTCCATAGATGACTATACTTAAAATCTGTAGCAAGGATTACTTTAGACATATCACAATGTTTCACAGGGAGCCTGGAAATAGCTCAAAAACAGAGATGCTCAAAAATTTCACACCAGTTTGAAATTCAACCAAATTTGCACATGTGTTTGAAATATGGTCAAACATGTATGGACATGGTTTAACCAGCTTGACCAGGGTTGAACCTGTTTAACTTGCTCAAATCAAACTCGTTGTTTATATTTAATCAACCTAAATTTTGAGAAATTCTGGTGCAGTTTACATTTTTATACCAATTCGACAAACTGATTTGAGACAGTTTGGCGCTGGTTCAGGCATTTCGGCTCATAATTACCTAAGGCAAAAAATTATCTTTTTTTTTTTATTGACAGCTTTGTTATGAGCCTAAAAGCACAGATTCATTTTGTAAAAATAGTTTCAAACAAATCACTGTGTTCCCTAGGAACAAAAGGTTAAAGTACTTTGCTGCATGAAAGGAAGATTCATAGGAGGCCTTACCTTAAATGTTCAATGAAAGGTGCTCTGTTATAGATGGATGGACTATCAACACCTTTTTATTACCCTGTTAAGAGTTCAGTGAGGTAAATTATCAGTAACTTTCAGTAAACATCTGTTTTTCACTGTAAATGTCTGCTATTTACTAAGTAGTATTGTATTGTGTTATAGTTTTTCTAGCACTTTAAGAGGTAGGAAATTAATGTCATGACATTGGAATTGTGGTGTATGACATGGATTGTGTGATGTTGGTCAGGGAAGAAATCTTTGGAGTTTTAAGTATGTCACAAATTAATAATCACATTTTGTTCAGACTCTTATAAAACTGACTAATCTATCATTACAATACTGAGGACAAACCAAAGTTAAATCTACCACCTAAAGTTTAGTGTTACAATAACTTACACTATAGCTTAGCTTCAGAATTGTAAAAGTTAAAATGCATCTTAATGGACCTTTTTGCTTAATTTTATTATAGATATTGTCTGTAGTTGACATAAATGTGATCCCTTACACAGCTTAGGATGAGAAAACTAGATTTTATTATATCACTTTTTTGAATCTGTAGAAAATATAATTGCTTAAATATCAATTTTTACATCCAGAGAAGATTTAAGTTTTCTGAAATAATCAGAGTTGGACTTGTGTTCTATGTAAACTGGTAGCTCTAAAAAACTTTAACACAGAACGCTACAGAAAGGGTTGAGAGAAGTTGGGTAAACAGATGTAAGATGTTTTTCTATTAGGTATAATGTATAGACAACCAGAACCGGATGAAGAAAGATATAGTTTATTAATAGTTATTAAAATTTCTGAAATGTTGATGAAATTTAAGGTGCTAATTATGAGAAATGTCAGTATGCCTGATGTGGAATCAACACACAAGGAAGCAAACTTATAGTCATCTCTCACAAATAGTCATGGGGCCTGAATCCTCAAGGAACATAAATGCTGATGTGTGCTGTATTTCGCGTAAAGTTGAAGTGCTCATGCCGAGAATCTGACCCAATCGATCTTCGAGTGCAAAGGACCTTTACTACAGCTTACAAATTCATTGGTGGTACGGGGAGGGGACTGGGTGTATGCACGTAGTCAATGTACTGTAAGGGGGTGCCAAGCTTGAGCGCACGCAGCAGCATCCAATTCAAGCTTTCTGCCATATCACTCGCACCAGCTATAGTTCTGGTGTAAGTGCTAATTACTTGTAATGACGATCGTGCATGCAAGCTAGAACATGTGGTTGAAATCAGCAGCAATCGTAAAAAATGCATTTTATGTGCAATAGACATTCATAACATCCTAAAATATGTATTTTATGGGAAAAATATTTCTAAATGGTTTGTCATTAATAACTATATTAACAGGTGATAATTGTTTTTCTTTTTCTGTGCGCTCTTTTGTTTCTTTATATTTTACATGTATTAAACGTATCCTGCAGTGTATTATCTGTTAAAGCGGAGTGGACCTAATCCATATTCATCAACAGACATATCTTTATATCTGCTCCTTGCTGAATACGGACATATGTATGACAATTGTACGTGTTTTTTTTATTTTGTTTTTTAAAACGCACATTACATTCATTTTGCATTTGTTAAAGAATCAGGGCCATAGTGTCAATATCATGTGTCTTGTGTGGGAGAAAAGCTTGTGTCTAGTGACCGTTAGTCAGTGTGGTTTAAAAACAACAATAATATAGCAGAATCACACCAAAACAGAGGTTTCTTATTTTAGAAAGACTGACTAGTCAAAGGAGGAATCGCTCATATGAATGGGTGGAAATTTATAGGTGGAATAAACTAAACACTTTGTGCAAGATTTATTAGAAAAAAACAAAAAAAAAGAGAAAGTCAATATGGTTCCAGTATCATCTCTATGCGGATGATACACAAATCTATCTATCCTCTCCTGATCTTTCACCATCTGTGTTGTCTCGCGTTACTGACTGTCTTTCTGCCATTTCATCGTGGATGTCTTCTCGCCAACTCAATCTCTCAAAAACTGAATTAATAATATTTCCATCCAATAACAGTAGCTTCCTGTTTGACATTTCTATTTCTATTGATAACATGACCATAAATGTCCCCCCGCAAGCTCGCTGCCTAGGTGTAATCCTTGACTCACAACTATCGTTTATTCCCTACATCAACTCTATATCTAAATCATGTTACATACATCTAAAAAAACATTTCCAGAATACACACATATCTCACACAAGACACTGCAAAAACCTAAATTCATGCACTCATCATCTCCCTCATCGACTATTGCAATTCCCTCCTTACTGGTCTTCCCAAAGTCAGACTTGAACCCCTACAATCTATTTTGCACGTAGCGGCTAGATTGATTTTCCTTGCAAACCGTTCTTCCTCTGCTGAGCCACTCTGTCAGTCTCTACATTGGTTGCCTGTATTTCAACAAATCCAATATAAAATTCTTCTACTAACATACAAGACCGTCAACAAAATTGCACATACATTTCCTCACTTATCTCAAAATATCTCCCAACTCGACACCTCCGTTCTGCACAAGATCTACGTCTCTCTTCCACTCTCATCACATCCTCCCATTCTCGGTTACAGGACTTTTTCGGGCTTCACCCACATTGTGGAATTCCCTCCCTTGCACAGTAAGACTTTCCTCTAGTCTTCAAACCTTCAAGCGTTCTCTGAAAACCCACCTTTTCATACAAGCTTATGATTTTCCTCGACCACCATCTTAATCTCCCTAGGTTACCCTATTACCGCCTTCTACACAGCTAACACAAGACAACAACCCTCTGAGCAATATTGCCACACACACAGCCCACTCAATACTTTTACCTTCGCATTCTAGTTGGTCCATTGTGCAATATGATGTAGCACATACCTTGTGTTTCAAACTCCCATTGTCCTATAGATTGTAAGCTTGTGAGCAGGGATCTCTTGCCTCTGTCTGTATGTATTACCCAGTATTGTCTTATTAATGTTTGTTCCCAATTGTAAAGCACTACGGAATTTGCTGGTGCTATATAAAAAATGTTGATGATAATGATGGTTCTCCAGAGAAGTGGCAGTTGTTAGTTTACTTGACCTGAATGGTCATGTGATGACAGACAGAATGTGGAGTTATCCAGACTCCTAAGGTATACAGAGCAGTGGAACATCCAGCGCTCAAATCAGCGCTATTTGTAGAACTGGGACTGAAAGGTCAGATTACAGCAGCCAGAGGTGTTAATGTTAAGGAAAGTGCATGTAAGAAATATAGACATGCCCAATCAAATAAGGATAAAAATCTTAAAGCTAGTCTAAAGGAGACTAAACACACAATACAATGTGTTAAAGAAAAGAAAGAGAAAAAAATATTCTATGTCATCAAAGCTAGAGGATAAATATATCCCCTAATATACTGTAGACAGATATATATTAATTACAGTAGAGGCAATCAGTAAAGTATAAGAGTATTAAAATAACTGAAAGTAGTGCTTGCAGTGCCATTAGCAAACTTATCTAAATGCTGCTAACAGGTATAATTCTAGGTAATTGGAGAATAGAATGTGTAGCTTCCACAAAAAAACAGTGGGGAACAATATGATAAATATAGACCTGTGAAACTCCTATCAATAGTAGGGAAATTACTATTTTTAAAAGAATGACTATTGTCAAATTAAAGCTCAAAGGAAGCATGGATTTGTTTGGCTCAGTAGCTAAAGTTATACATATAGATGGGTCAGTGTATATAGCTTATTTTAATTTTATTTTTTTCATACAGTATGTCACAATAATTGAATTCAGAAATTGAAGCAAACATAGTGGAATAGATAAAGGGTTGGCTAAAAGACCGGAGATATTATTGTTAATGGTGCAATTATTAGTGACCAGTGGAGTACCTTAGAGATCATTCCTGTATTTAATGTATTCATCGGTAATACTAAAATGGTATACTGAAACCTGAAAAATATTAAAGCAGAGTCCAGAATGAACAATGGTGTTATGTGGCTGACGACAATTGGGGCCTTGTTTTACTTTAGATAATTTGAAGCCATGGATTATTATCGTAGATTTGTAAAGCACCACAGGGCTCTGCAGTGCCATACAGTAGGGAAAATAGTGCATACATAAAACAGACATACAAGGTAGACAAAATAAACGCACTCATGAAAACAAAGGCTATGAAGAAGCCTGCTACTTAGAGAGCTTACATTCTAAGAGGGCACAGCTGAAACAAGAGGAGCAAATGTGCGTGGAGATTGGAACAGTTGTGAGGGTGCAGTAGTTTGAATAGTGTTATCTGGGATAAGGTCACCACTAAAAAAAGATGGGTTTTCAAAGAGCATCTACAGATTTGAAGGTTGTGGGAAAGTCTGATTGAGCATGGTAGGGAATTCCATAAGTGGGGAGCAGCATGGGAAAAGTCTTGTAGGCGGGAGTGAGAGGTGGTTACCAGAGATGAGATGGTGCAGGTCAGAGGTAGATCTAAGAGTGGGAGGGAGAATAGCTTGATATGAGATTTGAGATGTATGCAGGACTAGCCTTGTTGAGGGCTTTGTAGGTAATGGTGAGTGAATTTGATTCTGGAGGACACATGGAGCCAGTGTGGGGATTTTGAAAGTGGTGCAGCAGATGTAGAGCTGGAAGAGGGGAAGAGAAGTCTTGCAGCAGCATTTAGGATGTATTGAAGTGTGGATATATGGGTGTCAGGATTGTCAGATAGGAGGTTTCAATTGGCAAGACGGAAGATTAGAGAATGGATAAGAGTTTTGGTAGCATGTTGAGAAAGAAAAGGGTGCATTATGGCAATGTTTTTAAGGTGTAGTCAACAGGACTGGGAGAGAGTCTGGATGTGAAGAATAAAGCAGATGTGCATAGTCAATTGTGACTCCAAAGCAGCGGGCTTTGGAGACCAAGGAAATTGTGGTGTTATTAATAGTGAGGGAGATTTGAGGAGAGCTAGTGACTCTGGCAGGAGGGAAGATAATATACTCTGTTTTGGATATGTTGAGCTTTAGGTAGCATTGGGGCATCCATGTGG
This sequence comes from Mixophyes fleayi, assembly GCF_038048845.1. Taxonomy (NCBI): domain Eukaryota; kingdom Metazoa; phylum Chordata; class Amphibia; order Anura; family Limnodynastidae; genus Mixophyes; species Mixophyes fleayi. The sequence continues at coordinate 142,648,871 of NC_134404.1, read as the reverse complement.
AGATAGCAGAAGGACAGTTGTTTACATGAGATAGTAGAGAAAGGAGAGAGGTCAGGGGAAGAGAACCCAACAGGTAATGTGAGTGGAGTGGAGGATGTGCCAGATGTAGAAACACAAAAGGAGCGGTTTGATATGTAGGAAGTGAACCAGGAAAGAACTGTTACTCAGGCCAATGAAGTGAAGGGTACGTCGGAGAAAAGGATGACCAACAGTGTCAAAAACAGCAGAGAGGAGTAGGAGAATGAGTATGGAGAAATGAATCTTAGCCTTTGCAGTAAGTAGATCATTGATCACTTTTGTAAGAGCAGTTTCAGTGGAGAAAAGGATGACCAACAGTGTCAAAAACAGCAGAGAGGAGTAGGAGAATGAGTATGGAGAAATGAATCTTAGCCTTTGCAGTAAGTAGATCATTGATCACTTTTGTAAGAGCAGTTTCAGTGGAGTGTTGGGGCAGAACACTGATTGCAGAGTCAAGAATGGAATGAGAGGAGAGAAGGGGAGACAGGCGTTTGTACACTAATTGCTCAAGTAGTTTGGAGGCAATGGGGAGAAGAGAAATAGGGCGGTAATTGGAGAGAGAGACTGAATCAAGAGAGGACTGCTTTAGAATTGGTGAAATGAGCACATGTTTAAAGGAGGATGGAAATGTGCCAGTGAAGAGAGACCAGTTGAAGAGTTGAGATAAAGGTGTGCATGCAGTGGAAGAGAGGGAGTGGAGAAGTTTGGACGGGATAGGGTTGAAGGAACAGGGTGAGATGAGTACAGAGACTTCGTCTTCAGTTACTGGTGAGAATGAATTAAGGTTGGATTGGGGAGTGTAGGTAAACGTGAGTAAGTGGAATTTGGCATAGGAAACATCTTGTCAAATGATGATTTTGTCTTTGAAATAGGAGGCAAAATCATGGGCTGTGAGAGAGGAAGGGGAGGAGGCGCAGGTGGGCAGAGTTTGCAGTATTACCAAGCAGTGGAAAAAGCCTGGCAAATATTTGGTTTTATTGGAAAATATATTCGTAGTAGGAAGAGGGAAGAGCCTACAGGTCACTGGTAAGACCTCACTTCAAGTACTGTGTATATTTCTGGATGGAGGTCCTGTCTTCAAAAAAGCATCAATAAAATAAAAACCAAATCACAGAAATGCTATTAAAATTGTGCCTAATAAAACTTGTCAGGAAAGACTTCAAGAGCTAAACAATGTATATCTCAGAGGTGAGAAAGAGAGGTAATATGATAGAAACATTCACATACATCAAAAGTATTGGAAGAGTTCAGAAAGACAGTATGTATGGAGGAAGACTAAAAGGTAACATATGCAGAAAGGGTGACAATTCATGAACACATGGGACAAATGCATTGCTTAAAAAAGTCCTTCTCAACCCCCCCCCCCCCCCTCAAACAGCTACAAAATACCTAGAAAATAGCAAACTATCTTCCTTATAATTTTGTGTTCCTATGTTTTCTCCACAAACGCAAACATTTTTGTACACAAACATATGCAGTCTTTATTTTCAGGGTTAAATGTGCAACGACACCAAAACCAATTCAAGATAGACTACTATACTTTAACTGTTCAAATGCTTATGACATGAATACATTCATGTAAGGTAAATTAGTCTATCTTATATCTTTATCTATTTACATAGCCATGTTACACACATATAATTGAAATGAGCCCTCTATATATCTGTACATTAATTTTGTCCTACTACTGTCTTATTGTGTGAGGTTACCAAATGTCGTCTTATTTACAAGGAAAAAGTTGCTGCAAACAGATGTAGGCTGTTCCCAAGTGTAAATGGTAAATAAAAGAGAACGCTGTTGCAGCACGCACATGGCTATCAGATAAAAGCCTTGCTGTTCTTATGTCTTAATACAAACATATATTTATTAAAAGTAGGCCTTAAAACACTTTGAAAACTAAAATTAAGAATATATTAAAAATTAAAAAATACAAAATAAATATTAAAAATTATTAAATACTAACCTAAGGACCTACAATTATTTACAGATTGAAAAAACAATTGATGTAAAAGTAGTGTTTTAAATGAGAAACAAAAGATCCACCATTTGCAAAGCAGACAAGTATGATAAAGGGTAATAAATTTACAGGAAGACTGGACTGGTTCCCAATATGGTAGGAAAAGCCACAAGTGTAGGTTTCCCTGTCATAGTGGAAGTTACTCCTATCTTGATGAGTGCAGGGTGGGAGGGACAACTGCTAAGAAAGAGCATGAACCCCCCCCCCCCAAATCCCTTAATGAAAAACCACATGTTAAAAATAGCAGGGGTTCATTCTGACTCCCCTGTATCCTCTTGGGCCAACTTTGCCACCTTGGTGGTCCCAGGATAATGGTAATGCTGTTGCCTGTTATACCAATATAGTATAAGTAAATAAAAAATTCTTTAAAATACAGTTCAATTGAAATAAACATTAAACACACTGAAATGAATAATGTTTGTCTTCTGATTAAAGTAAATGCCGGCAGTTGTAATTTACGTAATTTAACATAGTGACAGATTTACGGATTTAAAGCTGCAATGCATGACTAACCCTAACCCTAATCATAGTCCTAACCCTTAGATTATAGAGGCGAAGGGTCCTGGCATTGCATTAAATCCAGAAATATTAGTGTCGCCATAGTTAGTGACGTAAATTACACCTGCCGACATTTACTGCAATTGGAATCTATAGGAGGTGTGTCGGGCATGTACTGTATCTTAATTACGGTTAGTCTGCACTTGCTACTTATCGGCATTCTTGTAATCAGAATTGTTTTGTCAGTGTACATGTTGTTGTACTCATAAGCATCGCTAACATGACTACAACCGGAGCAGGGTATAGCTTTTGACCCAGACATGCTTTTTAAAAATGTTGAGTCCTCCTTTAAAACACTGCTAATATACGATTACAATTTAATCATTCTTAGTACGTTTCAGTTTTTCTGAAACATATAACATGAAATGACAAAGGTAAACATAAAACATTTTTATTCAAATATGCATTTACACCACTGGTATTTCTAGATGTATGCACAGTAAATAGTTATCAACTTTAATTCTCTTGCTTATTTTCATAACAAAGCATTTATTCATTCTTATCTGTGTCTCATGGAGTGCAAAGTGCTGCAGAGCTTAAGTCAACTACTTAACTTGAATTCCCCAAATAACCTTCTGCTAATTGTAAACAGCAGTAAAATAAATTTTGCTGGAGATCTTCAAATTAAAGACATTTATTACATATCCATTGCTATTTTAGACATGCATGCATATGAAAAGTCTGATTTGTTTGAGACTTTCCTCACCAGAAGCTACTTACCTGTTTGCTGCTTATGTATTACCCTTGATTCTGAACTGTTCTTTGTTCCCCTCTCCTAATCTGTATCCAAATACTGCTACACATCTAAAAAGCATTTCCAGATTATACATATATCTCACTGCAAACATTTTAATTCATGCACTCATAATTCCCCCGCATTCACTATAGCAATACCCTTCTTACTGGTCTTTCCCTAACCAGACTTTCACCGCTACAATCTATTTTGAATACAGTGGTTAGACTAATTTTAATGGCAAAATCTTTCTATTGCTGCTCTGCTCTGTCATTCCCTACATTAGTTTCCTGTATTTTACCAAATCAATATAAAATACGTCTATAGACATACAAAGTCATTAACAAAACTACACCAACATAAAACTCTTCTCTTGTCTCCCAACTTGACACTTCTGCTTTGTTCAACATATGTGCCTCTCATCTTCACTCATCACTTGCTCCCAATCTTGGTTATAGAACTTCTCTCAGTCTGCTCCCATTGTGTGAAATTCCCTCCCTCATAGAGCAAGACTTTCCCCTAGCCTGCAAAACTTCAAATGTTACTTGAAAACTAACCTCTTTAGGTAAGCTACCATTCACACTCCCGCCTGCTCCCTGTGCTCGGCCAATGATCGCCGCCTCTCCTCCACTCTGATCACCTCTTCCCACTCTAGAATACAAGACTTCTCCCGTGCTGCCCCCCCTTCACTGGAACGACCTCCCTCGCTCCATTCGTCTCTCACCCAATCCGTGCTCCTTCAACCGGGCTCTTAAAACTCACCTGTTCCTTAAGGCCTACCAACCATCCACTTAACCTCTCACCTCTTCTGGTTCTCCCCTGCCCCCTTTCTCTCTCCCCGTTGCTTCACTGGCTCCCTTATGTACCTGATTCTGTTTACCCTCCCTTAGGATGTAAGCTCGTATGAGCAGGGCATATCTTCCCTCCTGTCTCCATACCTGTTCTTCTGCTCCATCTCTACTGTATCTGCCTGCCTGGAGTTTCTGAAGTACTGGTACTTTGTGTTTATTGTTCTGTACTGTCTTACCCTGTACAGTCTACTGTTTGTACCATGTACGGCGCTGCGGAAACCTTGTGGTGCCTTACAAATAAACGATAATAATAATAATAAGCTTATTGATTTTCTGAGCCATCTTATTAACCTCCTTAGGCTATACTAGCCCATTACCACTGCCTACACGGTTCACTTTCTTAGCTAAAAAAAAAAAACCTCCTTCCACCAATTCAACACTGCTGTGTGACTGGATCAAATAGCCCCACTAAGCAATTTTTCCCATAACGATTTGACTGGACCTTTATGCGGCACTCAATCTCAAGTATTAAGTTCCTATTTTTCAATAGTTATACTCATTTTTTGTATGTGTTTATTTACAGTTTTAAAGTGCTGCAGATTGTCTGGGTACTATATGAATAATTGCTAATTGTAGCAATAATAATAATGAAATGTATGAGTTTTGTGTTTGATTTTTGATACAAAGCTTCCTTATAAAGTAGTATTGGGTGCAGCAAAAAGGGTTAAAGTCAATTCTAGAACTTAAACAATAATTTACAGAGAAGTGAGATAGGGAATGCAGGAATTAGTATATATAACAGATAAAAATGTGTTTTCCTTTTATCCAGTGTCATGTCCAAACGTGAGGTCTATTGATAGATATACCTATCCCATCCTGTTTGCCAATGCACTGTGTAATTACAGTTTAAGGATTTAGATACATTTCCACCAGCAACATATAGCAGAACAAAACCTCTGTCAGAGAAATGTCACTTTCATTTGCTTTTCTTTGCTAACAAAGACTGTGAGTAGTTAGCTTCAAGATAAACCCCACACATCAGCAGCGAAGATGGTAATGATTGCTGAGGAGGTCAGAATGCATGTGGCTGATTGGCTTAAGTGCAGCTCTCCAATCAATTTGTGTTGCTCGTTTATACTGATGGTTGAAAAATCAAGTGTAGGAGTGATGTGGATCACTGGCATAGTGATAGGTAACAGACTATGAATTTATGGGGAGTGATGTGCTCAAACTGGTTGCTTGTTTTAAGAAAAAAGTGTTGGCTTAGAGGGTGTGGCTACAATTGTGCTGCAATGTCAGAACCATAATAATATGTTATATAGTCCTTCATGTTGTATTCGCTGATGTACATTCGCTGGCTGAAAAACTTTAACCTGGGGGGCAAGACTCAGCTCAGCCTATATGCAGGTAGCTCAGTAACCCAGTCCAAGGCAGCCCAATATGGGACCAGCCAGCCCCTAGAGATAGAATTTTATTCAACTTTCAGAAAAGACAAATACAATAATTTTTGCCATAATCCCCCTTGCTTTTCAGTGCACTTTGTCTATCTGTCAACTAGCTTTGGTATTCCCTAATTAAAAAAAATGTTTTAGGCTGAGCTGTGAGCCACAAATGCACCGCTGTCTTCACCTCTTCATCAGATGTGAATCTTTGTCCTCCTAGGGCTTCTTTCAGGGGACCAAACAGGTGATAGTCCTATGGGGAAAGATCAGGACTATAGGGAGGATGCTTGAACACCTCAAAACCAAGTTTTTGGAGAGTGTCAATTGTATGAGCAGCAGTGTACGAATAGGCATTGTCATGCAGTAACACAACACCCCTAGTTGTGTTACTGACATTATCACTCTCCTTCACTGGCACCTTGAACCTCTTACTTTTGGGTGTGGTGTATAGCTGCTGCACCACCTCTTTGCTGTTGACTGTGATGGCTCTTTTAACTGTGACTGGTCAGGACTGCAGTGTAGCAGGCAGAGTTTTGCATCAGTGTCCTGGGTTCAACACTGGACAGCCGCGGAATGGATTAGTGTTAGGCCTTATCTGCAGGTCACAGAGCTACATTTGATAATTAGCATTGTAACAAAGCAAAATGTTTTCATCTTTTTTATTAACACTTACAAGAAAAAAAATAATACAAATTAAACAGATCTCTTGGAACAGAAATTATTTTCCATTCTACACTGAAAATTGTTTCATTGGCTTCAAATACATCTCTTTCCCATTCACAAATGATAGTAGTGTTCCCTAAGTTGTTTTTGCCTAACCAGCTAAAGTGATAAAATAATAATTAATCAATGCTTTATAATTCCATGCATTTTGTTTACATATATAACACTCTAGATTTTTTTTTTACTGAGTACACACATAGCCAAAATAAATTTTTGCTTCTAAGACATACCATAATAAAATATTGTGTTATTTATCAGACCTCTGGCATCAGTTCTATGTGTATATCCTTGTATTTTAATTTACATTTAATATAACATATTTTTGTTTTTACAGGACAAAATTGTGGAGGTTTAGTACAGGGTCCAAACGGTACAATCGAAAGTCCTGGGTTTCCACATGGGTATCCAAACTATGCTAACTGTACTTGGATAATAATCACTGGAGAGAGAAACAGGATTCAACTGTCATTTCACATCTTTGCCCTGGAGGAAGATTTTGATATTTTATCAGTTTACGATGGACAAACTCAACAAGGAAATTTAAAAGTCAGGTAGGACATCTTTATTTATTTTTAATGAAACTTTTAAGGGATTTCTGTAATTTCTTGTGTAATGGCTAATTGCTGGCTTTGACTGCAATTGGGCCATGGGAAAATTCTAAAGGGCTGTTCTGACAAAAGGGGCATTGTAGATTAAGATTGGCCATAGCTATGGCTAGCCAATCATGTCCTTCCTGCTCCTGCATTAAAACATCCATCCTCCCCTTTTAATTTCTGGTGCTCAATTGGTGTCAAATCCTTTAGTAATTACATATCCAAGTATTGTGGCAAAACCCTTTCACTACTGCAACATAATGTGATGGAACCTATACTCTGTACTTGATGCGTCACGGTGGTTTTTGAGAAGGTGCACTACATTTGGCTTTGGATGATTGGCTGATATAGACATTTTATTTATTTGTAAACTAGATAGAAGTGTGCACCAAAAGCAGTGCAAAGGATTTCATTGGTTCCATTGTCGGATATTGAATTAACCTTTTTTGCATTTTGGACCATAAGTTTTACACAATGCAAAATATCTTTTTAATTCCAGCTCAGAGGGTGCTCTGGGTGCTTAATCACTATTTACCACACTGTACTATTTGCACATCTTACATACATAAGATGTGCCTGGTTTGTAGTATGGCACAAATAACTCTATGTATGTTACGTAATACACAAATGTGACAGACTACAGTCCCAAAGCTTTCCAGAGAGCAGACGCAACAGCACAAAATTTGATAAGCACCTTTGCTTTGCAGTGGTTTGTTGCACAGTATTTGTGCCATATGTCTTCCAAAATTGCTGAAAAGTATCATTGGAATAGATACTACTATTGAATATAAGAAAGATATGTTATAAAGTCAGCAAAGAAAAGTGATTTGTTATATTTTCTCTCTTTGGACTAGGTAAATAACTCAATTTTCCTGTTAGTGTTCTATAGTAATTCAGGCTTTTTTTTTTATATTTGATTCCTACAATAGGAATGATAAAATATTTTTTATTTAAGTTTAAATTGACATCTAATATTACACCTATACCTAGACAGAGTCTGCATAATGTTTCCAGGAGAATGTGAGAACCACAGTTACTGACTTTTATCCATATCACGGTGTGGTTGGTCTTTCTAGCAATTGAAAACACTGTTTTCTGTGTTCAATTCAATACGGACATAGATAAGGTAGTGCTCTTATGTGGCCATGTTTCCCAGAGCACTTATCTGCAAACTTGGCATTTAGAGTGGTGTTGTGGCCTTCTCAACCTTCAAGCCCACATTGCTTTAAAAGCCTTAAATCAGGGTTATTTTTTACTGATATATTTAAAGAGCAAGTAAAGGAAATTGACAAAAGATATTCCAAGTTTGCATTTCACCCAAATATTAATATTCTATGTATATACATACTCTACACATTTTACACGCAGTATATATAACAAACAATGGAGCACTGAAATAGTGGAATAGAGTCAGTTTAAGTAATGTAAACAGCAGCATTGCAACAGTTTTCTTAATATTTTAGATGAGAGGGGATGGTCTAATGGGCACTTTCAGACAATTGTAATGCCCCCCTGTTCCTGCCTTTGTATCTAAAGTATAACATCCAGTGAAAGTGACTGCAGCTAGAGAACAAAGGAGGTTATTAATTATAAATATGGCATCATAAGCCTATGCAAACCATTGTTCATGTCATATGTTTCAGAAGAGCGTAATATGTTGATCTTTTTGTTACTGACAACCAACATTTTGAATTAAGTTTTACTGACCATCAGTAAATGGTGATCTTAGTAATGAGGAGGATTTAAAATAATCAATTTCATTTTCATCTTTTAGATTTCCGCGCTTGCTCAATTAGCCATATGTCAGTTTCTTCCTTTTTGAATACACCTTAGCACTCATTTAAAGGTACCATAATTTCCCATACCTATAAAATGAGAAGAAACTGTCTAGATGCATAATCATATGTGACAAAATCACAATTTATTTAGGGGTTTTGTTAAAGGGGGGTATTTTTGGGTATCTGTGGTTCTAATCTCCCTAATAGTCTGGCAAATGAATGGATGACCATTTAATAACGTTGCTTATTACTATTACCGCCACCCAACTCCTCACAAAAGTAAATCTAATATAACCTAAGAAATATAATTCTTATTTCCCTTAAATTCACAGGACCAATAGTTATATAGTAACTTTATCTGTTCAAGAAAACAGCACACACGATATTGCTTTATTTAAAATGTGTTGTATTTAGAGATGCTCACAGACCCTCCGTGTTTTGGTTTTGTTTTTGGTTTTGGATCTGGATTACCGTCGTGTGTTGGTTTTGGTTTCGTTTTGCTATTTTGTTGGAAAATCAATGTTTTTTGGCATAAAATAACCAAATTTAGTGCTCCACCTGTTTCTTGGATAAGTAATGTAATTGTAAAGCTAATAAATTATCCAAAAAACAGTTTAATTCCTGCTAGGCCTTCATCAATTCTACACACAAACCAGATGGTCTTTCTCTCCATCTATGAATATTGGCAATGCAGCCATCGTCTTTGGATGTATATTACACCCGACACTTATAGTTAAATATGTAAAGAAATGGACAAAGGCAGTTTGGTTTCTGTCTCTATAGGCCCCACTCCACTTGTAGAAAATAAAAAAAAACAGCCGTTATAGACTGTACAATATTAATTGAAATGGACAAATGCAGTTTGGGCTCAGTGTGTGTATGACACCCTACCCATAATGAGAAATAGCCAAAACAGCAGCCTTTCAAGACGGTACATGATATGGAAATGCCCCAAGTCCCTTTCCTCTTTGGGGGTAGATTGCACCCTAGACTTAAATAGAAAGTTTTAAAAAGATGTTATCGTCATCATCTGGAGCTTCATCCTCACTCTCATCAGTGTGTACGTCATCACAGACTATCAATTCATTGCCGCTTAAATCTGCCATTAGAGAACAGTCAGTGCTTGAATGTCTTTGATGGTGAAGGCCTTCCTCGTGAAAGATGTAGTTCATTTTTATAAATATCATTTTCTCCACATTTTTGGGAAGTAACCTTCTACGGCGATCACTGACTAGGTTCCCGGCTGTGCTGAACACTCGTTCAGAGTACACACTGGAGGGTGGGCAGCTTAGGTATTGCAAAGCAAGTTTGTACATGGGTTTCCAAATGGCCTGCTTTTCCTCCCAGTAAGGAAAGGGACTGTCTGACATTTCAATATCAATTACCTCTTGAAAATAATCCTCCACCATCCTCTGCATGTTTATACTCGTATTGGATGGAGTTATGGACAAGGTCACACATTTTTTTGAAAAATCCTTCAAACCAGCCCAGATGTTAAATTGTTCTGGTCTGCCCCCTGCGTCTTCCCTGCTTCTTTTTGGGAAATTTAATTTTTAATGAGCAGCAGCAGCTTGAGAAAGTGAAGGAGGACACTTCGTCAAGCCGAGGCCCAGTTCAGCGGCCAACTTGCTGAGCAATAGCTCCTTGCAAAAGTTCACGTCACGTTCATTTTGAAGCAAAGACTCAATGTAGGTCTTAAACCTTGGATCAAGCACAGTGGCCAAAACGTACTGATCCGTGTTCAAGATCTTAATAACTCGAGGATCATTGTGAGGCGAATTAAGTACTTGATCGACAAGGACAACATACTTTGCGGAATTGCTTGATTTCATCTCCTCCTTCATTTTCTCAAGCTGCTTTTCCAATAGTCTAATTAAAGGAATGACTTGGCTAAAATTAGCAGAATCTGCACTCACTTCACACATCACAACTTAAAATGGTTTCAGCACCTTGCACAGGACTGAAAGGATTCCCCACTGTGCAAGAGTGAAATACATGCCCCCTCCTTCCCCAATGTCATGGCTTGTGCAATACGCTTGAATGGCTTTGCGCTGTTCCTCCATCCTCTAAAGCATGTACAGGGTAAAATTCTACCTAGTTACCACCTCCTGTTTAAGTTGGTGGCAGGGCAAGTTAAACTGCTCTTGGAGCTGCTGCAAACTCTTACATGCTATGGCTGAATGCCTGAAATGACCTGAAATCTTACGGGCCACCGAAAGCATCTCCTGCACCTCACGGTTATTTCATAGGAAGCTCGTCACCACCAAGTTGATGGTGTGAGCAAAACAGGGAATGTGCTGGAAATCACCCAGCTGTAATGCTCGCACTATATTGTTGGCGTTATCAGAAATGACATATCCTGGGGAGAGTCCAAGTGGTATAAGCCATGTATCAATCACATCTCTTAGTTTGTGTAACAAATTGTCAGCTGTATGCCTGTTAGTGAAGCCGGTAATACAAAGAGTGGCCTGCCTGTGACAAATGTTACGTAGTGGTGTACATGCTGCTGCTGTTCCTGCTGGTGAAGGTGAATGACCAACCCAGTGGGCTGTCACAGTCATATAGTCTTTGGTTTGACCACTTCCACTTCTCCACATATCTGTGGTTAAGTGGACAGTGGGCAGAATGGCATTTTTCAGCGCAATCTCTACATTTTTACACACTTTTTGGTATAGTTGTGGAATTGCTTTACGGGAGAAATGGTTTTGCGATGGAATTCTGTAACGCAGACACAAAACCTCAATTAACTGTGAAAAACCAGCTGCGTTTATTGTAGATATTGGACACAGATCTAACACTAGCATGGCAGCCATGGCGTCTGTGATTCGCTTGGCGACTGAGTGACTGCTGTCATATTTGCTTCCCCTAGCAAATGATTGTTTAACAGTTAATTGTTGAAATGTAGGACTGCTCTTTTTCTTGGCCTTCCTCTGGGCTGACGATTCACCCCCAGCAGCAGCAACAGCAGCAGCAGTGGGACTAATGCTTTCTTCAGAGGAATCAATAATGGAGTCATCCAGCCTTAATAAGTGGGATGCAGGGCTAGCTCCAAGCTCTATTAAAGATATTAATGAGGATGGTGTGGTGGGTGTATTTTGTAGCAGTCGTGATGTCGATGAGCGGAGGGTCCTAGCTGATGGAGTGCTTGTAATTTTTTTGGAAGAACTTTCAGCTTTTCCCAACACTCTCGTCAAATGGCGTAACATAGACGAGGTTCCAAGATGGTTAAGGTCCCTCCCTCGACTGACTGTGGCTTGACATACACTACAAATGGCTATACAATTGTTGTCTGGATTGGGGAAGAAATAATTCCACACATAAGAAGTGGATTTTTTGGTTTTATGGCCTGGCATGACAATGGCCTTTTTCTTGTCACATGCCAGAACTGCTGCTACTGGTGCAGGACTGACACAAACAACCTCATCCTCATCAAAATCCTGATTAGCGCCCTCGTCGCCTCCATAAATCTCCCCCTCATCCTCTTCTATTTCCAAAGTGGCATCCTCAATTCTTGTATCACCGGCTACACTCGGGCTGTTCGGGCACACATCAGCAGAACTGCTGAAAGGGTCCCTCTTTATGGGTACACTAACAGAATGCTCATGATTAGACATACCACTGGTGGATGGACTCTCCACAGGGATTGGTGTCATTTGTGATTCAGAGCAAAGATTATCCTCTAATGCCTTACTTTTATCTTGCAGCTCGGCTTTGACGCGTAACAGTAGTTGTGCACCACTTGTAGGCTCTGTAACCTTTTTTGATCTGCCACTAATAGACAAAGGTGAAGGCCTCATTCTCTTTTTGCCACTGCATGTGTAGAATGGCATGTTGGCAATTTGTTTTTTATCGGCACTTAACTTTTCCTCAGTTGCACTTCTTTTTCGCTTCAACGCAGTAAATGTTTTTTTGGTATGTGTTTTTTTGACTGATTTCAAAAGACTGTAGTTTGACATCGCCTTTCCCAGATGACGTACTGGGAACACTACCATCAGGACTGGTGACAGAACCTGGTTGTTGATTCTACTCATATGTGGACTGCTTTGAATCCATTATGAGCCCAAAATCACTTGTAGTGATGTAGTGCTATAAATTGTTTTAGATACTGCTGACAAATATAACTTTTGACAGCCAGAAAAATGAATGCAAAAGAATGGGGGACACCCCAAAAGCACTTGGGAGTGCTAAATATTATTTTTTGAGACTGCTGACAAATAGGACTTTTGACAGCCAGAAATATTAATGCAAAAGAATGGGGGACACCCCAAAAGCACTTGGAGTGCAAAAAATTAACCAGATAGTGCTGTTAGAGAAGACTTTCAGCACCAGAAAAATTGTTGTTTTACACTGGGGGATATGGCACACCCCAAAGCACTTGTAGTGCCAAATATTGGAAGAAAAAAAAGACTCCTCTATCCTCCTCTTCTCTTCTCTATCAATTGTTAACAGAATTGTAAACAGAATTGGAGTAAGAATAAGGTATATTCTCTGTCCCTGCTCTAATCAGCCTGTGACTACACCCTGCTCTGTCCCTCGGTCAAATGGTGATGGATTGCTGTGGAGGATGGTATTTATGCTTTTCAAATCTCTCGAGAACCGAGCTCAGAAAAACGAATACGTCACAATAACGTTTTGCCTCGATTACACATCCGAGCGAGCGGGAGAGTACCGAGCCTGCTCGGCTCGGTACTCGGATAGGCAAAGTTTGGGTGGGTTCGTTTCTCGGGGAACCGAGCCCGCCCATCTCTAGTTGTATTATTAATTAACATTCTAATTGAAAAACGTATGTATATTATAAGAGTATAAAAGTGTAACAGTATTTTACACAAACTCAACGTTTACTCTTCTAACATAAGTGGTATAGTATAGATGTTCGTACAATACATTACATTCATCACCTGTTTTATAAATATAAGTCATAGTGTCTGTGCAAGTGCATGTGTGTGAGCCAAGCTTTACCTAGTGTTCCAGGTGTGTGAATGCATTGTGTGAGTATAAGGAGGAGCAAGGCGGAGGGGGGATTGCTCCATTTTAAACACATTTCAACCTTAAACATTTATCTCACATATATTCTCCTATTATTTAATCTCACTTCTCTTGGTCAAAATCCAAACTGTGTAGTATAACTTCATCTTGCTTTGCAACAGTCGTTATTCACTATCCATATTCCTTTCACATGGAAGCTGCTAGATGGAGCCATTTTGCAAGCATAGTAGCTTCTAGATCACCTTGCTGCCATATTAATATTATACATACTATTTCAATATTATATACTATTTCATACTATATCAATTTCTCCAGCAATAAACTATATTTCAGTTTTACATAAGAAACTACCTTTTAACAATCTGACCACTTCCTGAAAAATACTATCAATGACCAGGGCCCAATTCTTTTTAAAAAAAAATAATCTTTATTTAATGAGGAAACAGGAAAAATACAATTGGCATAATGCTCAAAAAGAAATATGAATGTACAAGGTGTTTCCTCTAAGTTTTATGTATTATATCAATGGAAAGCGGTGAAGGGGTAAAGAATCGGAGATGAGGGGAGGGGGAGTTAGAAAGGCACTAACAGCATCAGAAATATTGCTAGGAACAATACATGCAACACGTCTGGGAACAAAATGTCCCATATAATTAGAAATTAAACATGGACAAGATTCTTATTCATTATGATTCACTGCACCCAGCCCGGGGGATCCGGAGGCGGCCCAAACACTATGTTCCAATTGTGGGAGGGTGAGTCTAAATAGGCAACTATGGCTTGCTTGCAAGACTCATGGGGTCCACACCTTGTCGAATTGATAGGGTTTGTCATGAAGATAGTATGTATTTGGCATGCTTGCAACATGCCAAATGTAATTCTGTAGTTCCTGCAAAGAGGGGAGGGTTAGGGTCTTTCCAATGCTTGGCTATTAATGATTTGGCAGCTGCCAGTATATCAAAAATAAGCTTGTTGGAAGGAGCGCTCTCCTCCGAGAGAAGAAATGGCCAAGGGTCCATACCAACATGTTGTTCTGACATGGAGTTTATAAGTACAAGGACCATGCTCCAGAAAGGAGCTATATGAGGGCAGGTCCACCATATATGTAGCATCGTACCCCTCTGCCTGCAACCCCGCCAACAGGGCCCAGTTCTTAAACCTTTGGTAATATACTTGTAAGTCCATCATTCACATTTACTATTTGTATACAAACTCTCATATCTCAGCATACTAACCAAATGCATCCAGATTCGACCACCTACCATTCAAGCCATTCAAAACTCCATTATAGCATTTTTTCCTGCTAGCCATATACAGACAGCCATTCCACTAAACTTAGTTTCCAGCAGCCGGGAGCCGTCTCTACATGCCCTATCCAGGTCAAAGCAGAGAAAAAAGAGGAAGCTATGTTTTTCTGCCAGTGAGAAAGTTCACTCACAAGTGGGCACAGTTTACCTTTCCACAGGAAGTGTTCACAGCATGTAGCCTACCTCAATAGCAAAAACCTGCTTTTCTAATTACGTTGGGTGAGGAGAGCTTTGTGCCTAGTCACCATCTAATTCAATTATGGCTAAATCTGCTCATATATTATAAAATGAAATATAAAAGACTATTTCAGTCATAGGTCCTCTGCTATTCTCTATCTACACCACTTCTCTTGGAAAACTAATAAGCTCCTTTGGATTTCATTATCACTTCTATGCGGATGATACACACATTTATCTATCTCCTGACCTCTCAACACTATTGGTGTTGTCTCATGTTACTGACTGTCTTTCTGCCATTTCATTGTGGATGTCATCTCACCAACTCAAACTCCATGTTTCAAAAAGAGAATTTAATAATATTCCCACCCAACAATAGAAGCTTCCTGCCTGACATTTCTGTTTCTGTTGACAACATGACTTAAAATCCCACCCCGCAAGCTCGCTGCTTAGGTGTAATCCTTGACTCACAACTATCTTTTGTTCTCTACATCAACTCTAAATTTACATCATGCTGTATACATCTAAAAAACATTTCCAGAATACGTACATATCTTACACATGATGCTGCAAAAATTTTAATTCATGCACTCATCTCCCGCATTGACTATTATAATTCACTCCTTACTGGTCTTTCCAAAATCAGATTCGAGCCCCTACAATCTATTTTGCACGCAGCTGCTAGATTGATTTTCCTTGCAAATCATTATTTCTCTGCTGAGTCACTCTGTTCATCATCTCTACATTGGTTGCCTGTTTTTCAAAGAATTTAATATAAAATTATTTTACTAACATACAAACCCATCAGCAAAATTGCAGAGACATATATTTTCTCACTTATGTCAAAATATCTCTCAACTCGACACCTCCGTTCTGCACAAGATCTGCATCTCTCTTCCACTCTCATCACATCTTCCCATTCTCGTTTTTTTCGGCTGCACCCACTTTGTGGAATTCCCTCCCATGCACAGTAAGACTTTCCTCTAGTCTTCAAACCTTCAAGCGTTCTCTGAAAACCCACCTCTTCAGACAAGGTAATGATATTCCTCAACCACCCTCTTCATCTCCCTAGATACCCTATTACCACCCACTACACAGCTAACACAAAACAACTGTCTGACCAACATAGTTGTGTGACTGAGCATACAGCCGACTAAATACGTTTTAACCTTTGCATTCTAACAGGACAAATATTCAATATGATGTAGCACTTACCCTTGTGTATCAAACCATTGTCAAATAGATTGTAAGCTTGCGAGCAGAGCCCTCTTACCTCTTTGTATGTATTACCCAGTATTGTTTTATTACTGTTTCTTCCCAATTTAAAAGTGCTACGGAATCTGCTGGTTCTATATAAATAAATATTGATGATGATCATATACTCTTCAACCTATAAGTCACAAGTTTTCCAAACCCCTGAAAAAATCGTCAGACATTGCAAAATCACTGACAATCCCCATTTCTTCAGAACAGGTGAATCTTTGCAAGATTTATTTAGTAAACTGATCTTGGAAAAAACCAAAATATTTTCATATACTCAAGGTTAGTTAAAATTCAGTGAGATGAAACATGTTATGCATATACAAGCATTAAAATGAATGGGCTTATACATTTCAATGTTTCAATAGGTGAAACTAGCGCCTTTGAAATAAATGGGCACATTTGAAATGTGAAAAACTCTGTTTATTGAGTTTCTGAATGCTTGTCTAGTATGCTAGATTTAATAGTCTTACATTTGGGCCTCATACTTGAGATGTCAGGTGAATTCCTACATTTTTTCCTCATCTTCGGAGCTCCCAGCAGAGTGAATTGCTTTCCCACGACATAAATAGAGATTTGGAAGTTTTTAAGGTTAATGAATTAACACTTTACTATACTCAATAACAATAAAGATCTAGTACTGGAATTCAAAACATTGTTTTTTTCGGTGATGTTATAAATATAATTTTCCTGGTGTTTTATCCTTTTTTTGTTGATTTAATATAAACCATTATATTTTTGTCCATATACTGATGTTTGTAAACAAGCCACATTATCTCTTTAGAGACTATGGGGGGAATTCAATTGTCTGTGTTACTACAGCGTTAAAACTATTAGTTATTGCGGAAATAGTGCGCGTAATTACCATTATTACGGTACCTTTAACGTCGACTTACAGCTCAGGGAGTTGCGAGCTGAAATCCAGCTTAGAATTACCGTAATAATGGTAATAGTTTTAATGCCGTGTTACTTTTGCAAGTAACACGGACAATTGAATTCCCCCCTATATGTTCATATGTAATAAAAAATAATTGACCATGTGTTTGTTTTTGTTATGTTTTTGTAAATAAAAATAAAAGCTGTAAATGTTATTGTTCGCTTAAACAATGGAAACAATGCAGGGTTTTTATGTCTACCACTGACACTGGATAAACACATGCATCCACAAATGTTTTTTCTGTTTGTATTATGTCTTGTTAAAGAGTAGCTCCCTGAAGGGAAAAAGAGTTCATGCTCTTGGAGGAAAAATACAGATCTCAAGTAAAGAAGAAGATTATGTACAAATCTGTAAAAGCCACCTGAATGAAATAGTGCAGGATTACCTTGCACTGGGAGAGAGAAATACATGGTGATTTATGTTTTTTGTAATTCTGGTCTTGTTACTGACATCAGCATTAATGTTCAGTTTCTGCTTCAACAATTTTAAGTGTAGATCCCCATCCCCGTAATGAGCTGCAAGGTCCAGGAACAATACACATTTCTTAAACTGTGATTCCTATTACAATTAATAATAATAATAATAATAATAATAATAATGACTTACAGTTCCGATCTATGCTATGTTCTCAATGGTTACACTTATAAACAGAGGATGTGTTGCCATAGGTACCCTAAGGCTGTTTAAGTTACACTGTGGTATCTCTGTGTGTGCATAAGTTTCAAAATTTAAATGGAGGGAAATGTAAGCATAATTTGTGTAAATGATTATAATGTATTGATACAGGGAAATCTTAAAAAACAGATGTCAGTTTGCAAGGCCACCACTTAAGGCTATTCCTACTGTCTACAAATACATCAACTTTTCACTTATGATGTGGCTTGTCATGTATGTTATGGAGTTAGTTATGTACAACCAATGAAAATTAAGAAATTATTCAACAAAGTTTCCTCTGACTACACAGATCTTTGATTAGTTCACAATGCAAATCTGTTTATAGTGCATAATGCGCCAATTGTCTAGTTAGCACAGTCCATTCTGATAAACAAGATATTCAGTTATGCTCCATTTGATAACCAGAGCATAATCATCATCATCATCAGTTATTTATATAGTGCCACTAATTCCGTAGCACTGTACAGAGAACTCATTCACATCAGTCCCTGCCACATTGGAGCTTACAGGCTAAATTCCCTAACATATATATATACACACATACACACACAGACTGGGGTCAATTTTGATAGCAGCCAATTAACCTGCTAATGATTTTGGAGTGTGGAAAGAAACCGGAGCACCCGGAGGATACCCACGCAAACACAGGGAGAACATACAAACTCCACACAGATAAGGCCACGGTTGGGAATCGAACTTATGACCCCAGTGCTGTGAAGCAGAAGTGCTAACCACTAGGGCACTGTGCTGCCTATAATGCAACCCCACTTGATGATCAGAGCATAGTGCAGCCCCTTCTAACAGTGTACAATGCAGCCCCTTCTAACGAACAGTGTGCAAAACAGCCCTATATGGTGAACAGTGCGCAAAACAGCCCTATATGGTGAACAGTGCGCAAAGCAGCCCTATCCAATCTTTAATTACTCACAAAAGGATGCCCAACGGAAGTTTTCTGAATATTAGATCCTTCATGATCTACGTACTGCCAC
This sequence comes from Mixophyes fleayi, assembly GCF_038048845.1. Lineage (NCBI taxonomy): Eukaryota > Metazoa > Chordata > Amphibia > Anura > Limnodynastidae > Mixophyes > Mixophyes fleayi. Next base: position 142,629,887 of record NC_134404.1, on the reverse strand, counting down.
CAAATACAACCAGTGTTCTCTTTTAGATAAATCTAGCAGAAAACCATAGTCATTGATGTTTAAAAAATCTAATTGGATACAGAGTTCACTTAAGGAAAATTACTTGATTACTTACAGCAATGGTGTGCAAGCAAAATTCATAGGAACTAGGCGACTTACATATTTTCCCAGGATAGTTCACATTTCTGTGTTGCAGTATTCAGTGCTTTTGTTCACATATAAATATTAGATATTTTAGCTGCTGAATAGGTGCATAGAACACATTATCCACCATTATATATAATTTAGATATATTTTAAGCTGGCTGGTATTTTCTATTCAGGAGTTATAATATCTAATATTTATGTACGTGTACAGTACAAATCAAATTATTATTCTCCTGAAATAAATGGAATGTAATAGTAAACCATTGGTAATATAGTAATGGAAAAAATACACAGCTGTCCCTGAAAATAAAATAACAGTATTGCATTTTGTAATGTTGTTGTGCTTTCTTTTAGGTTAGGTTTTGAATTTGCTGGCATGCACAGAATTCAAAAGGTCTTCAATGCAGCTTCTAATAGAGTGCATGTTCACATACTAATGTAGGGACTAGCAGCAAAAACATTATAGATCATCTGGGCACATTTGCATACATTGTAGACTTACACAAATGGGTGTGTTGAGTGCAACAGTAAACATACTGCGTACGTTTAGAAATGCAAATATATTTTGCTTTTAAAGTTGTGCTAAGCCAGGCTGATTAAATTAGATGGCTCATGTAACTCAATCCTAGGACTCAGACTAGAACTAGTATTATATATTAAGACTGTAGTAGAAGCAATTATTTTGCTTACCTCTTTAAATATAGGTATTACATTTACATTTCAGAATACCCATTATGCTGAAAATGTTAAATGTTCCATGGGAGAGAAAATCATTAAGACAAAAAATAGTTACATGTTATAGGGTAATGTACTCCTGCAGAGAACACAAAGTAAAAAATATTATCTTAATGACAGATGGATGCAAGTTTCTTCAAGGTCTGATGACCACATAAAAGGATTTAATGCAGCAAGCCCAAGGACACAATTGTGTACGACTGCATTGAAATGGACAAAGACACAAATGGCACTTAAAAAAGTCAGAAAAAAAATGTGTGATATGGAATAAATATACTTGCTATGTAAAAGTTGTATTTGTATCTAAGCTGTAAAATCACCAGGCCTGAATGTAGCATTAATGTCACAGTTATATAGGCACAAGAAAATAATGAAAAATCAATCAATCAGCCTGGCACTTGCAAGCCTAAGAAATCCAAAAGATTAATGATGTTTTTATGTTATTAGTCATATAAATTATTTAGTTGCTGTATCTGACAGTCATTGTACGTTTTAAAGGTCCGTACTGAGATCCAATTGAAGAATTATATAAAGTTGCAAATCTACATTTAAATGACCTTTAATGTAAGCAAGTCATACCAGAGATTCAAATAATCCACCACAGGGATAGTTTGCAGCTATATGTTATGATTCATATTTTTACAAAGGTCCAACAAGTATTTGCAGCATGTAGAATACACAGTCCTCAAACTGGGTAAAATGTACATGCAAAAATGTATTTAGCAGTTAAACAGCTTAGCAATTAAAGGGAAAATGCACATTAAACTACATTCAACTTTTTATTATTGTGTAATTTCTATTGGTAATAAGATTTATTAAAACATTTAGATAGGTTCTTAATCAAATTGAAAAATATTTATTTTACAGTTTGTAATAAATGGTAATTAAGGAAACCAGTATGATAGTGAACAATTTTAATATTGATGGATAAATTATGTATATCTTATGATAGTATGCAGGAATATATCATGAAATCAATGAAAATACGTTTATTATTTGCAGCTTGCAATTTTTCAAGTGATCTCAATGCAGAACACTTTAATCACAATTTATTTCTGTATCATTTTTACTAAAGGGGGAGTGCATAGGTTGTTAAAATATTTGGGGCAGCACGGTGGCTCAGTGGTTAGCACTTCTGCCTCACAGCGCTGGGGTCATGAGTTCAATTCCCGACCATGGCCTTATGTTCTCCCCGTGTTTGCGTGGGTTTCCTCCAGGTGCTCCGATTTCCTACCACACTCCAAAAACATACTGGTAGGTTAATTGGCTGCTATCAAAAATTGACCCTAGTCCCCTCTCTCTGTCTCTCTGTCTGTGTCTATATGTTAGGGAATTTAGACTGTAAGCTCCAATGGGACAGGGACTGATGTGAGTGAGTTCTCTGTACAGCGCTGCGGAATCGGTGGCGCTATATAAATAAATGGTGGTGATGATGTTTTCACACGCTACATAATGACATTGAAGTTCCTTTGTGACAGGCACATGAGTTCAGTGCAGTACAAAATGTATATACTGATTTTGGGACATAAATGTGGCTTTTGTGAGCATCATCTGTACCAGGGCTGCACTGGCGCTAAAAAGCAGATCTGGCATACAAGTCCACCAGACCTGAGTCAAAAGAAGAAAGAGGAAAAAAAACACCAACACACAAGAGAGGGCTTCATCTTTCTCTGGCCAGGTCAGGATTCCGTCTAATCTCACCACCACCAACTGATTACAGTATTCAGATCAAATATGGAATAAAGAGTGTGTAGTGGCTGCAGCGCATGATCATTTAATCCAAAGCAGGTATAGGGCGGCTGAGTGTCGTTGAGCAGCTCATTTTAAATAAAGTTTGGGAGCTCAGAACAGCCAACTGATAAACTTGAGCCTATCCATCCTTCTGACAAAAGCCAAAGTTGCCAAATTGCATTTCTGTACATTCAAAGATGGTGTCTTTGCAGCTTTTATCTGGATAAAGAAACTATTTCAGGAGAATATAGCTGTGACTAAATATATCAATTCTTTGGGGCAAAAAAGGCAGTTGCCAGATATTGAAATTAACTCAGCTTGAAAAATAATTCTTCATATGTGAAATACTGTAGAGTTTTTCAAACTCAAAATGGCTAGGTGCTTACATAAACAAAATTTGTAACAGTAACTTGTAATAGTAGTAAAATAACCATTATGGAGAGTGCTAATCAGTTTAGACAATTAATACATGTAAAGAAAGCAGAATATTAACTGGACTGCACACTATCAAATTGTATGTTAATGATAAATAAGCACACAGATAAAATAGAGAAATAACCTATAACTGATATGTTACACTCAGTACAAACATAATAGAAACATTAAAATCTTGCAAGAAACTATGGTAAAGGAAAACAATGTGCTGCTAATGAAAAGTGCTTTAGAAAGATGGTGCAAACGCTATTGTCAAGACATGGGACACATTGAAAGTGAGTGAAAGTGAAAATGGTATCTGGTTATAAGCCATGTTTCAAGTAATTTAAATCCCCATTACACCAAGAAAAGGTGGATTCATCCTTTCAAAATAATATTGGTGGAATTCATATTTAATAATATTGGATAGTAAGAGGAAAGTGAGTTCAGTCAATCCAGTTAAAAGGTAGAATATGGGCATCATATTTTCTCATCCCTGACCAATTTGCGTCAGTAATCTATTACTAATAGTTCAGTTTGTTCCGCAATGATAGAACCCACCAATGCAGGATATCAGTGGGACTGGTAGCCATGTTCTGTGGGCGAAAAACATCTTTAGGCAGCTGAACTAGAACCTGCCCCCTTCCTTAGCCAGCCTGGAGCGAAGGCTGACAAGGGATATAGCTCTGAAAACTTAAATTATTAAATATTGCCCAAACCTGGTTTTTATATTTTATATAAAATAAACATTTCAGGATGAAAATGGATTTTCTATTTACTGTTTGAGTTTGGAAAGAAAAACAATTACTACATTTTAATTATTTACATGGACAGTAGAGTCAGGTACACTAATATTGTGCCTAATGCCTGTTGGCTTTTTACCATTTGTTGATGAGTAGGTGACACTCAGTTGCCATTTTTCTTGTGTGTGTGTGTGAGGAGAATAACAATAATGTGCAAATTCTGTTTCCTTCTAAGCATGAGCTTGATTTTACCAAGAATTTTACTAGCACGTATGAAAGAATTGTGCTAATGCCTTGACATTTATTATGAATACAGAGGTTCTATGCACAGCCAGGTTGCCAGTGTTAATAAAATGTTCATATGTATTTACACGATACTTGTTCTTTCCACCATATACCTTATAAGCTTTGTTTTTAAATGAATCCCTATTCTATCAGTGATTGTTTGCTATATACACTTTTAAGTAGGATGTATACCTCTATATGGGATACTCTACCCTTATTGTAAGTGTGAAGGATATTAAAAGTAACTGATATCTATGGCCACATAAAACACAGCATGAACAAATCTTACACATCAAAAAGTCTGTAAATAAATACTTTGATATCTGAGAGGTGTATGAAAAGCTCCCCCACTGCTCATCTACTGACAAGGATCATGTTACCAGTAGTGACAGCTGCCAATAGTAAAGTGACTATACAGGTATCAGCTACAAAAAAGGCAATAGACAAAGTGCACTATGTGGCCCTTTCCTGTAGCTCCTCCCCATGCAGAGTCTCCTGTCTATGGCCAGACCCCACTGCGTTCCAAACACAACATCATCAGGTGTAAACTGAGTAGCATAAACAGATGTTTGCCAACTCTGTTCAAAATCGGTGACATCAACCATTTGATGTGGCAATGGAGGCAGATATAGACAGAAGGCTCAGAATGACCGACTTAACGAAGATGGCAGGAGAGAAAAAATTATACACTCTACTATAGAGTATTTAACAAACAGTCAGATATAATATAAGGGTTATACTTTCAAAAAATAGATTTTGCCTTTTAGTACCATATTTTAGCTAACTAAAGCACGATAACTCATGACTTTTATTGCAGTCTCTACGTTTCTAGGGAGTAATTTCTTTCACCCTAACATAACAAAAAAGTAGTTTAAATGATAATTACCATTTATCCCACTAGTAAAGTGTAAGAGTGCGGTTATAAGAACCGGTGGTACTCATGATTCCGGCTAACATATAACCGTCAAGGAGCAGATAGACAAATAAACAACGAATACTAAAAGACATGCTTTAAATCTCCACTTACATTAACACAGACAGATGAGAGTTCAGAGGAGACTGCTATGCAGACTGCTATAAATTCTGAACATCCCGTATGCAGGCCTGTTAGTTTTGTAAGTAAGTGTAAGTGGAGATTTAAAGCATGTTGCTCTTTTAGTAATCTGTGTTTATTTGTCTATCTACTCCTTGTTATATGTTAGTAGGAGTAATGTACCCAACCCATAAGAAGCATGTGCCTATATAAACACCAACATGCAAAAAATGGGATTAGCATCTCAAACAATGTACATATTTAAATTGGGTTCTAAATTTAGAAATGTATACAGATTACATATGCCTGGAGGCGTCTGCTGCACAAGGGTTTTTCAGCTATGGACATCTAATCCATATCATGATTAACACCATTATTTGAATTTAAATCACGTAATTTAAAGGGAGGTCAATTCTATTTCCTAGTATTCTAAGTTGAAGAAAATGTTCAAAAAGCTGCATTTTGACTGGAGGGTTTTGGACTCCATAGTGGTTAAGACTATAGAAGAGATATTAAGCTGCTGTGAAAGAAGTGGTACAAACATTCCTTGCAAAAGTCAAATGAACAAAAAAGATTGTGAATGCCTGTGAGTGTACTTTCATATGTCATTTCAGTTCTGCCTTTAGTGTTCCTTAAACCCTTAATGACTAAAGCTAGTTTGTACCTTAACTATTGGAATAGTTTCTGTTCTGCATTGGCTTAGCCTTGACTACATAAATTTTAGATTAGCTGCTTTATTTCAGAAGAGATAGGGCTGTAATTTGACAGCATTAAAATCTTAGATTCAACACCTTTATTTTATTTGCATTAGATATGGGGAAAAGTGGAAAAATTGTGAAAAAAAATCTCAAAACACTTTTCCTGATTTTTAACATTTTATGCAGTTGCAGAAACTAACCCCAACCTTTAATCACCTACTTAAATAAAAGTATAGTACTATCAGATATATATATATATATATATATATATATATATATATATATATATATATATATTCTTTTAATAATATTTGACCTAGTTATAGGGTCTGGGACAAATAGTATAGTTTAGGTTTTTTTGGTTTTTTTACTTTTTTTCCCAATCCCCACACATTTTTATTATGTTTGCCATTGAGGAGTCACCTGACACTCCTGTATTGCCTTTCTCTGGATCAACATAATTCTAATTTATGAAAGGTCCTGTCTTTTTTTCATCCTTACTAATTATGTAACATGTTCAATGCATAGCCCCTTATATAACAGTGTTAGAATAATATGTACTGTATATGTTTCGGAATGTATATTTCAACAGTTTTCATATGAAAGTGGCTTCTTGAACTGGCATAAAAAATGAAAGTGATTTGTTGTAAATTTTGCATATGGCATAGGATCGTATATTTGTGGCAACATATATACTTGGGGAAAAATTACTTAAAATATGTGGTAAGTTTGTTGCAGGTTTTGCTATTTTCCAAAACTTTTTCCAGTTCCTGAAAATATCAGGATACATTTGATTTTAATTTATCCAATTAATGATTCTGAGACAAAAGTATACAAAATTATACTGGTTTTGTTGTAAGCAGATTGTCTTTCACAGATCTCTCAATAGATGCACAACATTTTGTGTCACGGAGGAAAATTTGCATCCATTTGTAAACAATTTTAAAAAAATGAGGGTTTCAATTTAGGACCAACTTATAAATCTCTTTCCATTAGTCTAGAGACTTTTACCAAACGTGCATTATTTGAATCACTTACTACTGAGGATCAAATACAGTTTGAGTTAGTGACAATCTCCCAAGTACTCTAAAATATTGGTCAATCTAATGGGTAGTCTTCCAGTAACAGATAAGTCAATTCATCAGCTACAGCACTGTGGTATAAAGTGGTACAAATGTTGATGTACTAAACTGTAAATGTATGATGTAGATATAATTCAGACAGTTGTCTCTATTTATAAAAAAGGCTGTGTAATGTTTGGAACTTGATATTTAAACATAGATATAAATATAAAGCAGTGCTCAAAAATAACGGGTATATAATGCTTTCACATGCAATATGTACAAGGTTATATGGTGCATAACTACAACAATATCTGAAAGTATTATCGATCAGAGGTGCTGCTAATGGTAATGAATGTGAACATAAAAAATTAAAATACGGCCAAAAGATTGCAGGAACTATGTGCATCAATAGTAATGTTTTTTAATAAAAATACAGTAAATATACTAATTTTAAAAATGGAACTATAATTCAATAGTATAAAGAGGTAAAAAAAAAACTAAAATAATTAATGGTAGACTTTAGGATATATCAGTTGGGAATAATATGTAGTGCAGCTTATTTCCAGGACCAATTTTCTTTGAAAAAAATAAATTAAAATTGTCTAACAGACAAGATGAAAACTGTCTTGTGATGATCTCTAGCATAGTGAGTATCACAATTTTGTTCAAATGCTCTCAGCTAGTATTGACTGTGTATGTAACATACACAACAATTATACAAACATTTGACAACTTGCATAGTTAAAAAAAAGTATGGTAGTTAAGCATTTATCAATTACAAGTGGAATAATAAAAATGTGAGCTAATATAACATTAAGGGTATGTCTGTCATTTGTCCTCAGGTTGTACAAATGAGTGTATTAAAGAGAATGTTAGTGTGTGTGCCATGTTTTTTTTTTTAGAATGGCGACTCTCCCTGTCAATGTATGAATGAGTTGAATAAAAAAAATCAGTGTTTACAGTTTTAAGGGTTAGTGTTTTCAGTGTATAAATCCACTTAGTCTCTATTTATTTTATCTTAGATAGTCACCTCTCCAGTTTATATTTACTTTCTGTATTCCTATGGTTTTGAGGTCAGAGGGGTTACAGTTATGATTTGATATGTTTGGATAAGCTGTGCATTTCTAGATCTTTGACAATATTACCCACGTGTTTTGATGTGTCTTATTTTGACTTTGACTGGTCTTTCCTGAATACTGTAAACCGCTTTGACATTCAGGTATGTGATACCTTTGGTGTGACATGCAATACTGTCTGAGGTTGAATGTTTTGTTTGTTACAGTGGAATGGAGTTTTTTAATTAATTTGGTATTTATGTTAGTTACTTCATTGTAGCAATTACATGTATCACAATGGTACAAATTAGGACATTGTTCTCAGCTATTTATTTTTTGTAGTGGTTTTGGAAGGAGATAGTTGGTAACCAGTTTTTTATTTAAAACTGGCACTTCTCTGTACACTATATGGGTGGTAGGGAAGTATAGTTGAAAGTATATTTTAAGCCTTTAATAGAATGTATTAATATTTCCATAAAATGTATTTAATGTTTGCAATTATTTGGAGCATAGTGTGATATAAGGTACCTTGTTGTTTTGATTTTTTTCTGGGGGGCGGAGTGGTTATGTGAGTAATCTGTTGCTTTTACTTTGTTTAATATATTATATATTTCCATTTCATTCTATTTATTCTCTTTGAATATGTTTGAGTCTTTATTCTTGTTTTATTATTAAACTATTTATGATTATAGCTTTTTATAGATCTGAGCAACCTTGCTCTGTTCCAGCCAACAACTCCCCAAAGGGCTAGGTTTGGCGCTCATTAGGGAAAGTGTAACAGAGAATCAGAATAAAAATATATGATGGAATATATAAACAAATCTGGGTGGTATGTCACCATCCCCTGCAGCTCATTAAGAGCCTATAGTACCCTAAAAAGACAAAAAGTGAAAAGCAAAAAATGGCGCTGGGGAGAAGTGATAGGTCAACCAGAAATAAACCATGAGATTGGTATAATAAAACAATTTAATGTAACACAATCAATACATCCCACAAACAAAAATAAAAAACCTTTATATATATATATATATATATATATATATATATATATATATATATATATATATAAATATATATAAAAACTGGTATAGACACATGTGAATAGGCTCCTGGGAGGCTTGTAACAGGAATATGTATTATGAATAAATTCATACCATACTCGAAGGAATGTATGGTCACAGAAAATTGTCTATATAGGGCTCAAGTTTCATAGTGCCCAATCCAAAATCATGTATCCAATTGATAAAATAAATGTCCAGATTAATCCAAGGACTGGACAAACAGCGAGGAATGATTGAGATAAACCTCTATACGGGCAGCGCTATATTGCAGAGAAAAACAATCCCCTTGGGGAATGGATCTAACCCACATCTACTTGTAGATGAAACTTCCGTGGGGATCCAGATGACAAGCGCGGTATATAAAGTTTTGTACGGACTAAACCGTTTAGAATAAGAAATGAGTTTTACTCACTAATCTGTTCCAGCCAACCTTCATTGTGGTTAAAACTTTTAGGCAATAGGAATCGCCACATAAGTGTATTATTGTTTAAAGTCGTGTACACAGTAAAATGTTTCTACTAATAATGCACAAAGTTGCACTATTTACAACAGGGTTGTCCAACCTGCGGGCCGCGTGCGGCCCAGCCTGCCTGTAAATGTGGCCCAGCAGTTGTGGCAAGGGGGCAGCGCTGTTAATGAAAAAAATATCCTGCAAAAAAAGAAAATACTTACCTTGCGGTCACGTCAGCTGGCGCTCCGGCTCCCTCCCTGGTCTCCTCCTCCGTGCGGTGCTCGCAGTGAATGTCGGGGGTAACGTCATCACACCCGACATCCATTGCGTAGCGCAGCACAGAGGAGTCACCCACTGTTACCCTCATCGGAGTCTGCTCCATGAGCAATTTTTCCCGCCACCATATCTTTAAATCTCTGTAAATTTCTATTAGTCCTCCTGATGCTACCTATATCAGTGACCATTTCAAACTGGTCAATAAAAAAATGATTCATGGGTGCAGAAAGAGAGGAAAAAAAAGTTTTTGGCATTTAATTCCCCGAACCCCACTAAGGGGCAGACGCAGGTAAGTTAAATTGCAGCTGGTAATGGGACTACTGCTTTAATCATGATTCTGCAACAGGTTTCCTAACTCTTACTAACTTCATTTCCAAGTAAGTTTAATATGTTTTTTTGGATGATCAGCAATCGTTAGTGTTAGTGTATTTTATGTGCGGCCCAAACCAACTCGTCGTCTTCCAATGTGGCCCAGGGAAGCTAAAAGGTTGGACACCCCTGATTTACAATAACATATGGATTTTCTGATAATTCTCAATTTGTCCCCTTTAACTCTTTCCATCTTGACGCCAGAAGATTCATAAACAGTAGTTGCTTGGGTGCTGTACTGGATTATAGAAGGCAACCAAAGGGTCAGTGCTGGCATTTATGTGGATGATAAACAACTATGGAAAAATGTGCTAAATTCAAATATTTATTCATCCATAACTTTATATAAGGTTGTCTAGTTGCACTCTACGCTTGAAATATAGCATACTATTATGATGAAAAAAATTAAATGCTTATGTCTTTTTCACCATAATAATGGTAAGCCACAGCACACTCATTTTCATTACTATTTTAGGGCTGGTCACTCACTCTTCCATGTGCATTATCTCTGCAGACATGCAGCATTCATCTGAACTAAATCCAAATTAATGATGCAGCATGTGTCCATATTTAAATAGAAAACCTGGCAACCTTAATGCTTATACAATGGTTTCATGATGACATGCTAAGAGATATTTACCATCTGTCTGACTTTTGCATTAAAATCCTTAACTAATCTATTTATGTCTCTTTTTAGTTTATTGTGTAGATATATATGATTTAATACATCGATTTACAGCTCTCAAATGTTTGTCTCACTTTACTAAATGCAAGTACCGTTTCCTGGTTTGTAAATGGAAAAAATATTTTTTTTCTTCTAATCATGCTAATGTCTATTACTATGTATGATGCATAATGGAGCTTCAAAGTACTCAACGGGTGAACTTTTATCATTTCCATTTTGCCTCGAGAACCTATACATTTTATGATATTTAAAGCTTTTAAGCTTCAATTTTTTTTTATCAACCTTGAATATACGTAACATTAAATCAATTAGTCCTGCTATATGTCAGCATAATATAAATTTCTATTTAGGCTTTACTTGAACCTAAATCATAGTTAAACAATGCAAAATTGCTATGTTATAAATCTGTAATTTTAAGCACGTTCAATGTAATTACATTTTTAGAAATCATGTATCAAAGAAAACCTGGCTATCATTTATAGGCTACTTTTCTTCAAGACAAGTCTGTGTAAATAACCATAACGCAGACCTCCAAGCTGTATAATGAGCAGGGCAACTTTTAGTTTCTGAATTTGTATGGTTGCGTTGTTATAAAATAAAATATATTTTATTTGTTTATTTTGACAATGCAAAATTTGTTATTTATCTACCACCAACTATAATATCTATTCTCCTATATTTTACCAGTATGTAAACAAACTGTCTCCCAGGGCGAAGCTTGAAAAAAATGCAACCTCCCCCTATTACACATTAAATAGGTAAGCTAAACACAGAGGGAGGGCACTCATATATGGGGCAAATTCCTTTAGCCGCAAAGTCTCCGGAACATCCGCAACACTTTGCAGCAGAGATTTGAAAGAAATCTCTGCTAATTTGCCCTTGCACCTATATGGGGAATTCTACTTTAATTGCCGACAAAGTAAGAAGTGCGATGTCCACAAGGCATATTGCCAGCAATTGAATCTCCCCCATAGTGTAGTATTATTATAATGGCCTATATAAAATCCAATTAAGTGCTGCAAGTTCTATGTTTTTACTAAAAAGAATGTGCTTGTAAGTGATAATCATGCCTGTCATGTATAGACAGTCAATCACATTTCAGGGGCTTGTTTCTAAACCTAGTAACGGCATAATTGCTCACACAGAACTGGCCCTGTATAGCAATTGTATTATAGTGGAGAGTATGTAAACTTTTGTAAGTAAGGGAAGCCACAACAATTTATAATATATATAATTATATTACAACAAGTTAACCCGTGCATGATACTCATGCATTCTAGTCAAATCAAGCTACTTAAGGTGTTAAAAAGGTTCTTGTCATGCATTTAGGCCTAGCCCAGGCCTCCTCAGGGGAAGAGCATTACTTCCCTACGCAAGCGCCCTTTTTAACGTGGTTTTGTCCACATGTCACCACCTCATAATTTTTCTCCATCACCTCATCCTTCATCTTCATCGCCACATCCTTCATCAAGCTACTTAAGGTGTTAAAAACTCCCCACTGTCACCCCCGGCAACCACCAACCACTCCCAACTGTCACTTCTCCTTCAAGAAATATATGGGTCAGTGTATAACTCTGCCCAGCAGGTAGCGCTGCAGCTTGGTTTTTTTTTTCACACACGCCACTAGGTATTTATATAGTAGATATATCAAATTGCAGTATAATATACTGAAACAAGAATCTAGGTACCATATGTCATATTAGCTAATTAAAAGATAAAATAAATAAATTAAAGATATATAACTGAGAAACTAGAAATTTCCTAACATGGCAATATTAAATAACAAAATCATTTTCCAATTTTAATTTTAAACTTAATTTTTGTTTCCTATATTCAATTTAGATTAGGCATATACATATGTGCAATATACAGAAGGAAAAAGGTTGTAAAATTAAAAAATAAACATAGTCATAGCTAATTTAATTGTATTGTTTCCATATTATACATCTTGGATTTATTAGATATTTAGTAAAGCATTCTTTGTGTTTCCTTGTAATACTTATTTGGTCATATGGCACTGCCAAAGATTTATGCATTTTTCTTTTAGAAAGTCTGAAAACATGTGACCATTATAGTTAACAATGCTTTGTTACAGCCATTAGAAATTATTGTTTATTACAAATTGGAAGTGTTATGTTTGGATTTATATTTCACATCTAGGTGTACTGTTCTTTAAGCAAAGCTGCCTGCTCAAGTACTTACATTTGTCATCAAGCATTGATTGAGTATTGAAACAGTGCAGCATGTTCTTAGAACTTTTACATTAGTCAATAGAAAATACTAATCGGAGAGATGGAAAATAGATTCAAATATACATTTATACGTTTTTGAAGCACTGCAAAAATCCAGTATAGATTAGATTGAAATCAAATAAATGTAAAGACTAAAATTATTAGTGTGTATATATATATATATATATATATATATATATAGATATAGAGAGAGAGAGAGATAAATATATATAGAGATAGATATTAGACATATAGACAGATAGAGATATAGATATATAGACATATATAGATATATATTTTATATATAGATATATATTTTAGATATAGATATATATATATATATGTATATATATATATATATATATATATATATATATAATTCCTATTTCAATCTCACATGAATTAAAACTTGTTTTCTACATTACACTAACCTAAAGGGTCTATTTATTAAGATTTTCACGTCGACTAGATTGACTAGTTATGCAGCGGTAGAAATTCTTGTAACATGCAATTTTTTTAAGAAAAAGTCTCACCGGGGCAGCTGAATGATGCTCAGCTCCTAGGTTATATGTAAGAGGAGTTTTACAAGTTACCAAGCCACCCCTGGGACCCTGTACACATGCTTGAGCCAGCATGCTGGCTTGGGCAGGATAACTGCTGGACTTGAGCTTCCAGTTCCAAATTCTGTAATTAAAATAAAGATAAAAAGTTTAAAAAGAAAATAGAAGAAACTGGGGGAAAAAAAAACACCTAAAAAAATGCTTTATTTTAATAATAAAGCATTTTTTTCATGTGGGCACCTCCTGTTACCGTCATCCTGAGATGTTGTTAGCAATCAGACAATATCAGTGGTACTTGTACCACTGCTGTCCTTAGTAAATAGGCTTCCCCATGGAAAGGTGGCCCTCAGCAATGGCTACCCGCCTGCAATAGGTGATGGACTTTACTGGCTGAGAGGTTTGGCAACTAGTAAAAATCACTAAATCCTGCTAAAAAAAACCCTTTTTTGCAGGATTTATGGGTTATCACCCTTTGATAAATAGACCCCTAAATGTGTCCATTTCTTCTCCGATGCATTTTACTAACAGCTTTGAACAAAGTATAGTATTTGCCATTTTTTTTCCTTTTACCTAATAAAGTAAAATCTATGTTTAAATATAATTATACTATAATTGTCATCCCCTAATTTGTACCTTGCTCAATAAATAAACCATTATCTTCCAGAGCTTGCCTTATTTAGCCCTGGAGTTTGTGCTACTTTTTATATTTCATTAATAATGTCACCTAAATAATTTTATTGCACATTATTATAAACAAGCGAGCACCTATTAATACAATTGAGCTTATCTATTCAAAATGGGTTTTCACTACTCTGCAAAAGGTCAACTTATACAGGGTCCCTTTTACCCAATTATTTTTAATGGATTAATAAAACATTACATTTTAACAAATACCCCCTTTCGCTCTGAATTCTATTTATATTATGTCACTACTTTATCTTTATTATATCTTTCTTGGACCCTATTTATTTTATCTTTTGGGTCAAACTGGGTCACACTCTAAGATAATGATCTTTAATTATTTCTACAGTATATGGTGACTCTGGATTCTTTTATGCAGGTTCAGATGTGCTTCTGGGATTTAGATAACAATTAAGTGTGACAAAAAATAATGTAATATCTATTTTTTTTTGCACACATACATGACATTAGGAGTTTATACAATATTGTCCAGCAAGATGCACGTCTGTATTTATTTAGTGGTAAGCATTTACATTTTGAAAACATTCCAGTTTATACCCCAACAATGTTGATAGAGAGACTAAACACTACATAAGGATAAGTGTAATAAATATCATTGTATACCATTTGATTAATTTCTTAATATACTTTCTCCATACCGTTGAGTACAACTTTTTAGATGGGGCATTATCAGCCTATTCCTCTTTAATTAAAACTGGATAAAGTGATGTTTGCTGCTCTAAATCAGACTCAAGTCTTGATGACAGCGACTTGTAGAGTATGTGGACAATCTATTGTCCACATTCGGGGTGTGAGTCCACTTAATTTTGTAATCTGCATAAAGAATGAAGGAGACATCAAATGGTGACTGTGATTAATTCCATGCTGTTGTATCCAAGTCACATGATTAATACATGTATTCAACCACTTATATAGATTTTATTTAGGTGACAAAACATGTGAGACAAAGAAAAGCAAATTGTAAACAAGTAAAAGTAGATAAGTACAAAATCTATCCTCTGTGCATGCATATTGTAGGTGCTTGGAAAAACAATGGACACAATGCATGTGTTACCTAATTCTATGCAAATAAAGTCTCTTGGCTGGTGTACCTACTGAATTTTACTTTTAAAGTAAGGAAATAGTATTTAGCAAATAATGATATTCTCTACAATCACATGAAAAAAAAAAGACATTTAACTAAGTATTTTGATTACAAAAAATAGCTTATTTAGTAAATGGTTATAAGAATATACTGAAGTTTGCAGATGAACAGTTTTTGCATTGGGTAGTGATCGGTAATTCTAGAGCATGACATGCAAAATATGAAAACAGGGTTTCTCACAAGCTAAATAGCTTTGGCGACCTATAATAATTCTGATGAAAGTCTGAAGTAAGCAATTTGTAAGAGACAAATTGAATATTATAGGCTGTCAGTAAATCTTGTCATTTTGTGACTAGTCATAGGGTCAACTTGAAAATCTGTAAATGCTTTTAGGTGCCTGGCAGGAGGGTATTTAAAGTATGACAAATGAATGCGATTTGTCAGGTATCTAGTGAGATATCTTGATGAAAACACTGAATACAAATATATATTGTTTCCTGATGAATGAAGGATTGACATGAAAGATTGACATTCTGAGTAAGTGAACATCTTTAACCATTGTTTACATTGTGCTGATCTCCCTGATCTGACAAGATGAGAGGCAAAGTGTCTATACTTTGCAAGGTTTTGAATGCAAAGTATGTAGTTAGAGAACCTGTACCTTCAATTTCACACTTTACAGTCATTTTCAATGTGTACACAACTTTGAGGATTACATTGAAAATAGAAAGTAGGATTACAGTGTAAACAAGAAAGATTAAGAAAGTAGGTAAATGTTCTTAATTTTGTGGAAATTCTATCAACCATCAATGAAAATACCTATTCAACATGCATACATGGAATTGGTACTTTGACATGTATGCCTGATGGTCATGATTCATTTATGAGCATATTGTGCCATATTTAGTAAAAGTAATGTAGAAAGTTATAGATTTCAGGTTTCTCCAATGTCCCCTTGAAAAAATTGTGGAAAATATTTCAAACGTCTGTCCCTGTTTGTGACTCATCTATAGTACTATTTAGTAAGCAAATGTAGAATAAATTGGTGATTTTGGTGCTGTAAGACTGCCAAAAATGTTTGGCAATGTGAGAAAACCCAACATTTATTATGCTATTGTTCAATTCATCTTGGATTATTAGAGGTGCACAACTTTATTTGATCCAATGCAGGACATTGTAAGGCAATCCTGCCATATTGTGTTGTATTGGGTATATATGTATATGCGTTGGTTTATGTAAGTAGTGTCATGAGTCAGGTGCCATATTGTGTTAATACTCTTGACATATCAGTACTGTATACAGCCAGTTATAGCATATGTTTATTCTTTATTGCTATTATGACAAGCATCTCTCTCACACTCAGGTTCTGCCTCTGTGTGTCACTATATTGGATTATACCCTATTTTTCATATAAACTCCTGTTTCCCATCTTGAATATGTATTCACGCATTTTACATTGTATTTAATAGTTTAAGAAAAGCGACCATTTGGTAATGAGATGTATTTAAATATGCAGAACTACAGAATAAGTTGAAGGGGGGTTTTCTTCAAGCTAGCTGCAAACATTGTTACAATTATGTGTTATGTATTATATTGATTTATTATATTTACTATAGAGATCAAGTAGTCCAAATATTGTCCTAGGCAAATACTTCAGGCAGAATTAATTGATCTGTATTAATAAGGTCTAAAAAGTGTAGTATGCAAAATGCTTTCTTCTCTTTAATCAGAAGTAACATTTTACTGTGATGCAATGTTTAAGAAAACATGTACAAAGTCCTCTAGGAGGATATCAACAGAGCAGCACAAACTTCACACTGAACATAAGATTCCTATAAGCCTGTTTAGTTAAGGTATGAATAGACAATGGTGTCCAATTTTTTTATTGTATTTTTGCTTTCAGCACAAACAGTTGTATGCAAAGGTAGAGAGCTCTGGTTACAAATTGCATGCATCGCTGAAACTTTCAGTGGAAAGCAGTTAGCACAGCCTCTGCAGAGTACAAACTTAAATATGACCGTTTTACATTTTAATGCACAATTAGTATTTGCCAGATGGATGCAAGATGGAAAAAATAATACAGTGAATGAGATATGCGTAGAAGTTTAGACACTGTTCTAGTTGATTCATTAATACTTTAAGGCCTCATAACTTGATTGACTTATTAGGCCTTAAATTAAACAGTCATGACCGTTCCAAAGTTGAGTTGAAACTCTGACTATTCTAACATCTCAGGATGTTGTGCCTACTCTCAACAACCATGGGCTTCTCTAAGCAACAGGTCTTGACAATAAAGATACTTGACTTGAAAGCTCTAAAAATATATCCGAATGTTGGCAGCTTGGAATTTCTGCTGCTAGAAAAATCCTTAAGAAATGTTAGTTGAGGTGAATTGTCGAAGTAAAGACAAGACCTGGATGACCCAGAAAAATCTTTGATAGGACTGCTTGTAAACTGGTCAAAAATTTAAAGCAGAACCCACACATTACTGTAAACGTCTAGCTGACAATGGCATAGTGATGCACAGGTTTTTTGGTTGTGTGGCAGCCAACAGCACAGAAAATATTAAAAAATATATTGTCGAGGTAGAAGGAAGGATGGATTCAAATTTAAATATAAAATCCCAGAGGGCAGGAGTCAGTGGATCATCATTTATTTATATAGCGTCACCAATTTTGCAGCGCTGTACAGAGAATATTTGTCTAAATTCCCTAACACACACACATACTAATATTAAATTTGTCAGCAGAAATTAAATTACTAATATGTTTTTGGAGTGTGGGAGGAAACCAGAGCACCTGGAGGAAACCCACGCAAACACAGGGAGAAAATAGAAACTTCACACAGATAAGTCATGGGTCAAGAACTGTACTCATGACACCAGCGCTGTGAGGCAGAAGTGTTAACCACTAACAGTGAATCAATTGATGCTGAAAAGAGATTGCATATTTCAGCAAGACAATTATCCAAAACATACCTCAATCAGCCATGAAGTATTTACAGAAGCAAACAAATAATGTTTTGGAATAGCCTTCATAGTCTCTAAACTTGATTAGTGAAAATCTTTGGATCTGAAACAGCAACTGCATGTGGGAAGACCTAAGAATATTTAAGCTTAAAAGTTCTGCATGGAATAATAGGGAATACAATTTGTAAAGCAAGAATCAGAAGACTATTACCTGACTACAAGAAACATTCTAAAACTGATTTCTGAGAAAAGGAAGCTTTACTTGACAGAATAGGAATACATAGTTTGCTCATGCCACATACACTGTTTTAAGGTTTGTTTTTTTCAATCTCTTAAAGAGCAAATAACAATAGTAATTGTGCATTACCATGTACAGAAGTATGACATGTTTAAGTATGTAGTTGTGTTAATTTTTCACTTACAGAATCAGGGACACATGTTTGATCAAGGTTGCCTGAACTTTGAGATAATGTTCTTATGTGGTTTCTGTCCCTATACATGATTTACACATTTATAAACCAAAAATACTTTTTTTGTCCACATAACTTTTAGTTTGATTATGTTGACCTGCCTTATAATACTTGGCAGATAAACACATATAGAAAGTGCATTGCATCTGCAAATGTGGAGGTTTTTAGACTTTCAGTGGTAAACAGAAAAAAAAATTAAGTACAAACCACCAAAAAAGTGCAAGGTTTTCATCACATAGTCTCAATAACTTCCCCACATTGGAACTGCAATTGTAGCACACAAGCGACAAGGAATTATACTGCTATGTTGCAAAAAGCACCACTGCAACTGCAGCAAAAGGACAACTAAAATTGCTTTTTGGATCCAACAAGCTCCAAGAAAAAGTGTACAGAATAAAGACATGGGAAAGTGTGGATTGGAGTTGGTAAGAGTACTGCCTACTTGCACCCCTACATTGAGCTAGACTGTTAAATAAACTTGAAAGCTTGGGATTGGATTCTAAGATGGTTGAATGGATTAGATCTCTGTTGCAGGATAGAGAACAGAGTTGTAGTAAATGGAGTGCATTCACAGGAGGGAAAGGTTACCAATGGAGTACCCTAAGGATCTGTACTTGGACCATTGCTTTTTAACATTTTATTGGTGACATTGGAAATTGTATTGAAAGGAAAGTATGCCTTTTTACAGATGACACAATGATATGCAACAGGGTAGACACACCAAGAGGGGTAAAACAAATGACTGATGACTGGGATAGACTAGAGGAATGGTTACGAGAGTGGCAACTATAGTTTAATGCCATAAAAATGCAAAATCATGCACTTGGGTATTAAAAACCCCAAGGCTAAATATAGTATTAATGGCACTTGAATGGAAACTACTGAAGAGGAAAGGGATATAGGTACCATTATTTCAGGTGGTAAACCATGAGAATGGTAAGTCATTTTCATCACCATTTATTTATATAGTTCCACTAATTCCACAGAGCTGTACATAGAACTCACTCACAACAGTCCCTGCCCCATGGGAGCTTAGTCTAAATTTCCTAATATACACAAACACACAGACCAAAAGAGACGAAGGTCAATTTAATAGCAGTCGATTAACCTACTAGTATTTTTTTGAGTGCGGAAAGAAACAAGAGAACACACAGATAAGGCCATGTTTGGGGATGGAACTCATTACTCCAGTGCTGTAAGGCAGAAATGAACCACTAAGCCACCATTCTTAGTGATTGGTTGATTAGGGAGAGGAATCGATAGCAGAAAGAAAGAAGTCATAATGCCATTGTACGGCTTTATCTAGAATACTGTGTTTAGTTCTGGAGGCCATATCTCCAGAAGGATATAAATACAGTAGAGACTATACAAAGGGCATCTAAAATTGTGCATGACCTAACATCACAAAACTTACCCGGAAAGACTGAAATATCTTAATATGTATAGATTGGAGCAAAGAAGAGAAAGGGGAGACGTAATAGAAACTTACAAATATATCAAGGGTTTCAACAAGGTAGAGGAGGGAAACATATTTCAAAGGAAGAGAAATATTAGAACACAAGGACATACACTGAAACTGAAGGGAAGTAAGTTCATGGGAAATTCAAGAAAAAATTATTTCACAGAAAGGGTAATGGATAAGTGAAATAGCCTCTACAGTGGAGCAAATTAAACATGCTTGGGATAGACATAAGGATAGCCTTACAAAGAAATAAGGATTAATTGGGGTTGGAGGTCACCATGGGTTAAAAAATGGGCAGACTAGATGAGCCAAGTGGTTCTTATGTGCAATTAATTTCTGTTTGTTTCTGTGTAGCCAGCGATAGTGATAGATGGGACTATACAACTGCCTGTCACTGTTTTCATTTTCATTATTTTTACTTAGATGTCATTTATGAATTTAAATAATAGCCAAGTTGCGAAGTAGATTTAGCTTTGGCCCCACTTTGCGACTAGATTTTTGGCAAGTTATAAGCTTAGTGAGATAGTAGTATTTGTAATAAAGCACAATTTTGCTCAGGCTGGGTGAATGGGTTCACTAAGAATTGTGTAGATGCATTAGTGTGCTTTCTTTTTGGAGCAGTCCAAAATAAATTTTGCCACGTTTTTATTAAAATGATATAAAATGCTTAAAACATATCTTCATTGTAGTACTTTGCTGTTTTGTTAGAACCCTTTTAGTTTTATCCAACTAGCGGAACCATTGTGTTATTCCCACGGTCCTCTGTATTTCCACCAGTGCTGTAACAGTATTTGTCCAGCTGTTGACATTTGAGAGAAGAGGACATTTAAGCAGAAATAGGTAACTTTCTAACATGGACTAGAAAAAAGCTGATGCTCTGTCCAATCAGAAACTGGCACAATGCAGTTGAACTATTCCTGGCTGTCAATGCTAGAACAAGAAACCATTGCAGCACTGGTTGGAGTGAGATGAGTACCAAAATACTTCTAGCGGAGAGCGTTGGTGAGGTTGGGGGCAAGCGATGTTAAGTAAAACTGTTGCTTAGATGTAACCAATTGATAAGCCAAAAAAGCAACAATTCACACTTATCACATCTTACATTGGTTGTGCACTTCACTTCTAGTAAAGACCTATCTCTGCTTTTGACAGCAGTCTGCTGGACAAAGATTGCATGAACCATACTATTCAGAAAGTTCCAAAACACAGAAAGAAAACACAGCAAAGTGTTTACTGATCCTTTGTGAAAATGTTATACACAAACATGATCACCAAGTGCTGCCTCATACAGTCACAGTGAAAAACAATCCTAAATAATTTAATGTTGAAGTCATTTAATAGAAGAATTCTAGTGGTGGGGTGGGGAATAAAAGAGGAACACGTTTGTGAAAAAAAAAAAAGTGTTTTTGGCATAATGCCCATAAAAAACCCATATACCAGACATTTTGAATAAAATACTCCATATTTGCATTGCTATTTAGAAATGAATTTATATTAGGTCATTTAATTTTTGGATAAGCTTACATTGACTATTTATTTTCTATTACTCAAAATTTTACACTATTGACCTTTTGTTGTCAGAAGGTGTGCTGGAACTGGACGTGCATCACATGGTCTTGTATCACCATTTGTCTGTGGGCTATCCTCCACTCAGATAGCTTCCTGAAGGCTTCTATAAGCAAATGTGTTGCTTTTGTCTGTGCCTTCAATTTCTGAAACTCAAGTGTCATCATCTGTTAGAGATTGATCGTGAATGACTTTAGATTATCTCTCTTTTGAAATTATTTGTACCACTCTCTTTCCGTATCTTATCCTGTTTGTCACTTGTGGATTGTCAGGGGTTCCCAACAGGTCTGGTGATACTTATATGCAGCTGATATTAAGATTTGGTACTTGCCACCACAAATTTTTATTTTGTTTGCAATTGTGGTGTGATGAGCAGCATTAAAGAATAATATTGTATTGGATCACTTACTTCCTTTAAAATGTAAAATTATCACAATTTTCCTTATTGTGCCAGTCTGTTATTTTCCCCTAATATTTGCTCTAGCTAGTCTCAGAATCGTACCACATTATTTCTTCTACCTACCTCTACCACTGTTATACCATGTGGCATAAAAGTCAAAATCCTTTCTCAATCTCAACCTATGTTCTTATCATTTTAGTTTATTTAAACTGTACATACTATTCAAATACATGCTACAATACATTTCCACTAATGATGTGTGATAAATTTAGTTGGATGCTCAAAATAGAAAGGTAATTATGCATTCATTTAAGAATTGGAAACTCTTACTCCCTATATGATAACATGTGTACTTCCAAGTTCCAACACCATAGTTCGGGAAGCTCATAAATGGGTGATGAAAAGGAAATGTGTACAACTGAGTTGTTTTTTTAAAAAACAAGACAGCTAAAATAGAAACACTCTAAATCAAAATGAGGAATATTGAAACATGACATAAGAAATTTTTATCTTAGAATATTCATATAGAACTAGTAGCCCTTGCTTTGCTGTCTTAATCAAGCTATTTAACAATAAAACACAACTGGCTTTTCAAAAAATGTCAGAAAAAATATTTTTGAAGGGTCAACAAATCAGGCAGACTACTGGCCAGAGCCTTACGGGCACAGAGAGCTCTAACCTTTACCATCAAAGATGACAGATAAAATCCACTTCACAACCGAGCAAATTGCAAGCATCTTAGATTCATATTATATTAAGTTATACAATCTATCTTGCGGCTTTTAATCATTGGATACGAATCTAATACAAAAACGTATTGATTATTACTTCAAAACCATAGAATTCCCAAATGTATCAGTGGACGTTAAGATGGCCCTACAGTAATCCTTCTCTCTATAAGAACTAGAAGATGTAATATCCACATCTCCTACTGGGAAGAGTCAATGGGATTTGTCCTAGGAAGAGAACCCAGAGACAATAAAATTGAAATTATAGAACTATACCCTGTCACATAATTTAATCTGTATATTAATATCAAAAGGTGCTGAAAAAGTTTGATAGAGTAGACTAGCAATTGTGGAAAGTTTATTGGAGTTCATGGGTTTGCATTTGGTTTGTCAGAATCCTTGCTCTTTAAAAAACAAAAATCTTCAGGTTCTTTGTCTGGAGCATTTAGTATTACAAATGGGACCAGACAAAAGTTCCCCTCATCTCCTCTGATATACATTTTATGCATGGAAGGCTTGCCAGAGGCAAATATCAGTAGCATACAGCTGGGAAACAAGTATAAGCATGCATTATTTGCAGTTGATGTGTTAGCTGCAATAACAATACTGTAAATGCTATCCCAAACATTATGAAAGAATTTAATACATTTTGGGTATTGTCAAACTTTAAGATTAGTTCAAGTCAATTGCTTTCAACATTAACATTTTGGACTTGGACATTACTAATTTGCAACATGCAATTCACTTGACATTGTTACCATATCAAATACCTTGGAATTGTTATCACTAAAGACATAATAAAGTTCTATAAATCTAATATCATTCCTCTTCTAGCCAAATTACATTTGAAGCTAAAATTATGGATCACCTATACATTTTATTGGTTTGGAAAAAATATTATCTTCAAACTATACAAATCCTGGTCCCAAATAACTTTTTCATGCCTACCTGGATGACATTGCGTTGTTCAGTCAGACCTGGGAGGAGCACCTGATCCATCTGAATAGTGTGTTAAACCAAATTACTGAGGCAGTTCTGACGATCAAGCCAGATAAGTGCCAGCTTGGCATGCGTGAAGTGCAGTACTTGGGGCACCGTTTTAGGGGGAGGTACTCTCCACCCAGAGCAAGGCAAGGTAAAGGCTATTACCGCGTGGCCGACCCCTACCACAAAAAAGAAGGTCATGTCTTTCTTAGGTACAGCTGAGTATTATCAAAAGTTTGTGCCCCATTATAGCATACTAGCCAAACCTCTGACTGACTTAACAAAAAAGAAATTACAACAGGTGGTTAATTGAGCAGAGGATTGTGAGAATGCATTTACAGAGATTTATAGTACAGACCAACGTGTCTAACTTGGACTAGGAGCTATCCTTAGCCAGGTGACAGCGCAGGGGGGTGGAGCACCCTATAATTTTCCTAAGTAGAAAATTACTTCCCCCGAGAGGTGAATTATGCTACCATTGAACGAGAGTGCCTCGCCATCGTATGGGTACTGCAAAAGTTACAGCCCTACATGTATGGCCGGGATTTCACCACTATCACAGACCATAATCCTCTAAACTGACTGAATAGATTTTCTGGGGATTATGGAAAACTGTTAAGATGAAGCTTAATTTTGCATCAATATAAGTTCACCATTCAGCACCGGAAGGATGCAGAACATGGAAACGCAGATGGCCTCTTGCACCAAGGGGCAGAAGCGGTGAATGGGTAGGAGGATCAGTGACAGGTCACAGTTCTCTGTGCACTAGGTTTAGGGGGGAGGTGTGACTATTATGTAGTATATCTAATGACTGATTGTCATACATGAATTCAACAGAAAATAACAATGTGAATATTTTATGTAACCTTGTAATGTATTCTCAATGTGTGCTTTGCTAAATGACATGATTTTGAAACTATTCAAGTGTCATTAATCTTTTGAAATTATCCATAGATAGATGAGCAGCTCTGAGGAGTTTTTTTTAATATATAGAGGATGTGGACCTGACCAGCCAAGCTGAACGAGCAGAGGTGAGAAATCAGGTCCTGTGAACATTCCAGAGCTCAGGACATCCCTACCTCACTTCGAAAGTCCTGTGACATCTGGGTGATCAATCTGTCTTTATTGACAGCTAAACTCCAAAGGTGGGGTGTCACGGGCACTAGGAGTCTTTGCCCAGGATATCACCAGATGATGTTCTTACCAGAGTAATATAGCTGGTACTATGGTCCTCTGGTAGCAGGGTGACAACGGAACAGGAGAATCAGCAGATGGTGAGAGAATGCTCAAGGAAAGTCTATGACTAGCAGCAACTGGTAATGACTTAGATGTATGTACACGAGGAACCAGATGGACAAGTAAACATGAGGAGAGTCAGTGGTCTGCGTACAGCAAGTTGTACCACTGCTATAGTGAGGAGGAATGTCCAGGAGTAGAGAGGAGGTAGTGAAAGTCAGTGGTCTGCGTATAGCAAGTTGTACCACTGTCTATAGTGAAGGAATGGATTCCAGGTGCAAGTAGGTAACGGGGAAGTCAGTGGTCTGCGTACAGCAAGTTGTACCACTGCTTATGTGAGAGGATACTTGAAACTGGTGCCAATGGGAAACAGGAGTCAGTGGTCTGCGTACAGCAAGTTGTACCACTGCTATATATATGTGAGGAGGGGCACGAGGAGATGAATGGAATGCTGTTGATACACGGGCACACGGAACTTGATCCCATGATGATAACTACAACACAATAATAACTGACAAGCGCTGCTTGAAGTATACAAAGTCACTATAGAGATCCAGGTAATAGGAAACAAAGTCAATAGTAACAATAGCTTCAGTTGATGGAAGACTCCGGAGATGAACAAAACACAGTCCAGACGGATATGCAATACAATAGCAAAGTCAATGTAAAGTATGCATACGGCGGTTCAGGAGAGCAGGCTGTCAAGGAGACGTGCAGGGATACCTGAACGGCTGAACACCGGCAGGAGGAGAGACCACTGGAGGATGGAAGCGGTAATCAGGTTGGTGCAGCGCACGGAAGGTAACCGGTAATCAACGGAGCAATACTCAGGAAGCAGTAGTAAGTAAAACTGGAAACGTGATGAACACGGGAGAGTTGAGGCTGTCTGGTATCCGGCAGAAGTAGCGAAGGCCGCGGAGGGAAGACACGCTGAACACAGGAGAGTTGAGGTGGACTGGAATCCGGCAGCAGTAGCAGATAGGTATCAGCTGAGTGCAGACACGATGAACACAGGAGAGTTGAGACGGTCTGGAAACCGGCAGCAGTAGCAGATAGGAATCAGCTGAGTGCAGACACGATGAACACAGGAGAGTTGAAGTGGTCTGGAAACCACAATCGAAGTAGACAGGAATCAGCTGGAGCTGAATACACGAGGAAACACAGGAACACCTTCAGAGGCTCATGGGGAATGAGACTCCAAGATCAGGCAACTAGATAATGATCACAGGTGGTTTAAATAGGGAGGGTCGCCTGATCATCCAATCAATTAAAAGCAACAGGTACTGAAGGTTTCATAAGGGCTGCACATGCGCAGACCCTCAGGATGGCGGACGGCCACGGTTCCTGAACACAGGAGAAATGGCACTCACAGTCCGGTGAGTGACATGGGGTAAGAACTATGTAGAGAAAGGTTTAAAATCTTCTACCTTAGACAATAACCTGTGCATTTTTATGAGGGAGTCTACCAAGACTGAAATGTCATATATTTCTAAGTTGTGTTCCCTCACACACAAGGGTGTAAATTGTGTGGGGTCCCCCCAATTTTCACGGAATCAGCACTAGGCAAACCAGCTGGGGTTGGTGGAACTATAGCAGGGGTACACGCTGCAGGGGTCCCCCTGCCATAATGACTACCAACCCCAGGCTGTTCAGTGCTGGGCTGGATTCCCTAGGGAGTGGGGTCCCTAACAAGCTGCCCCCCCCCCCCTCTAGGGACACCCAACCCAGTGCTGAAAGCACTAGGTCTCTTCCTACACCCCTGGTCAGTCGGTGTAGCGTAATAAACTGCGATTAAAGTAGAAAAAAATAAACAGATGCCATTTTGTTTTGTGGAACTACAAGTCCCAGCCAGCCAGGGTGCCATAAATAGTGTGGGCATGCTGCTACTTGTAGAACTACAAGCACCAGCATACCCATGGCAGCCAGGGCACATTGGCACTTGGACAACCACAAGTGCCAACATGCCCTGACACCCACGGCTGGCTGGGACCTGTAGTTCCACAAAAGAAAATGTTAAATAAACCACCACACCCTTGTTAACACCACATACATTTAATAAAAATAATAAACCCACAGTAAAGACACCCTCATTTATACCATTTATTTTTATTAAAAATAATAAATGCCCTATACTTACCACAGATGTTTTTATCTGTTGTCAGCAGCTTTAATTCCAAAAATAGCTGTCAACCAAGTTCCAAACAATTTTGCATCCAATAGTCTGGCTTGATAAAGTCCAAAATAAATTTGGTCATCCAAAAGTCCCTGCTTGAAATGTCCAAAAAGTATTTGTATCCAAAGTCCCTGCTTGTAATGTTGTCTTTTCTTCTTGGGCAAAAAGCCCCCCTTATTGCTTGCAGTTTTCATTTCTTCTTGGCCAGGGGGGCCCCCTTGTTGCTTGAAGTCTTCTTGTCTTCAGCCAGGAGGGCCCCAGATTTGTAACATCCATGCTGGACCATCCTTGATTGAAGAAAAAGAGGAGAGCCATAGCAAACAGCTTCTACTATGTAGAAGCTCCGACACGCAATGAACTCAGTTCATTGCGCTAGATCTATTTATAGTATCAGAGGATTTTCCTACAGTCGTGGGAACAGGAGAGAGCAATTCTCATAGTGATCAGTAGGCAACAAATACCAGACACAATAATTATTTTGGTACACCAAATCCAGATCAATTATATGAATATATTTCACCAATGTATACACCAGATAAATACAAATAAAGATGTCTCTCTCTCGCTCTCTCTCTCTCTCTCTCTCTCTCTCTATAGTTGGTCAGCTTAACATATATTGCAATATATGGCACTAACTTTCCCTGTTTTTAATATAGAAAAGTACTTAATACAGCAGTGAGTATGTGTTTGGAGAACAGGGATACTCTGCACTCCCCGAACACATAATTAATGTTGCACTTACTATATATAAATTTCAGGGTTTATATATAAATATATATATATATATATATATATATATATATATATATATATATATATATATATATATATATATATATACATATATATATACACACATTTAAATTGGATAAGTCATGGGGACTCCTATGTTGAAAGTGAGTGAATTCTACCTTTGATATGTGAATGACTTACAATAAGTGTACATTTCTGAAATCTCCTTTCATTTAAAACATTTAAGATCATATGTGCCCTTTCTCTCTTTGGTTGTAGTGTATATATATATATATATATATATATATATATATATATATATAAAATTTGATTAAGACTACTTGATCTTAAATAGTGTTATTTTATATATAACGTTTCTTTATATAACTGCTTCATCTGAGTTTAATTGTGTGTTTTTCAAATACCGAAACCATGGTAGGCACTGTAATTGCTTGCAAGAATTATTACCACAATATCATCATCAGTTCAAAAGACACAGAAGCCAATAACATATATACAGATTATGCCATAAATCACAGAATGAAACGGCGTCTCATATAAAGAAATATACTATGTTTCATTTTGTTCATTTGCATTTCAATACATCAGATTTTTGAGTGGCACACCACATAATCCCAATGGCACTTTAATAATGTTAAGTGAATTTGCACTGTTAAAAGTTAAGTTAAGTGTTTTGTCTTAAATATAACAATGATTGACCTATGAAATTACCATGTAGCAAATGATTTGAGGCAATTCAAGATATAAATTTGTCCAAAATAATTTTTCAGGCAGTTAGATATGGTTGAATCAGCATTAATGTATTTGTATTTTTATCTATTAGTGAAAAATATAGGTTATCTTCAATTTTTTTTTAATCTTAATTGTGTGGTGTTTATATGTTATCTCCATGTTTGTGTGGGATTCCTCCGGGTGCTCTGGTTTCCTCCCACATTAGTAAGTTAATTGACTTCAGACAAAGTGGACCATGTGTGTGTGATAGGGAATTTATATTGTAACCTCTTTTAAGGCAGGGACTGATGTGAATGAACACCTATTCTCTGTACAGAATTGTGTAATATGATTGTTGCTATGTAAGTAAACAATAATAATAATTCAGATGTTTTTATCATGAGGTAAATCAAGTCAATTAAATGTATTGCTACTGCTTCTTGCTTTCTCTTAACACTACGTCTGACATGTCCAGATTTAATGCTTTTGATGTCCTTGGCCCTTTTTTTTTTTTAAAACATATTTTATTAGGGTATTTTTCAATCTTTAAACAGTAAATAACATAAATCACATTGAACATATAACAAAGAGCTATTGCAAAAAAAAAAAATAGATCAATATGAATGGTGACAATGAAAGTAGACATAAGGAAAAGAAAAGCTGGCGATAGGAAAGGAAGTTGGAAGGGAAGTCTCTAAAGAAGGAGAGAGGGAGGGCAGGAGGGAGAGGAAAGGCATGTTAGTATAGTGAGGGGGGGGGGGAAGAAAGTTAGGCGTCTGGACATATGGTGCTAACCTGATATTGGAGACATCAGTTTTCGCACTAATCAGGTCTTGGTTGGTCTGCTACATAAGAGACGAGCCAATTGTTCCAGATTGCTCGAAATTTGTTGGGGCGGTCATTAATGATGCTTGTAATATGTTCACAATGGTAAGTCTGCCATACTTTGTTAATGACTTCAGATAACGCGGGGGGTTCTGGTTGTTTCCAGTTTGCCGCTATTGCACATTTGGCAGCGTTGAGTATATGGCTTACCAGAGCCATTGTATATTTATCAGTATCTGGTATAAGTCTATGTAGTAAGGAGTAGGAGGGGCAGGGAGGAATTTGTATAGAGGTGACTCTACGGATTAAATTATGCATTCTTAGCCAGAATCCCACAACCTTAGGGCAGGACCACCAAATGTGTTGAAATGAACCTTCTTGCCCACACAATCTCCAGCACAGACTAGAGGAGTCGGGGTATATGGCTTTCAGGCGGGTTGGGACCAAATACCATCTATACAGGAGCTTGTACGAGTTCTCTTTAGTACGTACACAGATAGAGCTTTTAGCAACTCGCATCCTGATCTTAGCCCATTCCTCTACCTCCAGTTCCAAGTTAAGATCCTCTTCCCATTTTAGTTCATAGCGATCTTTCACAGGTTGACAAAATGCCACCAATATGCTGTAGAAGGTGGACATTAAACCAGTGGGGAGGGATTTAGCTCTACAGAAAGTTTCTAAGAGCGTAAGTTGGTATATGAGCTTGAGTGCTGGCATGGATTGATATAGGTGTCTAAATTGGAGATATTGGTAGAAACGGGCATGGGGGATACCGTATCGTCGTTGTATGTCTGCGAATTCAGGTAATATCCGCATACGCGCTATATCAGTAATGAACCTTAGGCCTTGACAGGACCAGTGCTGGAAAGAGGAGTGTTGCTGTCCCGGCAGAAATGCTGGATTGTTCCACAATGGGAACATGGCTTCTGGGTTTCTTAGAAGTTCAAACGTACGAGTACTGTAATCCCATATCTGGAGTGAGAAACGGGTGGTAGGCGAGAGTAGAGAGAGTGGCGGTCTATGCTTGATTGATATCCACAGTAGTGTGTAGGGCGAGAGTAAATGTAGAAGGTGGGCCTCAATGTCTACCCAGAGTCTTGTGAAAGGTGGAGAGTGGAATAGGACTAACTGGGTCAGATGTGCAGCTATATAGTATTTGGAAATATTTGGGAGGCCTAAACCTTCTTCTGAGTTTTGCCGGTAAAGCGTAGAAGCTCGCACCCGCGGTCGCCTGCCAGCCCAAATAAATCTGGCAATTTGCTTCTGGAGTGTTTGCATCGCAAGAGAAGGTACTTGGATAGGCAGGGTCTGGACCAGATAGAGAATTCGTGGTAAGAGATTAATTTTTACAGCCGTTATGCGGCCGATCCAAGAACTGTATAATCTATCCCATTTCTCAAGGTCACGTTTAAGTGAGTCCAGGATTCGAGGAAAGTTGGCTGTGTACAGTTGGCTATATTGAGAGGTTAGGTAGATTCCCAAGTATTTGAGTTTATCGCGTTGCCATTGGAAATTTGTTTGGCTCTTCAGGGAGTCTAATATGCGGGAGGGTAGGTTAAGAGGAAGAATTTCCGACTTGTCCACATTGATCTTGAAATTAGATACCACACCATATTCATTAAGTTCTCTTTGAAGTGATGGGAGGGAGGCCTGGGGATTGGTAATTGTGAGGAGAATATCATCTGCGTACATTGATATCTTGTAGTCAGTCGTCCCCGCTCGAATTCCAGAAATTATTATATTGTTACGAACACGGGATGCTAGCGGCTCCACTGTGAGGGCAAACAGCAAGGGGGATAGTGGACAGCCCTGTCGGGTACCATTTGTAATAAGAAACGGAGACGACCCGGCGCCGTTGGCTAGAACCACAGCTGAAGGATTATGATAAAGGGACGCAAATCCGCGTAGAAAACAGCCTTTGAATACCATTGCCGCAAGGGTAGCTCTCATAAAAAGCCACGAGACCCTGTCAAACGCCTTTTCTGCATCTAGAGACACCACCAGAGCTGGAACTTGATCTCGGTTTGCTATCTCAATTAGATCAATGGCTCGCCTAGTATTGTCAGCTCCCTGCCGAGTGGGGATAAAACCTATTTGGTCTGGGTGGACCAGGGCAGGGATTACTCTGGCTAGTCTGTTTGCAAGTAATTTGGCAAACAGCTTTAAATCCACATTCAATAGTGAAATTGGTCGGTAACTCTCACAATGACTAGGTTCTCGTCCCTCTTTAGCAATAACAATGACATCCGCTCTGGTGGTGTCTCTCTCAAACTTTTTACCACTCAGAATTGCATCAAAAAGCGAGAGAAGCATTGGTGCAAGATCAGAGGCAAATTTTTTGTAGTATAATGTAGTAAGGCCATCTGGGCCTGGTACTGCTGAATTCCTAAGGGTCAGAATGGTCATCTTGATCTCCTTTATCGTGATGTCAGCATTTAAAATTGATAGCTGCGTGGCAGTAAGGCGGGGGAGTGAGCAAGTATTAAGATAATCACGTATTTGCACGTGAGCAGTATCCAGAGAGCCTGCCAATGGGGGGAGATTATATAGCTGAGCGTAGTAGGCGCTGAATCTATCAGCTATTGATTGGGGGTCATATAATGATTGCTGTGTTTGGTCTTTAATGGATACAATGCGATTACGGGTCCGTTTGTTTTGAAGCCTACGAGCAAGCAGTGTGTCAGCTTTGTCCCCTTTTTCATAATAGCGTTGTTGTTGCTATTGAAGAATCTTGGCCGCACTTGAGGCCAGTAACTTGCCAAGTTGTCCTCATAGAGCCAGAAGTTTTAGATAAGTTTTACGTTTGGGATATATTTGATGTTGTTTAGTTAAAGTTTGTATTTGGGCTTCTAGGTCAATAATCGCCTTCTTGTGTAACTTTTTCTCATGACAGGCCAAGCTGATCATACGGCCTCTAATGGTAGCCTTATGGGCCTCCCATCTAACAGTAGGAGTGGTGTCGTCTTGGGCATTGTCTGTTTGAAAGTCGAGTATAGCCTGTCGTATTGTGTTAATATTGTCCTTTTTTAGGAATAAATGATCATTTAGCCTCCATCGGTAACATGGTGTGAAAGATGGCAAGACGTCAAGCTGCAACATCACAACTGAGTGGTCAGACCAAGGAACTGGTGTAATGGTGGTCGATTTCAGGGATCTTGTCGTATGAGCGTCTACAAAAAGCATATCTAATCTGGAGTAGGTGCCATGTGGTGCTGAGTAGTGCGTATATGACCTATCATTAGAATGTAGGACTCGCCATGTATCATAGAGGTTGGCTTGGGTGAGCAACGATTGTAGCTTGAAGCTTTCACATGCCATTTGATTACCTCCTAACGTTGGGGGTGAGTGATCTAATCGAATGTTTAAGATGGTATTAAAGTCGCCTCCTATTATTATCTTTCCGACCCCCTTTTGTGAGAGTCTGGTGAAGAATTGAGTGAAAAAGGTGTTTTGGGAGGTATTGGGAGCGTACAGTGTAGCTAAAGTGATTGGTTTGTGGAGAAGTGATCCAGTTAGAATGATAAACCGTCCTTGAGGATCTGTATAAGATGAGTCAATTGTTAGTGGAAGAGTATAATGGAGTAGGATAGCTGTACCTTTAACTTTTTGAGAGGTTTTAGAATAGAATGCTTGAGGGTAGTTTTTACATTGTAAGTTTGGGTGCGTGTGTTGAAAGTGTGTTTCTTGCAGCATTACAATCTGGGGAGAATGTCGTTTCAAGTACTGGAACAATATAGTACGCTTCTGTGGAGAATTAAGACCGTTAACATTTACAGTTAGAACTGAGAGAGTCATGGCTGATACCAGTGGAATCTAGATCTCAAAAATGTGCGGTAATATCGAAGGAACAGTAAGGTGCCAGGCCGCGGCAGGCGAGACTGAAAGGGGAAGGGGAGGGTTAGTAGGGAGATGAAAGTAAAACAAAGGGAAAGAAGACAGCTTGACTGGCAAGTCATGTCTTCCGAAATTTGAAACCAGTACATCCTGTGTGCTTGGGGAATGTGGGGGGTGGCTGTGCAGCCGTAGAAACACTTGCTCAGGGGGGGAATCTAAGTCAATACGAGTGAGAAAACATACATGTGTATTTTTTAGGAACATTTAAAAACCTTTAAATAACATTTAAACGGAAAAGATTAATGGAGATGAGATATCCTGGAATATATTTAAGGAGCATAAAATTAGCTAAACAAATAAAGTCAGCAAATAACAATGAGTGAGATCTATATAATAGAATAAGCCTCAGAACTGGCTAATTCTGTAACTGATCTAAGGAATCACCTGCATCGTGACCCGAGGGGCTATTTTGAAAGTATTAAGTATTATTAGTTATAAGATGCCTCTCAGGTCCCAAGGCAGCCGATAACCAGTGGTGTGAAGTACAACATTGTTGCTAAGAATATTGGTAACCTTAATAATTAAACATATCTAAAAGAGGGCATTCAATAAGCAAACAGAATAACAACAGTGCTATATAACGCATGTAATGTAAGTAT
This sequence comes from Mixophyes fleayi, assembly GCF_038048845.1. NCBI lineage: Eukaryota > Metazoa > Chordata > Amphibia > Anura > Limnodynastidae > Mixophyes > Mixophyes fleayi. Next base: position 142,595,798 of record NC_134404.1, on the reverse strand, counting down.
ACTTGTCTCCCGGCGAACTTCCAAGGACCGCTTGGGATGCAAGTTCTTTAACTCTTGACCCTGTAAAATTTTCAGCAGGTGTAACGAACTCAGAGTCACAAAGATCCTTCTCTAGGTGTCATACGCCGGTCATCTGGGCACATCGATGGGGCCCTGTATCAGTAGGTTGGAAGACTTTTGTCGGAGTCTTTCATGTTTTTGTCCAGGAAGACGTGGGGGCTGTTGGTCTCGTGGTCTCTGCAGCGTTTGATGCCAATGTCGAGGGAATCGGTATTCCTAGTGTTCGTAACAATGTGATCCCTTGGTCTGGCGTCTTAATCTTATGGGACTGACCCTCGTAGCCTACCAGTAGGTGAAATGGAAATCCCCATCGGTAGCGAATTTTGTGTTCTCGCAGCAGTTAAGTGATTGGGGCAAGATCTCGCCATTTCTGCAATGTGGAAGGAGCTAGATCCTGAAAGATCTGAAGGTCAGACCCATCAAAGGCATGCGATGTCGCTATTCGAGTGGCTAGGACAAACTGTTCTTTATACTTATAGTAGTGGAACCGAACGATGACGTCCCTGGGAGGTTGATTTGGAGGAGGTTTTGGTCGAAGGGCTCTGTGAGCTCGGTCTGTTTGGACATCTAGTGCAGAGGCGTCGGGGGGAAATCGGAGTAACAATTTCTCAAGGTATTTAGGTAGCAGGTCGCCATCCACCGTTTCCGGAATGTTCCGAATGCGGAGATTATTCCTCCTGTTCCTGTTTTCAATGTCCTCTAGGTGGTCTTTAAAGGATTCCATATCTGTTCAGATAGTTCTGTGGAAACAAATTCTTGGAAGTGGTTAACCTCATCTACTTTCTGCTCCAGGTCTGCTGTTCTTGAGCCAATAGCTGCTATTTCTTGTTGAAGCTCCGCCACCACTTTCTTAATTTCCTCCTGTATGACCTCACGGACCTCTGTCTAAATAGTGGATTTGATAACGCTCTTCAGTTCTGCGGTAACAGACGCGGTAGCAGTTAAGTTAGCCTCATCTTGATCTGATTCAAATTGGCAAGTTGGGGAAGACGCAGAAGACGCGAATGCTTGAGAGGCATTTTTCTTCTTGGCTTGGGTGAAAAAAGAAGCTGTTTCTGAAGGAGCATTTTTTTTATTTTTGTGAGACATTGTGCCACTTGAGTCTGAACTTGATTGGATTTTCCAGGGAACTGCGAAGAGTTTATCAGGACCTGACTGGCAATTAGAAATATCTCTCTCTCTCTTGTGGTTATAGGCAGATAGTGTAGAGTGAGTGCCCTGTGTCCGAGCCAATTAGCCACTTATCAGGTTGTTAGACTGTACATTGGTTACTTGACCCATTGATGTAAATGATGTTTCTTCCAGTCTAAAGTGTCAGGAGAGAATATGAGCCTATCGCAGCAAGTTGACAAAGCCCGAAGTCTCCGAATAGTACACTGGTAGCGAGAGCAGTGTGAGGGTGCTGCGTTATATTTCTAAAGACAATGACGGAGCTCAGCTGAGATTCCGCGTGTTGTGGGGGACAGGAGTATATCCCAGGGTCACCGCCAGGCTCTTTCACTGGTGTAGAATATAGATAGTGAGGGTGCAATTTTGGCAGAGACCTCCAGATGGCAGCAATTCCCTGAAGTATGCACTGGCAGAATCAGTGATTGGCCACTGGGGGGCAGCAGAGTCTCTTACCATGCTGTGAGCTGGCAATATGATCGGCTTATCTCACTATCGATCCACAGAAAGTCCTCCACAGGTAATACAGCAGCCTGTCAGCACCAAGTACAGGCGTCTCTCCTCCTCACACTGCGCGGGACAGCAAAAGGGATCCAGGGAAGTGCCCCAACTGATTTCTCTGCCTGGGGACCGAGCGCCGTAATCAGCGGGTACCGAGCCGGAAGTAGACCATGGCGGGGGAGACTGTGTACCTCAGTCCGAGGTCTCTGGACCGGAAGTAGGCCGCAGGTGCACTCAGCGCAGCGCGGGGGTCCGCGGTTCCAGTCGGGGGACGGTTGGAACAGCAAGAGGTAGGTGGTGAGTGTCTTCGGTAGTTGGGCCCCAGTAGCAGGAGACTGAGCACGGTTTGTGTGCCGCAGTAGCTGTAGCTGTAACGGGACGGCGCACTGGTGCAGAATGGAGCCAAATGGTATGTTTTAGATGCTAGGCGAATGAGCTAGCTCTCTAAGACCCTGGTAAGGGTGTCCAAAGCACTCCTAGATGTATATATTTTGGCCCGGTGGGAGAGAGCTCACTTTGCCTGCGTCCGTCTAGTATGGCGCCCAAGCCACGCCCCTTCCTTGGCCCTTTTTACTGTCATCCCCCGTCCTAACACCTCAGATCTCTAATGCTCAAAAACTCTCATGTTCAATCTCTATAGTAAATGTGTATCCTAATTGTAGAGATTGTTTATGCAGTATATGCAACAGGCATACAAAATATGTTTCATCCAATCCTTCTATGATTGTACCAATGGCCCTTCATAACTACAAGAGTGATACACTGTCCCTATGGTTGAGATAAGTCTGCCGACCTTCAAGTTTATGAGTTCTAAAAAAAATGTTTTGACTTTTTGTGATCACATATGCTATATAAAATGTCTTTATGTAGATTCTTGGAATTATTACATTTTATAATATTTTAGATAGATAGTGTTATCCATAGGGTGTACTGTTTTATCCCTACCATTTCACTGTCAACAACCACATATAAATCAAAATATGTATCATGTTTTTTTCTAAAAATTTGTTCCTGGGATCATTTATCTTCTGTCTAGACTCTTACTACCACTGTACTGGCAAATGAGTGACAATTACTGTTTAAGGTATCCTCTTTTTATCGAAGTCTTTCTTCACTTTGCCCTCCAGAGACCGACAACTGTGTAGATGTCAACAACAACCCTATCTCTCTGCAGCTAAATTAGTGATTCAGTAAATAACCCTAAAGAGCAGAGTAAGAAAAACAATCCTATAAGCCTTTAGACTTTCTATCTTGGGATTGTATCTCTGATATATCTATATATATATATATATATATTCACTATCTGCAACTTTTTCTTCACCTTGACATTAGCCTCCCATGTCAAATTAATTTACATTTGTGCATGATTCACTAGGGTACATACTTTGCAAGATTTGGAATTCCTTGCTTAAACTCTTGCTCCATGTTGTAAATTTTAATTTAAAATTAATTTGGTAAATCATGGACATTTAATGATCATAATATATACAATGTGATGTAGATTTAGTGAGTGTTGCAGCTGTTTTATTGCATAACATCTTCTTGCCATGTTAGGAGACATAAAAGATGAACTCAATGCTTCCACTGTGTCCCAGCTGTGCACATTCTCTAAACATGCAATCAACTTACATGAGTACTCTGACTAAGCAGCAGAAAGTATGTATAAAATGTACAAAAAAACCATGATTTATTCCTGGATAATACCTCTAGCCTGAAAATTGACAGTTGTAGGGTAACTTTTTAATTCTAAATATTAAGGAGATTTTCTTTTCTACAGGGATGGCTAGATGAACCCTTATTGAATCACCAGACATATGAACTTAAACAATACATTATAGAAGAAAAGATGTGTCCTTGATCACTGCCAATGCCCTACTGATGCTGTTTTTATAAGACTATATATATAAGATATAATATAATAATATATAATATAATATCATGTATCATATAATATCATATAATATAATATAATATAATATAATATAATAATATTATCATATAACAATAATTAACAATAAAAAATAATAAAAGCAGCAAGTAACTAATCTAACATTTTTGGTTGTATTTTACTATATATCATATACTTTAAAGTTAAATAATATTACTAGAAAGATTGATGTGCATCAAAATTTAGATGTGTTTCATGGAATAAGGATAAGCATAAATACAATGCTGCTTAACGTTTAATTACCAGTAACATGCATTTTAAGAGAGGCTTTAGAAAACTTGCCTTAGACTGCAATACTTAGTATGCAGACATTAAATTGACATTCAATAAAAAGTGGGTGTGTAAAATAATCTTTCATACTGACATCACTGTTCTGTTTTTAATTATTATTAAAATAATATACTGTGTATTTTATACTACATAATGACATACAGTATCCACAATAAAGCAAATCTGCAGATATTAGAGTTGAACACTATGACAATGCTATATTGTAATTCATTTTTGTAATGGGAATCAACAATCAATTAATCGTGCTGTAATTAAGGGCAATTAGAGCATTAATACAAAGTAGCACAAACTAATACAATAACAATTATAGCCCTGTAGATTTATTTAATATTGCGTGTACATTCAATAAAATTTATCTATATGTATTTAGCATAATTATTTGTAAATGTTATCTCAGTGTCATTTTTGTAGTTTGAATTGTATGATATAATTCTGTAGTAGCTTGTTATCTCACGTTTTAGTTTTCTGTTTGAGGTTTTAGAATTGTGCATTTATTTATCAAATGATTTGTAATGTTTGAAAATAAATATTTAATGAGAGCTATAAGATTTGTTTATTTTTCTGTTTGATATATGTTCTAATCCTAAAATTGACCTTTTTTGATAACTGAAAATGTTAAAAAAAAAATCTTGAAAATACTTTTAAGCAAAGTTTATAGAATAGTCTTCTATGTAAATGTGTAAAGCTACAGCTCAATAATATTTCCATGTACTGTAGAACAGGCTGTGGCAATCACATCTGGGGGTGTATTTACTAAACTGAGGGTTTGAAAAAGTGGAAATGTTGCCTATAGCAATGAATCAGATTTTAGTTATCATTTATTTAGTACATTCTACAAAATGATAGCTAGAATTTAATTGGTTGCTATAGGCATCATTTCCACTTTTTCAAACCCTCAGTTTAGTAAATATACCTCCTAGTGTCATCAGTCTAATCTCTGATATATACTCACATTTCTGGAATCCTCTGAATGAACACCCAGCTATTGCCTTGTACATGAAGAGTACCAAGTGGAATTAGCTTAACTAAACCCTTGTATAGGAGGGGGAGAGTATGGAATATGCAGGTGCTTACTTATACAGTAACACTAGAGGTATCAGCAGCACACCTACACGCAAATCTTAAGTTTAGGAGACTTGAAGAATTATGTCTAAAGAGGCATGTTAAAATGAGCCTTTGAAATTAGGATAATCCTTGCTTCATACTCAAGTTATTATTTATATCATTTTTTTTAACTAGTTGTACTGCCTGACTAAAGTAAAAACAGGTAAGTTTACTCGTACAGTGCTATATTGAACCAATTTGGCTGGTTTGATGGCTTCACCTTGTTAACAGTATGATTGTGATTTCCTGGGTGGGTTGGATTCAGCTGCCATGGCTGAATTTGCAGATCAACGATAATGTTCAAAGTTTGTAGATCAGTTACTGCAAAGTATTTTAAAATTAAAATATTCCCACTTTATAGTGCTTTTTTATTATTCAAACAGTGACTATTACTGTGCATAAGTTTAAGTTTACAGTTCACAAGGAAAATCATTAAAAAAAAACCTACATATTGTTGCCATTTAATCTCAAACGAGCTTGAATACCTTGAAAGCACCTGGAACATGTTTGAACTTATCTTGCTCAAATTATTTTTTTAGTTCAGTTCTCGCTCAAACTATGAAATTTAAAACAATGAGAGCCAAATCAATTTGAACATCGACAAAATAATTGAGGCTGATTTTTTTTTTTATATTAATTTAGATGACACAATTTTTTTGATTGTATTGCATAAATTGTTCTGCCACTGACAGTTAATACTGCTTTGAGAATGCTATATTACACTAATTTGCTACTTTTTTCCCATCTTTTAGCAAGTACTAGTCTATAATCAATATCATCAATCGCCTGTTCACATCAGTACAGCAATAGTGTTTTGATGATATTTAAAATAATTAGCTCCTCTTTCTCCTTTTTCATATTTCTTCAAGAACTCATATAATAATCATGTCAATTGGCCAACATTGTTTTTTTGAACCATTAAGGTTAAGTAATACATTTTTGCAACATTTTTTTTTCCAGCAGTTTCTCATTTTTTTATTTTTCCTAAGCTTCCTTTCATCTATTAAACTAGTCACATCAATAGTGTTCAATTTTTCAGGTTTTTTTTATTTACTCCCCCATGTATTTGTGCTCCGTCTATGCTCCTTCATTCACTCACAAGGAAGTGTTATGTAGGCAGTATCTAAAGCCTACAAATACCAACTTCTCATCTGATATTTAGCAAAATTTGCTGAAGAGCATGTACAAAGCAAAAGAAGTTAAAATAATCTGAATATGGAAAATTACTTTGACAGCCTATTTACTGTATTGTAGTCACATATAAGTTTTTCTTTGTTTTATTTATTTTATAGCCTTTTTTTATTGTAATGGTTAGGAGTTTAATTTGAATTAGTTTCTTAAAAAGCATAAACACTTTATTGTTTAACACAACTTTCAACTTCTATTTAGCTTCTCATGTAAACATTTCATGAAAACTAAAAAAATTTATAGCTTTTCAAAATGAACTGGATACATTTTCAGAATAATGTACAGTACTTGCTCCCTTTTAGAATTGTGAACGCTTGCATATTTATAATGGAGGACTTTATTTGGTCCTTGTAAAACATAGTGGGAGCATATTTACACCTGATGCATGATTCAATTACCTTCTAGCCAATAGACAAGTAGCTAGTAGAATCCTCTGATACAGGTGGGAATACATAATATTTTTAATGGTGGTATTCCACCAACACCAGTGACGGAACTACCAATTGTGCAGCACTTGCAGTGCATATGGAAATAATGGTGCCCGCTGAATGGCAGATGTAGAGGGTCGGGGGACCCGGTTCCCTCCTCCCTGCCTACATGCACAGGAGCCCACAACTCGCTAGTTCTGCCTCTAACCAAGACCCTAAGTTACTGTAGCAAAGCATCCCCAAATTATAATACTGCCACCATACTACTCTGCAGTGTTATGAAATTATATTGTAGACAAATCTATTTATTTTCCACCACACATATTTGCATGCAATCTACAACATTGTGCTTCCCATTTATGTTACCAGAGCATTCCTCCGGGAGCAATAAGGATTTTAATTTGAGTTTATTTTTTTAAGTAAATCTTTGGTCAATTATCAATGTTATTTTCCTAAGCATTTTTATTTGTATTTTGAGCGGGCCGTCATGTACATCTAGAATCTGTGTGCAGAGAAATTATGAGAGCCATAGTTTGTGAAATGTGCATAATTCACATATGGGAGCTTGTCTGAACCAACTCTGTATTAATATTGTAACAACCAATTCTACACCAGATAGGTTTTATAAAAAAAAAAGTTAAGTATATGTTGAGCCAGGTAAGAACAGATCTAAATTGGATTGATTTATGGTATCGTTTTAGAAAGGGCACACAAATGTGCAAATGTGTGACGCTCAACAACAGAGACTTTGTTTACCTTCTATCTGCTTTAGCAAAATATGTCATTATGTGAATATTTGGCTCAGTTATGTCTAAGTATTATGTGACAGTTGCCTAACATGACATAGCTAAAATTGCCCATGCATTAGAAGTGTTATACTGTGCTAAAACCCACATTAACGCCTATACATTTGCATACAATTTTGCCAGTAGTTGAGTATTTTGAAAATTAAAAGGATTATCAAAAGCACTGAATGCACAGAAATACCTTTAATCTCTCTGAAGCTTCAATACTCTTAGGAGCACTGCTTTTAATGGTTTCTAAATGGCATATTCCCTGCCAATTGAATTCAATAAAACTTATTGAAGTTTGTATGTGCTAATAGCATGTACTGTAATTCCTTTCTCAACAAGAAAAATAGATTAAATGGTTTAATTTAGATTCACTTACCTGTAACATAACCTTATTATATTTGGAAACTGTTTATAATTAATACATTTGAAATCATATTTATAGATAATTGTCCACATATTTATCTGATAAACACTGTAAGGGCAAATGGCATTTTTTTGTAAATGAATAATCCATAGTACATATTTCTATGTTGTTAAGTTTTGTTAAATTTACTAGAATTAAAACTGTCTTTATTAACTACCTAAGCAATGATATTATGATTAGCTTTGATATTTCATCTGCTAAGCTTAAATACGCAGCGCTGCAAAAAGTATTCAGCCCATCAGCTTTTTTTATATTTATTTTCTTACAGCATGGAATTACAAATCGACACTGTAAGGACACATGATTTTTTGGTAGATTAATAATTCGTAGTACATATGTCTAATTCACATGACTTCCTGGTACATTTACAATAATTGTTGTCTGTTACCTACATACAGTATGTAATGATAATTATTAGCTTTTATATTTCATATTTTATGCTTAAATATTCAGGGCTTGAGTCATTGTTGGTCGTGGCATAATTTACAATCCAAAATTTCCACACAATGAGCACACTCTCTTACTGTACTATGTTACCATGACACCACATCCCACTCCATTCAAATAGGTGCAAGTGTGGATATGTGTAACTCTGCATAGGTGTAGGTACTTGTAGGTTTTTTGTGGACATGTACTGAGTGTATTCATATAATTACACTATGCATACAGGTGTACATTCAACTTTGCATCGGGACCACAGCACCTGTAAAAAGTATTCAACCCTTTGACTTTTTTTCACATTATATTTTCTTACAGCATGGGGAATTCCTCCAACAGAGCAATGCAAAATACACAAGAGAACATTAAATGTTAAATTGAATGTTCTTTGATCTTCATGATGAAGGTCATCATTGTAAATGCACATCCCAACAGTGGGACCTCACATAGTCAGGTGGAGTACAAGGGACTCCAAATAATAAATTATGTGACCTCCCAATTGCTTGCACATGGGTTGACTTAGGTGTATTTTAGAAAAAGGATGGAACATTTATGTAATAAATTACTCTGTTTATTAATAATTAAGGAATATAAAAGTTATTTTGACATTCCAGAATATTTTGTGTTTAGTAGTACAATTTCCCAAATAAATCTATTTAGATTACATGATGCAAGAAGTAAAATGTAAAAAATGTGAATTGCCACTGTATACTATACATATATAGATCTACATGCTTGTAATTCTGCAGATGGAGGGCTTACCTTAGCAAGATGTCTCCAGACACACATAAATATGGAGCACATTTCTCTGAGTCATACAACAGTGATCACGCCATTGCACCTAACCCTGCCATTCTACCATTGAATTACAAAGGAAGAGGCTGGGTTACTGGTGCATGATCTGGCTTATCCATTCTCCATTGGGGTCACTAGATCAAGAAAAAATGTGCTCCATCTTTGGGTAAATGAATATAATAGCAACATTATAGCAGAAGACAACAGTAAGAGATGCACAATTTCTGGCAATTGAAACTGATGCTTGATTAAAGGAAAGGGAGCAGATAGCTCTAATTTTATTCATAAAAATATTTAGATATATGTAAGCAAATTTGAAAACATTCCTGGTAGTAAATGTATCAAGCTGCAATTTTGAAAATCCCATGATTTTCTTGGGAGAGATAAAACTCGCTGATGTATTAACATGAGATTTGATGTAAAATCGCCGGAGATTAGTTTTTTTTAAAAATCGCTGGTTTCCAACTTGCAGCAAATCCCTGTCCCAATTTTTTCCCACTCTAGCTATACAAGTCTCCAAATGTATGAAGCTTCGATTTTGCTAACCTGATGGAATTTCAAATACAAATTGACAGATACAACACGCTGCTTTGCAGATGCGAGATTGTCAAACACACACTGTTACACTGCAGGGCTATACAGCCACAGGTCCCAGCTGCTGTCAAAAGTTTAAGAATAGATGAATATTTGAAAAACAAAATGGTTTAGTCCCCCCCCTGTCTGAGCACTAATAACCCTAGTGCTGCCAGCCTACTGCTGTTTGCACGAAAATCGGGAAAAATTTGCGCGGGGTCCCGTCGATTTTCAAGTAACCAGCATTAGGCAAACCAGCTGGGGTGGTTGGCACTATAGCAGGGGGACACGGAGCAGGGGTCACTCTACTCTGCCATAATGACAAACCAACCCCAGGCTGTTCAGCACTGGGCTGGATTCCCTAGGGAGTGGAGTCTGCAAAGAAATGAGCGACCCCCCCCCTCTAGGAATAACCAGCCCAGTGCTAAAAGCACTAGGTCTCTTCCTACACCCCTGGACGGTGGGTGTAGGGTAAGAACGGCGATGAAAGTGTTAAAAAAACAAACAGATGCAATTTTTGTTTGTGGAAATGTAAGTCCCAGCAATGCTGGGTTATTATTATTTTTTATTATTATTAACTTTTATTTATAGGGCGCCACTAGGTGTCCATAGCACCGTACAGGGACAAACAAATTTACAATACGAGTAGACAGCACAGTACAGTAAACAATAAGCACAGTAACTCTGTGAGCTCGAAGCACAGCTAGGGGTGGGAGAGGGGAAGGTCCGCATACGACGGAGCACAAGAGGGAGGGAACGGATGACAGGGAGACCCCCAGAGGGGAGAGGAGGGAGCGAGAGGGGACGGGGGGGGAAGAGGATCCTCGAGGAGGAGGGCAAGGTAGCTGGAGAGTTAACAGTGGTAAAGACCGGAGGAGAGGTGACCCTGCTCAAAGGAGCATACAATCTAAGGGGTTGGGTAGACAGACAGAGAGACACGGGGGAGAGAGGGAGAGAGGGAGAGAAGAAGGAACGGAGGATAGGGGAAGGGGAATGATGAGGAAGAGGCAGAAGAAAAGGTAGGAAATTAAGTGGGAGACTGGAAGGCTTTAAGAAAAAGGTGGGTTTTTAAAGCCCGTTTGAAACTGGACAAATTAGGGGAAGTTCTGATGGAGGGAGGGAGCTTGTTCCAGTTGAGTGGGGCAGCACGGGCAAAGTCTTGGATACGAGCATGGAAGGAGGTGATCAGTGGGGAAGAGAGGCGACGGTCATTGGCAGATCGGAGAGGGCAGGATGGAGCATGAATAGAGGAGGGTGGAAATGTAGGATGCAGTGGAGTTGGCGAAGGCCTTGTATGTGAGTGAGGAGCTTGAAGAGGATTCTGAAGGGGAGGGGGGAGACAGACGAGAAGCGGTGAGAGAGGAAGATAAGCCTAGCAACTGCGTTAAGAACAGATTGAAGGAGAGCAAGATGAGAATGGGGGAGGCCAGTGAGGAGGAGGTTACAGTAGTCCAAGCGGGAGATGATCAGAGAGTGAATAAGCCATTTGGTGGCATCTTGGGAGAGGAAGGGGCCAGATGTGAGCGATGTTACGCAGCTGGAAGCGGCAGGATTTAGCAAGAGAGAGAATGTGGGGGCCAAAGGAGAGAGAGGAGTCGAGGATGACACAGAGGAAGCGAAGTTGGGGGACAGGGGAGATAGAGGTGTTGTCGACAGTGATAGAGAGGTCAGAAGGGGCGAGGTGTGAGGGGGAGGAAAGACTGAGTTCAGTTTTGGCGAGGTTAAGTGTGAGGAATCGAGAGGACACCCAGGAGGAGATGGCAGAGAGGCAGGCGGACACCCTAGAGAGGAGGGAGGGAGAGAGATATCAGGAGAGGAGAGGTATAGTTGAGTGTCGTCAGCGTAGAGGTGGTAGTTGAGGCTGTAGGAGCTGATGAGTTCACCCAGGGAAGAGGTGTATAAAGAGAAGAGTAAGGGTCCCAGAACAGAGCCCTGAGGGATCCCGACAGGAAGGGTGGACGGGGGGGAGAGAGACCCAGAGGTGGTGACGGAGAAGGAACGGTCAGCAAGGTAAGAGGTGAACCATGACAAGACTTAGCCAGAGAGGCCAAAGGACTGAAGGGTATGGAGGAGGAGGGTGGTGGTCGACGGTGTCAAAGGCTGCAGAGAGATCAAGGAGGATGATAAGGGAGAAGTGGCCCTTGGCTTTAGCAGAGAGGAGATCATTGGTGACTTTAGCCAGGGCGGTTTCAGTGGAGTGAAGGGGGCGGAAACCAGACTGGAGAGGATCGAGGAAGGAATGTTCAGAAAGGTAGGAGGAGAGACGGTTGCAGACAAGCCTTTCGAGAATTTTGTAGGCAAAGGGGAGGAGAGATATGGGGCAAAAGTTGGAGGGAGAAGTGGGGTCAAGATTAGGTTTCTTAAGAATGGGGGATACGAGAGCATGTTTGAATGAGGAGTGGAAGATGCCGGTGGAGAGGGAAAGATTAAAGAGGTGGGAGCAGGTGGTGGGGGAAAGGGAGCAAAGAAGGTGGGATCCAGGGGACAGGTAGAGGATGAAATGAGAGAGTGGACTTCCTCGCCCGTGGTGGGGCGGAAGGAGTAGAGGGGAAGGTGGTTAGTAGGAGAGGATGGAAGAGTGGGGGGTGTGGACGAGAGAGAGGAGGAGGAAATTTCAAGTCGGATGGCCTCAATTTTAGAGGAGTAAAAGGAGGCGAAGTCAGAGGCAGTCAGGGAGGAGGGGGTGGGGCCAGGAGAGTGCTGAAGGTGGCGAAGAGGCGGCGGGGGTTAGAGAATTGGGACGAGATGAGGGATTTAAAGAAAGATTGTTTAGCAAGTGAGAGAGCAGAGCTGTAGGATGAAAGGATGAATTTAAAGTGGAGGAAGTCAGCCAGGGAGCGGGATTTCCTCCAGTGACCGGCGGTACGGGAACATTTTTGGAGGTAGCGGGTAAATTTGGAGTGCCAGGTTTTGGGGTTTGGAGCAGCGAGGGTGGACGGAGTGGGCAAGGGCGACCGCATCCAGAGCAGAGGTGAGGGAAAGATTGTAGAGGGAGACCGCCTGGTTGGGGAAGGCCAGGGAGGAAAGGGGAGAAAGGAGGGTATAGAGAGAGGAGGACAGAGTGGCCGGGTTAAGAGCATCAAGGTTGCGTATGGGCAGAGTAGGTTTGGGCAGGGGCAGGGGAGCAGGAAAAGAGGAGAGAGAGAAGGAGAGGAGATGGTGATCGGATAGAGGAAAGGGAGAGATGGAGAAGTCAGAGAGACTACATAGGTAGGAGAAGACAAGATCATGGGAGTGACGAAGGCAGTGGGTAGGGGAGGAGGTCCATTGGGTAAGACCAAGGGAGGAAGAGAGGGTGAGCAGTTTGCTGGAAGCAGGGTCAGTGGGATTGTCCATGGGGAAGTTAAAGTCGCTGAGGATGATGGAGGGGAGGTCGGAGGAGAGGTGGTGAGGAAGCCAGGCAGCAAAGTTGTCAAGGAAGAGGGAGGTGGGGCCAGGGGAGTGGTAGATGACAGTGACACGGAGATGGATGGGGTAGAAGAGGCGGATGGAGTGGGCTTCAAAGGAGGAGAAGGAGAGGGAGGGTTCAGGGGAATGACACGAAAAGTACAGGTGGAGGATAGGAGGACGCCCACTCCCCGCCTGGGCGGGCACCAGGTCTGGCGGAGTGGGTGAAGGTGAGGTCACCATAGGAGAGGGCGGTGGGGGAGGCGGTGTCAGAATCGGAGAGCCAGGTTTCAGTAATGGCGAGAAGGTTAAGGAGTTGGATAAAAAGAGGTTGTGGATAGCATTCAGTTTGTTGCGGACTGATCTAGCATTCCAGAGGGCACATGAGAAAGGGGGAGAGGAGAGGGGGGAGATGGGGATGAGGTTAGCAAGATGGGCAGTGCGCGGGGGAGGGCTGGGAGGAGTGGGAGAGGTAGGGCGGGGGAAGAGTATGGGTATGGAACGAGAACGGTGAGGCATAGTAGGGAGAGAGAGGGGGGGTGACAAAAGATAAGACTGAGAAGGACAATGGAGTGGAGCAAGAACAAGAGGCAAAAGCAATGTAAAGTGCCGTAGAGATTAAATAAAGTGGATATAAATTAAAATGCAAATAAAATAAGGAAAATACAATACAATCAGATAAAATAAAATTGTAAAAGTAAAATAAGCTTAGAATGGACAAAGGTAAAATTAAAATGAAAAGCACATGGTAGAAGAAATAATGGATGGCTGCAGAGAGCCTGTACCAGGAGGAACCTGGCACCGAGGGCAGCAATGGGGGACTGAAATGGATCAGAGCGGTTAAGTTAAGGACTGACAGAGCAAAGTAAGACAAAAGGTAGGACTGAAAGGACAAAGGAATGGAGCAAGAACAAAAGCCTGTGGCAAAAGCAATGTAAAGTGTCGTAGAGAATAGAATAAATGGAGATAAATAAAATGCAATAAAAGTTCAGGTGAAATACAATACAATCGGATAAAAATTAAAACTAAAACTAAAGTGCCTGGGCATGCTGATTTTTGTGGAAATACAAGCACCAGCATACCCATGGCAGCCAGGTCATGCTGGCACTTGGAGAACCACAAGTGCCAACATGGCCTGGCACCCATGTCTGCCTGCGACCTGTACTTCCAAAACAAGAATGTTAAAAAAAACAAAAACACGACACCCTGTTTTAAACCACAACGTTTTAAAAAAAATAATGAACCCCCTATAAATATATGAAACACCCTATTTAATACCACATCTATTTATTAAAAATAATAAAATATACTCACCAATATGATGTTTCTTCTTTTGTCAGCAGCTTTTAATCCACAAATGCTTATAAACCATGTCCACAAATATTAGGTCAATGAAGATGTCTCCAAAATATTTGTATATCCAAAAGTCCATGCTTGAATAAAATCTTCTGATCTTTGGGTCACATAGACCCCCATATTTGTAAATCCAAATGTCCATGCTTGTAAACAATCTTAGGATCTTCAGGTCAGGAGGTCCCCCTATCTGTAATTCCAATCGGCTTGCACTCTTTCTTTGGGTCAGGGGGACCCCCATTTTGTATATCCAAACTAGAACATGCTTGACAAATAAATAAACCCAGTAAAGACACAACTCTAATTATGCTTGTACACTGGACAAGCAACACAATGCTAATGACTATAACAGAGCTGCAAGCTTTCTAGTCTAAGGGGTTATCCCACGCTGTCGTGGGAAACTCTTTAGATTATAAATAGAGCTCACAGCTCTGTTAGTCATTAGCATCGCGTTGTACAAGCATTAATTCCCAGCAAACTGCCAGAGATGACCAGCGATTTTAAAGATCAGAGTAAAAACGCAGCTTAATACATCTGGAGACTTGGGGACTTAAATCGCTGACAAAATCGGAGCTTGATACATTTACCCCCTAGAGTTAAATTATTATACTGTATAGCAGTAGATATCCTTCTAAGCAATACTCTATATAAATTGTCCTAGCATGATTCAACAGGTTGTATCAGTTGCAGGTACCCACTACTGTAACAGTTTTAATTCATTATGGCATAAAAAAATTATAATTACAAAAAATCAATGCAAATTGCTATAAATAGTCATTAGCATAGTTTTGTGCAAAGAAAATTAAACCATATTATATAGCAATAGTCAAATTCATATTAGTAATGAGACACCCACTGAGATTCCATTAACACTGAATTAATGCACCTAAAGTATATTTTTTATATTTTAATAAAAAATGTTCAGATTCAATATGCATTTCAATTAACAATGTAACTTTTATAAAGTTTTATGTTTCACATACAATGATTAGATAGGAGTAAAGTAAACGAATATGCACAATTATTGAAAATGTACACCTGCAAATTAGAATGCTCTAGACATTAACTATGTAACTTTAATGTGTGCCACTGCACACACTACTGATACTAATGCTCATCACCATGCAATACACTACAATATTTGTCACACTATACACTAACCACACTACACTGTCATGCACACAATACCGAAATCTACACTACACAGCCACCCTGTACTAAACTCATGCCCACAGTATGCAACCACCCCCACAACACTGCATGTAATTGTGACACCTGTGGCAAAATCTATATACACTGTTTCAGTTCTATATACTTTAATTGTAAATTATATGGGTGCTGACCAATCTAGGGGGAGTGTGGTGTGTTTTTATGTTAGCCAGGCATTGGGGTAACAGAAGAGCAAGTCATGCAGTGGCTCGCATTGACAGTAATTGCAATGTAGGCTTGCCTAGAGCTTGAGGAGGATAGATGCTATGCTGCTTCAGTGCAAGTTCCATCAGTGGCGTGTCAGGTCTGTAGCTGCAGCAGAGACTGTAAGTAATACTGGCTATAACCACTTCAACAAGAATATTATTCTCTATAAACATATGTATTTCTACACATAATACATAAATAATTTATAAGCTGAGGTGCTGGTGAAATACTTAATCTGACAGAAAAAGAATACTGTGAGGCATATACAACCAAGACTGTGTAAAAAAGTGTTATAAAGATATGTGATGAAAATATCCAGTAAGCTAAGGCACTGGCTAATTCAGACAGAAACAATGCATATTGAAGCAACTAGCACTGTTTATTTGTTAGAAACTGAGCTCAACAGTACAGTCTGGCAGCGTATGCGAGCCCAGATGATTCATTCTCATTCATGCCAAACTACAACTACACTGTTGACTTACCCATCACAGCAGCCTTATTGATACCTGATGGAATGCAGGACAGGACAGATATAGGGGAACCAAGATGCCAGCATGGAAATACTACTGTAATATTTCTGTTCTGGCATCCTGGGTTCACCTGTTTTAGTACTGTGCCAGCATTGCTATATGTTCTGGGAGCTTAGAGCTTAGAGCTTATACGACCTGTTATCTGTAGAAAAACTGCTTGTAAACACAAAATTTACTAGCATAATAAATGCAGTTAACACAGAGTGATGATATATGGGGAGAGTGAGAGGGGATAGAGCTCTTTGAAAATGTTGTTGTCCCCTTAATGCCTCCTTCACCTCTGGCAGAAACTCTATCACATCCCCATGCAACAAACCTCCTGATTGTTGTGATTTAGGTGGGACAGTCCAGTGCTGACAACCAAGACTTTTGACGGCCAGGACTGGTGTACTGAGTTTTGTAAGGGTGTTTTCAGGTGAGTGGAGAGGGGTTTGGGGCAGCTTAGTACTTCAGAAGCGCTAAGCATGCCCCAGAGGACTGACTATGTTCCCATCATGGCACACTGTGACAAGGACACACACACTGTGAGGTGACCACACAACCTTCTGAGAGCGTTACAATTTAAAAAAATGAAATGTTGGGTGCTTTGACACTATACTACAGCCTACATAACACTGTCACCCCACATAATGATGGTACTCATACTCTACAACATATTACACTACACTGCATTCTCATACAATAATGCCATCCAAACTATGCTACCATACTCGCAAATTTGGAGCACTCTACATAAATCACGGTTCCAAATGATCATAAATAGGCCGTAGACATTGTAGATAAGATCAAAGTAGAGATGCAAATAAATCTTGGATATAAAGATATTCTTGAGCAATCAAAATATAGTGTAGACGATTCCAGTTTTGTTGGATAGCAAAATTTGAAGTGCTCGATGACTCTGCAAGGGAGAGTATATAAAACAATGGATTCCTCCATCTGCACACAGACACGCCCGCTTGTGAGTATGCTTAATTTATAGATAGTAAAAAGGTACTTTATACCCAAAGATAAGGTAAAATGGAACTGTGAATTCACTATTCACTGTCAGATACACTCCCACTTTGTGAATCTGTTTACTTGAATAATGACTTGAAACAGCATGTAGTACTGTATTCTCATCAGTCCAGAAAGATAGGTTATATGTTGAATGTGTCATCTTCAGCAATTCCTCAAGGGACGTTTAAATGTTCACAATAGATAAAAAGTAGTAAAGAAGTACATAGTATATTGTTTCTCATTGTTAACTTAAAACTAGTTTCTGCTGGTACAAGCCAGGGCGAAGAGGGACGGGCTTCATTGCATCATAGAGTACCATAATTATAATAAAATAGTTTACAACAAATTTTAAGGATTATTCCTTTCTTTGCTCACAGAAAAACACTTCAGATTTAATCCAGATATTTCCGTTAACTGAAAGTTTTCACATCTGGGAACAGGTTCAATATTTTATCATGAATTGTTTCTATATAATTCTAAACTAGTGTAACATTTTTTTTTATTTTTTTTTTACTATAGCAGTCTAAAGAAATATACTGTTCCCCTGTGGAGAAACATATGTAAGACATAAGCAATAAAAAGTTAGTGACTCGTAAATGATCATCAAATGATTTAGCTAGACATATGTATATAGCACATTTAAGTGTGTATCCAAAAGACAATATTCCAAAACACATACACTATATGCATAGTTAACATTTATTTTCCATTAAATGGGAACAATGAACATAAGGCTATAGTTTGTTTTCTGTAGAAAATATACTTTATCTGTCTATTTACAACTATAAATATGCAAGTTGTAATTCTGCTTCACTCTTTGTTAGATAAACTTGCAAATACACTGGCAGCACCATTAGCTGAACCATCTCTACCATTATAGCCATGATAAAAGTAGCATTTTGGTCAATATCTATCTATCTTTAATATATTATACAAATGCTATAATTGACATTTTATTCCAGTGCCAGAGAACTTTATTTAGGTACATCAGTAGCAGTGCAGCTTACAATTTAACTTTCCATCCATAGGGGGGGAGCACGGGTATGGTAGAGAACTGAGGATCACATATATTTACTCTAGTCTGCATCAAACACAAGGCCCCAGTGCTTGCAGGTATCATGCTAACCTCTGTGTCACCTTGCTACCCAAATTTATATATTTGGTGGTACAATTTAAATTTTAGACTTATCATGCCCAAAAAAATTCTGAACATTTTTTATTTTACGCCCAGCTTTCACACTGATTATAGAATGCATAGATATAGGCATAACCATATACATAATGTTTTCCCACAATTTTGAAAAGAATGTAATTTCTCACTTATTACTAACCGTACTTGCATTGTTTTTACTGATTTTCTAGGATAAAATGAATATTTTATGCTAAAGTATATTAGAATGATGAACATCTGCCTTTATAATTCTCCATTACATTAAGTATATATTTGCTTGTTCTTCCTGAATAATTGTTTCAATTCTAAACTCTTATTTTGCTACTCTTGTAGTTTTGACTTACGGTTCTTTTGTTTGTGTATTTGCATGAATTTTATATATTACATATGTGAGTCCTGTTATAAGCATTTTTATGGCAGGTAAACACCAATTGATTGATCTAGTCTTACTTCGTTTTTAATGGCTCATTCTCAGAAAAGATCAGTACTTTTAATTTCTTTACCCTTATTCGCTCAATTGCTTGAATTTCATTGTAGTTTGAAAACAGAATCCTCTACTTATAGAATTCACTTTGTCACACAATTTCTGTATTATATTTAAAGTATTTTATTGACAAAAAACATGTTTAAACTTATGTCACATATAGTAAAGTGACAGTTATTGTGAGTTAAATGGGTTTTTATACAGAGAATAATGAGATACCCCTTGTAAAATATAAGGATATACCAGGTATCTGAGGCATTCCATGACTATATAAAGGTAGGAGGACTCAGACCATGGAACTAATGCAGAGTTGGTTGCAAAACGTGAGTAAATTAATTAGTTAATTAAGTAATTTAAATTAATCAAAAAAGAGCATGAAGAAATATAATGCTGCTTATATGCATAGACTATACAACTCGAGATGCGCCCAACTCCACATCAGCAGCATTTGGTTTACAAAACACGTTCTTACTGCACTTGAACAATGTTAGAGCACCCTTCCCATGTCCAGCTTCTCAAGGTGCAGGCAGGCATAGCTGTCAATCACCCGAGTCTTTATAGGCGTCTATGCTTGCGTCCTCTTTCAGTACATGTTCAGAGCAAGGTACATGGCACAAACTGTCAGACATCCTTTTCTGCATCAACACCAAGTGCTTTTTTTTTTTACAGGTCACAAAACTGAGTTGACTTCATATATCCTTTTAATTTTATAATAGGAGGAACATTGTTACTTATAAATACACACATTTTGATTTGAAACAAAACATGCTATTTTATGAACTGTTTATCACTGTCACCGGCAGGTGTGTTTTAGCTTCATTGAGAGTTATACATTTGCGCAATATCCTATACAACTTTCAAAACATATCATGTGACATAAGTGATGTCATGTAACTTTGGTTATTAAATATTATAATAACCTACAGTGACTGCAGTTTAAGTGTTCACTTTGCCCTGCTTTATTTGTGTGTTGTAGGATGCCTTTTGCAAAGTCTTACTAAATTAGGATTCCAAAAATTTCACTAAATATACCCACCTACTTCCTAATCCTGGCATCATATTTGCCTGTAAGCAATCTACAGTATGCCCCATAGATTTAACAGGCAAATCAGACTAAAATCTTCATAACTGTGGATAATAATATATTGCAATTTTTTAGATTTGAAAATGAAAGTATATTGGTTGTGCAGAATTTGTTATCTAAGGTCACCTGAAAGACTTTTCTAATCCGTTTTAAAACAGCAATGCACTGTGTCAATATGCTATTAAACATCTCTTCACTGTATTATTGAAGGTTCAGAATAACTGACAGACATAATTAGACCCACTGTAACTTCTGTATCTCGATTTACAGACTAAAACCCATGAATGCTGATCAAGATGTTTTGCAAATTATGTATAAGTTCAAAAGAAATTGGCCTGCCATTGATAACTGCTTAAGCTGGACACAATCATGGAATAACTAATTAGGTAACAAATTATTTGGGTACAAGGTGATTTCTGTAGTCACATGAAATTTCCTTTTTTATATGATCAAGTACTCAGAAATGTTTACTTCTGCTGGAGTAAGGAACTATGAACTGTTCCACTGTCATTTGTCATGAGCATTTGATATAATACTGTTCATACACAGCCCATCCTGCCACTGTATCCAGCCACATATGTACTTTGCTTAATTAGATCCAACCATTCTGAACAGAAGCCAAGCAGCTGAACATCTTCTGGCTTCAATAGGTCCTGTTGATACAGTCAGATGATGTCTGTGCCCATGTCAAAATCTTTCTTGTTTACTGGCAAGCCTGGTAAACAATATCAATCAGTATGTTATAGGGCACTTGGTTCATTTTGAAACTTAACATGCTGTGGTATTGGGCAACTTGCCTGATTAGTCTTGTAAATATCTTTGGTATCTCATTGTTTTGTTTAAATCAAATATTTTTCAGTCCTTTGGAATGTGTTCAAGAATGCCATCAACAAAAGCGAGTGCAAATAGTGAATTCCATCAATGGTATAAAAGTCACTCTAATAGGGAAAATACTGCACGACCAGTTAAAAGATGAACAAGTAAATTAAAGTATTCGACAGCTCACTTTGCTTTACATTTATATCATAAAACAACTGTTTATGAAATGTAATAGTATCACAATGGCCCAACATAGTTTGACAGAGCATTTCTTCGTCCTTCATATATTTCTTCCTTTTAGCTTTATATATATATATATATATATATATATATATATATATATATATGTATATATATATGTGTAAAATGTGTGTGTGTGTGCGTATATATGTGTATAAAAGCAATGTATTCTGCCTATCTTTCTTAGGGCAAGGGATGACCTCTATGTGATTGCAATGTTTTAGAGTGATTCACTACTAGTGGTTACAAAAGCATTTAGAGAAGATTGTCAAGAGATGAGACTGACATTATCTTCTTAAAATAGGGCTTCTGGAAAGTTAGCTGATAAGTCCTGAAATGTTCTATTCAATAACAACAATATTTAAAAAGAGAATTGTTCTCTTAATACTGCGTTATCATGTTCATTATAGGACAGTTTATTTTATTTTGATGACACTTTACAACAAAAGTTCCAAACTAAATCTTGAAATGTTGTGCATTCCTTGTAAAATAAACATTAACTATAAGTGTCAATCTATATATATTGAATATATGAAATCTCGTATAAACCTGATTAATATATTGTGCAGTTGTAACCGATTTTCATGGATAAGCAAACCTTTATCAAATCTCTTTACCAGGGGCATATCACTAAATCGTTGGGCCCCAAGCAAAATATTGTTGCTGGGTGGTGATGTTGCTTCTTCTGCTCTGGAGGGTCTGGAGAAACTTCTCTTCTAAGAATGCACGTTAGCTGATGCATCTGCCTTGGCTGGCCCATGCGCAGTTACGCCCCATTTGGGCTTTCATTTCTCTGAACATGCACTAGCCTGTGTATATTCAAAAAAGCAGGGCAAGGGCTGCATAATGGATAGACCAACATCACCAAGCCCATGGGCTTCTCCGGCAGTAGTTCTGCCAATGCTCTTTGCAAAATAAGGCTCCAAAAAAGACAAATGTGTCTTAATTTATCAAATTTTTTAATACATTAAATGACCTGGTGAATGATTTGAAGTAGAATTATCATTGTGATGATTCACATGACTAGGACATGTGCTAGTACTTTTTATTAGGTATAGAATTTTTTAATGAATATATAGAACTAGCTGAAGTACCCGGTGTTGCCTGGGTTTAAATCTTCAAGTTATTAAGTTATCAATGAGTTGTAAGTAATGGTCAACCATTTAAAAAAATAATTAGCAACTTAGCAGCTCTTCTAACTAGAGATGGGCGGGTCCGGTTCTCCAAGAACCGAACCCACCCGAACTTTGGGTATCCGAGTACCGAGCTGAGCAGCTCGGTACTCTCCCGCCCATTCCGAATCCAAATCGAGGCCGAACGTCATTGTGACATCGTCGGATCTCGGGCCTCGGTTCTCGCGATACTTCAACTTTATAAATACATGACTCCACAGAAATCCATCGCCATTTGACAGAGGGAGAGAGCAGGGTGTAGTCATAGGCTAATTAGAGCAGGGACAGAGAATACAATATTGTTCTTGCAATAGCTCTAACCAAAATCGCTAGTGCAGAGAGGAGGATAGAGGTTTATTATTTTTTCTTCATATTTGGCACTCCCCAGCGCTTTTGGGGTGTCCCCCATAATTGTGCATAAATATTTCTGGCTGTCAAAAGTCATATCTGTCAGCAGTATCTACTAAATAATTTTTAGCACTCCTCAGTGCTTTTGGGGTGTCCTCCCTAATTGTGCATAAATATTTCTGGCTGTCAAAAGTCATATCTGTCAGCAGTATCTACTAAATAATTTTTAGCACTCCTCAGTGCTTTTGGGGTGTCCTCCCTAATTGTGCATTAATATTTCTGGCTGTCAAAAGTCATATCTGTCAGCAGTATCTACTAAATAATTTTTAGCACTCCTCAGTGCTTTTGGGGTGTCCTCCGTAATTGTGCATTAATATTTCTGGCTGTCAAAAGTCATATCTGTCAGCAGTATCTACTAAATAATTTTTAGCACTCCTCAGTGCTTTTGGGGTGTCCTCCCTAATTGTGCATTAATATTTCTGGCTGTCAAAAGTCATATCTGTCAGCAGTATCTACTAAATAATTTTTAGCACTCCTCAGTGCTTTTGGGGTGTCCTCCCTAATTGTGCATTAATATTTCTGGCTGTCAAAAGTCATATCTGTCAGCAGTATCTACCAAATAATTTTTAGCACTCCTCAGTGCTTTTGGGGTGTCCTCCCTAATTGTGCATTAATATTTCTGGCTGTCAAAAGTCATTTCTGTCAGCAGTATCTACTAAATAATTTTTAGCACACCTCAGTGCTTTTGGGGTGTCCTCCCTAATTGTGCATTAATATTTCTGGCTGTCAAAAGTCATATCTGTCAGCAGTATCTACTAAATAATTTTTAGCACACCTCAGTGCTTTTGGGGTGTCCTCCCTAATTGTGCATTAATATTTCTGGCTGTCAAAAGTCATATCTGTCAGCAGTATCTACTAAATAATTTTTAGCACTCCTCAGTGCTTTTGGGGTGTCCTCCCTAATTGTGCATTAATATTTCTGGCTGTCAAAAGTCATAACTGTCAGCAGTATCTACTAAATCATTTTTAGCACTCCCCAGTGGTTTGCGCTCAGAATGGATTCAAAGCAGTCCACATATGATCTGAATGAGCAACCAGGTTCTGTCACCAGTCCTGATGTTAGTGTTCCCAGTACGTCATCTGGCCAAGGCGATGTCAAACAACAGAGTGTTTTCAAATTAGTGCAAAAAACAAAAACCAAAAAAAAATGTACTGTATTGAAGCGAAAAAGAAGTGTAACTGAGCAAAAGTTAAGTGACGATAAAATTTTTTTTGCAAGCATGCCATTCTACACACGCAGTGGCAAAGAGAGAATGAGGCCTTCACCTTTGGCTATTAGTGGCAGATCCCAAAAAGTTACCCAGCCTACAATTGGTGCACAACTACTGTTACGCGTCAAAGCCGAGCTGCAAGATAACAGTGAGGCATTACAGGAGAATATTTGCTCTGATTCACAAATGACAACAATCCCTGTGGAGAGTCCATCCAACAGTGGGATGTCTAATCGTGAGCATTCTGCTGATGTGTGCCTTAATAGCCCGAGTGTAGCCGGTGATACCCAAATTGAGGATGCCACTTTGGAATTAGAAGAGGATGAGGGGGAGATTTGTGTAGGCGACGAGGGCGCTAATGAGGATGTTGATGAGGATGAGGTTGTTTGTGTAAGTCCTGCACCAGTGGCAGCAGTTCTGGCACGTGACAAGAAAAAGGCCATTGTCATGCCTGGGCATAAAACAAAAAAATCCACTTCTTATGTGTGGAATTATTTCTACCCAAATCCAGACAATTATATAGCCATTTGTAGTGTATGTCAAGCCACAGTCAGTCGAGGGAGGGACCTTAACCATCTTGGAACCTCGTCTATGTTACGCCATTTAACGAGAGTTCATGGCAAAGTGTTGGGAAAAGCTGAAAGTTCTTCCCAAAACAATACAAGCACTCCCTCATCAGCTAAGACCCTCCGCTCACCGACATACCGACGGCTACAAAATACACCCACCACACCATCCTCATCAATATCCTCAGTAGCGCTCGGAGTTAGCCCGGCATCCCACTTAAGGCTGGATGACTCCGGCACTATTATTGATTCCTCTGAAGAAAGCGTTAGTCCTGCTGCTGCTGTTGCTGCTGCTGGGGGTGAATCGTCATCCCAGAGGCAGGTTAATAAAATGAGCAGTCCTACATTTCAGCAATTAACTGTGAAACAATCATTTGCGAGGGGAAGCAAATATGACAGCAGTCACCCAGTCGCCAAGCGAATCACAGACGCCATGGCTGCAATGTTAGTGTTAGATCTGCGTCCAATCTCCACAATAAACGCAGCTGGTTTTTCACAGTTAATTGAGGTTTTGTGTCCGCGTTACAGAATTCCATCGCGACACCATTTCTCCCGTAAAGCTATTCCACAACTATACCAAAAAGTGTGTAAAAATGTAGAGATTGCGCTGAAAAATGCCATTCTGCCCACTGTTCACTTAACCACAGATATGTGGACAAGTGGAAGTGGCCAAACCAAAGACTATATGACTGTGACAGCCCACTGGGTTGGTCATTCACCTTCACCAGCAGGAACAGCAGCAGCATGTACACCACTACGTAACATTTGTCACAGGCAGGCCACTCTTTGTATCACCGGCTTCACTAACAGGCATACGGCTGACAATTTGTTACGCAAACTGAGAGATGTGATTGATGCATGGCTTATACCACTCGGACTCTCCCCAGGGTATGTCATTTCAGATAACGCCAACAATATAGTGCGAGCATTACAGCTGGGTGATTTCCAACATATTCCCTGTTTTGCTCACACCATCAACTTGGTGGTGCAGAGCTTCCTACGAAATAACCGTGAGGTGCAGGAGATGCTTTCGGTGGCCCGTAAAATTTCAGGCCATTTCAGGCATTCAGCCACAGCATGTAGGAGATTACAGCAGCTCCAAGAGCAGTTTAACTTGCCCTGCCACCAACTTAAGCAAGAGGTGGTAACTCGGTGGAATTCCACCCTGTACATGCTTCAGAGGATGGAGGAACAGCGCAAAGCCATCCAAGCATATTGCACAAGTCATGACATTGGGAAAGGAGGGGGGATGTATTTCACTCTTGCACAGTGGGGAATCCTTTCAGTGCTGTGCAAGGTGCTGAAACCATTTGAAGTTGTGACATGTGAGGTCAGTGCAGACTCTGCTAGTTTCAGCCAAGTCATTCCTTTAATTAGACTATTGGAAAAGCAGCTTGAGAAAATGAAGGAGGAGCTGAAAGCAAGCAATTCAGCAAAGTATGTTGGCCTTGTCGATCAAGCACTTAATTCGCTTCACAATGATCCTCGAGTTATTAAGATCTTGAACTCGGATCAGTACGTTTTGGCCACTGTGCTTGATCCATGGTTTAAAACCTACATTGAGTCTTTACTTGTAAATGAGCGAGATGTGAACTTTTGCAAGGAGCTATTGCTTAGCAAGTTGGCCGCTGAACTGGGCCTCGGCTTGACGACGTGTCCTCTTTCACTTTCTCAAGCTGTTGCTCGTAAAAAATTAAATTTCCAAAAAAGAAGCAGGGAAGACACAGGGGGCAGACCAGAACAATTTAACATCTGGGCTGGTTTGAAGGATTTTTCAAAAAAATGTGTCACTTTGCCCATAACTCCATCCAATATGAGTATAAACATGCAAAGGATGGTGGAGGATTACTTTCAAGAGGTAGTTGATATGGAAATGTCAGACAGTCCCTTTCCTTACTGGGAAGAAAAGCAGGCCATTTGGAAACCCATGTACAAACTTGCTTTGCAATACCTAAGCTGCCCACCCTCCAGTGTGTACTCTGAACGAGTGTTCAGCACAGCAGGGAACTTAGTCAGTGATCGCCGTAGAAGGTTACTTCCCAAAAATGTGGAGAAAATGATGTTTATAAAAATGAACTACATCTTCCACGAGGAAGGCCTTCACCATCCAAGACATCCAAGCACTGACTGTTCTCTAATGGCAGATTCAAGCGGCGATGAATTGATAGTCTGTGATGATGACGTACACACTGATGAGGGTGAGGATTAAGCTGAAGATGATGCCGATAACATCTTTTTAAAACTTTCTATGTAAGTGTAGGGTGCAATCTACCCCCAAAGAGGAAAGGGACTTGTGGCATTTCCATATCACATACCATCTTGAAAGGCTGCTGTTAGGGCAATTTATCCTTAAGGGTAGGGTGTCATAGACAGAGTGACCCTAAACTGGCTTTGTCCATTTTTCATAATATTGTACAGTCTATAATGGCTGAATTTTTGGGTATTTTATACAAGTGGAGGGGGGCCTAGAGAGACAGAAACCAAACTGGCTTTTTCCATGTCAATTAATATTGTACAGTCTATAATGGCTGAATTTTTTGGTATTTTATACAAGTGGAGGGGGGTCTAGAGAGACAGAGTGACCCCAAACTGTCTTTCTCCATGTCAATTAATATTGTACAGTCTATAATGGCTGAATTTTTTAGTATTTTATACAAGTGGAGGGGGGCCTAGAGAGACAGAAACCAAACTGGCTTTCTCCATGTCAATTAATATTGTACAGTCTATAATGGCTGAATTTTTTGGTATTTTATACAAGTGGAGGGGGGCCTTGAGAGACAGAAACCAAACTGGCTTTTTCCATTTCTTTACATATTTAACTATAAGTGTAGGGTGTAATATACATTCAAAGACGATGGCTGCATTGCCAATATGCATAGATGGAGAGGAAGACAATCTGTTTTGTGTGTAGAATAGGCCTACCAACGAAGAATTAAACTGTTTTTTTGGATGATTTATTACCTCAACAATTAGATTACTTGTCTCTAAAACAGTTGGAGCACTAAATTGGGTTAATTTAGGCCCAAAAACATGGATTTTCCAAAAAAATAGCAAAACAAAACCAAAACCAAAACACGCAATGGCGGTTTTGCAAAACCAAAACCAAAACCAAAACACGACGGTAATCCAGATCCAAAACCGAATCCAAAACCAAAACACGGGGGTCAGTGACCATCTCTACTTCTAACACACTCATGAGGTGGCTGCTCAGTGTCATTTTGTTTTTATATCAAATGTCATCCAAATCCATCCAGTGAAAGGCCCAGAACAGGCTCCCTGGGTCAAAGTGCTGCCCAGCATACACCAATGGGAGGTCCAACCCTAACCTCCCTAAAACTAGCCAGGTTCCAACTGGACCACCTGGCATTGGTTTCATCCCAATTGGTGCAGGAGGAGTGTCCGAATGCACAACTGGACAAACAGACCAATGATTTTTATATATAAGATATAATGCACTGACTTGTTATATGATTTAGTTTCATCTGTTATGTAGCCAAACATCAAATAATCATTGTGCATTTAACCCGCCCCCCCACCCAAAAAAGATTACAAAATGGGAGATCTTGGCAAAGCACAAACATAGTTAATAGCTCAATCTCAACACATTTGGACCAATTTGAAGTAATTAATGTTCCAGTGCAAATATAAGTTACTGTGTCGAACTAAAAGTAATATTAAATGGAATCTCATTTTATATGATCATTCAAGCTGCCAAAATTCAATTTCTATCAAATTCTACCAAATGTATATATTGGTTTGAGCGGTGTAAAAGGCTGCTCCTGTGTATGTGATACCCCTCTGGTATTGGTGTTGTGCGGTCACTTACTTGGGGTATCCTGTTGCATGGTGCCCGACTCACGGTCGTCGTCCTCTCCTGCTCCGGCTGTGGTGTAGATATGTCATTCGCAACTAGGGGGTCCCCTGAAAACTCAGGGATTTAAATATGTATGTGGAGTGGTCACTAGTGGTGGTACAGTGCAATATGTAGATAATAATAATAATAATGATATATAATAGATATTGGACCCCAGGCCATCTCAGTTCGAATGAAGAAATACACTTTATTTTAACTCCTTCTTCTCCAGCACAGGTCATAATAGTTGCAATAAAATTCTGTTACTTCAAGGCCAACTGCTCCAGCCCATAAGCATAACTGATACAGATAATTTTTTCCCCTTAATGCCAACTCCTCCAGTACTCCTTTAGCAGCAGTGAAACAGTTCTGGCAGTTCATATACCCGGTGTTATGGGTTATATTGTTGCACACCAAACAGTCAGAGTATTCATAAGTGCAGGCACACAATAGGCATGGATGAGAGGTTCTTGCACTCTTTTTGGCTCCCACCTGACTGCTTTTTACTTGGCACTGGCGACTTTGCGCTGTGCCAGTGCGGTGACGCAACCGTAAGCCAGATAAAATTACATTTAACTTTTGAGATAAGAGTTCTTACTGTTAATGTCTATATATAACATTAAAAATCTAAAGTGCTTTCAATATCATACTGTCTCAATTTAGATTTGTAGTCACGTCTGGTTCCTCTCAGAGTAATTTTAAATCATTTGCTAATAAATATCAGCACAAACTATGTATAAAAAAATCAGGATGTGGCAGGAAAAACTATTTTATAGTTCATTAAGACGTACTTCTGTTCATTATTGTAGTCTCTTTTTAACAAGGTGCTCAAGAAAATGGATAAAATTAATAGTGAAATAAAACCAGGGAAAAGAAGCAATAATGCTGTGATCAGTAGTTACAGCCAATGTGGAAAAAAATCAAACAATATATCTAGAAAGCAAGTCAATTTTACATTGAAGGACAAATTAGAACATATATATAGTTATTTGTGAAAGCGTTTCTATAATCTAACTGCATTAGTTTCTTTATGTGCACCCAATTTCAATTTACCACTTTGTAAAACAATAAAGATACATAAAAATCATTTTACTTCGAATTTCTTCTTAAAATTAGTGATTAAATTTGGCAGATACATAAAACAATGATACGTTGACAACCCTGCTTCAATTCCCATGTATCTATAATTTATAGTGTTTAAAAGAAGAATCCAATGGCTACATGATCATTATCATTTACTAAGCAACATTATCCAGCAACGATGTACATTGCAGCTGAATATCAGAGGTAGTTCATTATTTCCTATATTAATTGGTTCTGCTGTTATAATAGGATCAGTTCATTTTTAAATATATTTTTAAAGGTACCTTAGCATTATTTTTTATAGCGGTTACAATATTGTATATAATATTAGGCAATGAACAAAAAATTGCTCAAAGTGATTTAATAACCAAAATAATATCCAACTTCCAGTCAAGCAAGCCCCATGGCTTACCATGCTCCAGAGGGTACACTCAATGTCCCCTGACCAATCATCATAATCAGCTGGTAAGTTGGAGGCTGTAAATACTGGAACCCTTCTAAATATAGTAACAAGCTAAGATGCTGATCTCAGAATTAACAGTTAATGAATCTCTTTGGGTTCCATATAATTCATGTCCAACTTGTACATTATGCATAAGAAAGTAAAACACTGAATTGAAGAGACATCAATGGGAAAAAAGAGTGCTTGATCTTCTTAATGCATTGTAGCGCAAACACCTACCCTGCTTCCAACCAGTTCTCAAAGATCTTGATCCCTGTGTTCAGATTTTGAGAAATCATAGTTTAAGAAAGAAAACAAATCCCTCCTTTTGCTAACACTTTCTGGGACTACAGAAAATAACCAAAATTTCTGTTGCTCATGACATATGATTGGTTGGTTATTGCAACCAATCAGATACAAAGGAATTTGAGAACTGGTTAGGCACATTCCATGATTTTAACTTTCAAATGTTTTTTCAGTTTAACATCAATTTATTCTTTAGAAATGGCAGTCATCATTGCATATCATAGCTCATTCCAATGCATAAAAAATATAAACGTATAGCCTCACATAACATATATTCAGAACTTATAATCTTTAACTCAGCTGAACTAATTTACTGCCTATTTGACTGTCCATATCATAGAAAAGAATTAAAATTTTAATCAGAATTACATTTTATAATTTAGAATTTTGCTTTTCTGTGCACTTATGTCTATGGAAATGATAAAAATGAGCATATTATTACTAGATTTATGGGTGGATTTATTATGTCTGTATTGAACATTCTTGTGTTAGGGCAGAGACATAGTTACCAGAAAGGGAATAAGAGAACTTACGTTATTAGGCATGGTGAAAAAAGTGCTGTCAGAAAATGATAGCTGTAAGTGTCTAGCTTCAGTGGCAGATACACCTTAACCTCTATGCCAATAAGCCTATTTTGGCAATTTCTTGGGCTGGTCACATTCCAAAATCAATATCAGATATTTGTTTGTGCAGTACCCATATAAATGATACTTTGTTTTTTTTCCAGATTACTTTGAGCGTTCAGAAACTACCATTAGTTTGCATATAGCCCAGTAAAAACTCAACTCAAAATAAGCAGAAAAAGTGAACTAACTGCAAATGTGTACAGAGCCGTAGTGCGGGCAGTGCGGCCGGTGCAGCTGCCCCAAGACACAAGGCCAATGGGGAGCCATGGCCCCCTATTATTAAACAAGTAACAGGTACACATCTGGGGCTGATACAGAGTCAGCGCCGACAGATTGCACTATCAGTGTTGGGGGGGCGCCATATTGCAGAAGCGATCTGTCCGCTATTGATACCACATAGGGACACTAAGAAGCTCCTGTGCAGAACAGGACGCTATTACCAGAGTCCAGTCTACCCGCCCACTCACCCATTCCACTTAGTGCTGATTAGCAAGCTAACCAAGGTGCCCCTCCTCCGTGGTTAGCCCAGCAAGCTGCTGCCTGATTATTGTGAGTGTTCAGCAGAGGACCCAACGCCCCCTGGACAGCCCACCAGCTTGTCAATTTTACAACTTGTACTCCAGCCATCTAGGTAAGTAATACTCAGTATGTTTCTTTCCCTATCTCCCTCTATGCCTGTGATTCTCTCTCCCTCTCCCTCTCCCCATCTCCTCAGTCATCTCCTCAGCCTGTGAATCTCTCTCCCTTTCCTCATCTACTCAGTCTTCCCTCAGACTGTGTGTCTCTCTCCCTCTCCCCATCTCCTCTGTCTCCTCCTCTGCCTCTGTGAACAGGTAGGAGAAAATTGCACAGGGTTGTAGAGTCGCCTGGTACTTGTAAAACGCTAGGCATGCCCCCTCCTCCACAAGAGAATGGTTACTTCTCTTCCAGCAGTGCACTCCTTGGCATCTACTCTCACCAAAATTGGTTAGAGAGGGCGGGGTGCCAGTGGTTTTTCTTGCCCAAGGCACTATAATCTCTAGTTATGGCTCTGAATATGTGTATTATTTCTCTATAAGCCACCAATAAATACTTTGTGGTTATTCATTTGGCATCATTCCGCCTTTCCAAAACAGCAAAAACAAGAGTCTGCACATAGCTTTTCCTAATAAAAACAGCTATTGAAAATGCTAGAAATACAGTTCTTAAAGTTATTACACAAAGGAGCATACAAAGGATTCATAAGACTGATGACTGATACTGAGCAGAGCTACAAGTGGGCTGTTGTCTTGAACCCACAACACTAGCTAAAGAACCTCTGTAAATGGTGGAATGAAACATATTTGGAAAAGCAATGCACTTTCTCTATGTGAACAACTTAACAATAAAGAATGAAGCTACAATAAGAATAAACTACAGTGTAACTGACTATCAAACTGGTTTTATATTGTTACACACACATTCTAAAGATTTAAGAGCATTTTCTGTGACACATTCATATGATGTATCGCCTGAAGAAAGCTACATTTTTATCAGCACAGTAGCTCTCCAACATCATTCGTGTGGAGAATCAACTCATTTCAATTGTTTTCATACTGAGGGATGAGACCACCATAACTATGCAAGTGTTGTGATTCATCTTCACCACAATATATGAGAATATGGATCTTCAAAATTGTGAACGTAAGCAGATAAAGCCATATATCCCTTCATTTCATTGTATCAAATACAGATTCTGCAGTTATTTTTATAGTTACTATGCAGTATTCAGCTGAACAAATTCAAATGCAAACATGCAGCGAGTATATTTCACATGCCTGGTTTAAAATGGCTGACGTTCAGATTCCAGAACATTCTACTGGTAATAAGCATTTGTTTGTTTGCACACCTTTTAATGCTGTAATGCAATTCTAATGTGTTTAGTTTACAGTAAATGTTTTGTGGAAGGTTTTATTTTTTGTGTGACTAAATTGCATATCTTATGGACTGCGATATTGTTAAGCAACTCAAATGTATTACTTCATAGTCAGTTAAGGTCTTGGTTTTTTATGTGATACATGTATTTACAGCCTAATGAAAGGGAAATTATAATAGAATATTTCCAGTGGCTGGCAGACAGATTTTAGCCCTGCTGAGTGAGCCTCGGTTCAGAAGTTTATTAGGAACATTTTAAATGAAAAATGCTACAGGTGGGCCAGTGACCCAGTACAAGGTAGTGGGGGAGCAGTTGCTATCCTACCCCCCAGCCCAACCAGTCCCTGAGCCTTTCTTACAAATAAAGTATCCATATTTCTTTAGAACACAAACTCAATACACAAATATAAAGTAATACACTTTTCACGACAGGCAGAATTTCTGTGCTGTTGCAGAAAACAGACACTTGTGATGTCCTCTGTACATCTATGACATACAGACAACATACAGATGATGTTGGTTACCTATAAAAGGTGTTATTTTGAACTTAACCTGAGTTGCATTCTGGGAAGCTAAAGTCATCACTATGAGTAAATACAGACAAAGTATAATTCTAGTATAAGCAGTTATGCCTCATGCGTGGGCATTCAAAGCTTCTGTGATTTCCTTCCCTCTTTATATAAGCATTGGCATATGAAAAATATTCATATTAAAATGCAGTAATAAAAAAAAGAAACTTCACTCATGTGTTGGTTTTCCTAGTGCTGATGCTAAAATAAATGTTAACTATAATGGAATGCAATATTTAAAAGGTGTAGTAAAATCTAATATCAACTATGTTTGCAATTTGATTAAGTAAATAAAATGGGTTACATGGAAAACACAATCTATCTCCTGGGAAATTAAATGGAAAATAGACTTAACAATCTCTACAGATTATAGGGACTTTTTATACTGCATCTATCTTAAGATTTAAGCTGGTCACAAACAATGTGTGTGCCCCAATGTGACAGTAATACCAGATAAAGATCCTCTCAGATTGACTAGATCATTATTGGACATGGTGAAAAATGCTGTCGGAAAATGATGACAACTATTGGTCTTCCAGCTTCAACAGTAGAAACATCTTACATGATTATAATGAGAATTTTACATATATGTTCAATTTGGATTAGTGTATTTTTAGAACTGTTTGAACTGTGGTTTGATTTTGTAATTTTTCCCTACTATTTTTTACCCAGGAAAGGCTCCTAAAAAGTATTTATAGTCTCATTTTGCTAACACTTCATCTGGCTTTTAAGTCAAACAAATAGTAACCTAATCTGTACTCTCTTCTTTCTGAGTTGTCCTCTTTCCCTAATTCATAACTCTGTGCTTTGGATCTCACTCATATTCACTATGTGCTAATAGACTCTCAGCCATGATATATAGGGGACTGCTCTGTGAGTGAGGAGATTATAGTCAGGTCTTTACTAGTATATTAGACATGCTACATTTAGGACCCTCTTCCAGACATATCGAAGGCTACTATTGTTTGCAATGTTGCATACGCCAATATGTTTATGAAAAAAGTCATGCTTCCCCTGCTGACAGTCTAATATTAATTATGCAGTACATTTTTCAAGAGGATATTTATATTTTGCCTTTAAAAAGTTGCTACTCTTAAAATGTAGTAAGCTGTAAGTCAACTAGGGTTCAAAAAAAATAAATAGGGAGTGGGTAAATAATGGCAAGATATATTTTGCAGTACAGAAAGTCCCACCCCATGTCTATCTATTCACGTATATCAGAGTGAATATTGCATACTCCAGCCAATCAGGAACAAGCTGACTGACTGTGGACAGGCCCCTTTTCATTCATTTTGCTAGGACCATTTTCTTGGCTTCCTATGAAGGTATTTCCCCTATTAGATAATTATTGGATTATGGCAGGACTGAGACTAAGATGATAAACAATGGGTTTACAAGTACAATAAAGTGGAAAATTATGTATTTTGGTATTGGTTTTGCTTACTGTTAGGTAGATTTGTGGAACTATGTTTCAGCAGCCACTGACAATTTGGGCATGCTGGCACTTGTAGCTCTACAAGAGGCAGTATGTCCAGGATGTTGGTTGCTAGGGTTTTCTGTGAGTTGAAGTTCCCAAAAAACTTGCATACTGATTTTCTGTTTTTTGCACATTACCCTTGCTCTCACAGTTGCCACTGTTGTGACGGCCCTGCACTGCCCCCATCTCCTCATTAGCTCAGCAAGTCCAGGCTATAAACATTGCTGCTGGATTCACTTTTGGGGGTGGCCCCAATTTTTTAATAAAATTATTTCTTCAGTGTTTTTTAACCTAGTAAAGATACATGTTAATGGTTATCATCATCAGCATTATTCTACAGCTTTGGGAGAAGTTTTCTGCCTCATATGACGCATATCTTGAGATGTATCTTACTCTTAATAGGCCACATCTCCACTGTGCATACATGTGCATTCCCCTGCAACTAACTTGTTCTTGCACACTTCTGATCCTCCTCTTGAGTTGTAGAGGGCAGCAGAGGCAAGTTACCTGTAACTCAAGATTTTGCTTTGTTTTACTGCTCACGCACAGTAAAACAAAGCAGATTTATACTCCCCAGAGTTGCACTCGTGTCCAAATCTAAACAAGTCCCATAACCTCTATTTGAATGTGAGTTTGGTGCAGACAGTTGTGGTGTGAGTGGGTTCTAAATGACGTAGAAACTATGTCAATGGCCACCTAAATATGGCAAAGGACATGAAGTAGATTGGTAGTGAAAGGGTTAATGTCGTACATTGTAAGTTTGAACATTCTTAATAAATGAAAATGTAATATTTACCAGTTTTTTATTTCAATGTAAACATAAAAACAAAATTAATACTCAAATTTGAAGTAAAGCAAGAAGGTAAAATAGTGTTAACATAACATTACACTGCAGCTCTGCTAAAATGTAATGCTCAACTACAGAAAGCTGAAGCCCCTCCTACCCCATTTGCAATGGCCAATAAAGTGATCATTTAAACTAGTTGAACATTAACATATTTTGCAGGCTTTTTGAAATTACCCACTACTTCATATGGAAGCATTTCCTCAATTCTGTATGTTACAGCACATTCTATACGTGAAGTTCTATAACTGTAGGAGTGAGAAATGAAAATGCCAGATTTATGACAAAATGATACATTGATTTAGCCCACATGAATATCATTAGTGTCAAACTCTGCCGTCTTGCTTTGTGGCAAGCTATATTTTCAGGGGAATGGGGCTCAGATAACTGTTATTTCCA
Source organism: Mixophyes fleayi (assembly GCF_038048845.1). Classification (NCBI taxonomy): domain Eukaryota; kingdom Metazoa; phylum Chordata; class Amphibia; order Anura; family Limnodynastidae; genus Mixophyes; species Mixophyes fleayi. The sequence continues at coordinate 142,559,758 of NC_134404.1, read as the reverse complement.
ATCTTTATCAGCTTGAATATTTTAAACTTTCTTACCAGGAGATCCCAGAAAGATATTTGTACAACAATTTAATTTGTTGTGCATTTTGTAGGTAACAGTATTTAATGCTGATGAAATTATGTCTACATAGAGAAGTGGCACATTCTATTTATACTACTGTTCTCGAATAAGGAAGAGATACTAGAGCCTTCTGCTCTGGCTTTGAAGATTTTTTAAATGTATTCAGATGGAAAAATAATGTTATAGAGAAGTCAGAAATGTTGCAAAGGATTATTTGCTTTTACTATAATTGTTAAACTGTGATGCAACCCTCCTTACTAGTGGTGTGTGCTTTAATGCAATGTATACCTGTTGCCTGCACATAGTGGAGGCAACCATCGTCATAAGAATGTATCCTATCAATCCATTACAACCCAGAGTGATTTCACTGGTACTTAGTGAAGAGAAAAGCTGCATTCTCAAGAGTATTAATTTAGTCCACTAATTGGCTGCATCTACTTTGTATAAGCAACATGTACACTTTAAGCTAAGGGGCTGTAGACAAATATGACTTAAGAAGCTTAAAGATAAAACAATTATTTAAGACAGGTAATTTCAAGCAAACGGATTCAAATATTTTATTATTAATGTATAGATGGGAAACCTGATCTCCATTTGCCCAATATACTGACATTGTAAAGATAAGAGTATCAAAGTGTCAAATATAAAATTATAATGTTCAGGCACAACAATTGTGATTAAGAAATACCCAGAAGGTCCCATATCCTGACAAATTACATGCAATTAGGTAGATTTTTAAATTGAATTATTCAAAGCAGATAAACATACTCTGAACAAGAAACTTTTCTTTTTTATGGGTGTGATCAACCATCAGAAATGGGTGTGATTGGATGGATGGGGACCTGGTCCAGTACGTCTGATTTCTGAACTGGAGATGTTGTTAGATATGATAAAATGCAAACTTAGAATCCCTTAATAGAAATCCTCTGTCCACATTGAAATCTATATTTTTTTTTTTTGCAAATTTATATTTGTAGATAATTATCTGTTATATTTCAAAAGGTTCATGTTTACTCTTTTTTAAACCACATGCTACACATTAAGTCTACGTGAAAAAGAACAGCTATGCTCATCTACAGCCATTAAATCAGAAATATCAAATGCATTATGCTAAATTGTACAAATAGCATTTTCTTTTCATTTACTTTTGCCATAATGTTGTTTGGACTGTGATGGGTCTTTCAGATATACAATTACAGTGTACTCAGTCAACTCCATATATTTTTTTACAATATTGTTTGATTGCTTACAGCACATATACTTAAATTACCATTGGTATCGCTAGATAAGATTAGCACATTAGAAAGGAAACCTTGGTATAAGTGCTTTTCAGTGAAAACATGTAGTTTATGTACTGCTCATGTGATAAATTCAATCATTTGCTCTGTGTTATAACAATGAATTTAATTTTGTGGATTTATATTTGCTATATAGAAATATTTACAGTTTCAATACAGTACATAAGGGTTTTTATACTTTCATTTGAGAACAATACTTTTTCATTTGTCTTCATGTTTGCATAATAATTTCACTAAATTCAATCAACAATTTTTGGCTATTGAGATGTAGATAAAGTCATGTAAAATTCTGTTAAATTTATGTTACGCTTTTAGGGCCTGATGTAGAGTTGGATGAAGTTTACACTTACATTGTAAGTGCCAATTGCATCCCATAATTTAAATAGGATCATGAGTCGCATGTATCTTTAGATCTGTGCAACTCAGAATACTATGCAAATTACACAGACTATGTTAGACACACCTCTTTATCTGCCTTACGGGCCAGTGTGCATGATATATTTAAGGTAATCAGTCGAAACGACCCCATGAAGTAATTAAATCAATAAATAAATAAATGTGAAAATATATCCGCATGCCCCCCCCTTATCACATAAAGAGCGTGAACATGCCTTTCATTGCTAGGCTCGCCCACTACCTCCTCCGTTACGCCTCCGTAAGCAGAGAGAATGGGAGACACGTTTCAGTCTGAAAGCAGACTGACACCTATCCTTGGCTAATGCGCATGTACAGTAGCTAAATGCTCTTTTTGCGCTTGCAAGTCAGACTTGCTTTCGACTCTACTTGAGGCCCTCAGTGTTTTAGGCACCCCATAACTTGGCACACTAGGCAGCTTCCTAGATTTGCCTAATGATACCATCGGTCCTAGTACTAGCTGGTCATATATTTTAACATTAGTACAGAAAACTCTATATACACGTGTATAGTGTTACAAAATTCCATACATACAACTTTGATTTTAGTTTTTACCATAACAAACCGTATACAACATTAAAAAATAATTGACAAGTGTATTTAATTTTTTGTTATATATTAGAAGTACGGCAAAGATGTTGTATGAGACCACCTTCTCTATTCTTGTAGATTTTAGTTATCAAAATGGAAACACATATGTTAATGGAGAACATTGATTATATCCAAAACAAGGGCTTCCACACAAGTGTTTTCTATTTTGATAAATTGAAAAATTGTTTTATTGCTTATGGGCCAAACAGCCTATATTTGCATTTGTTCAGTTTGCATTCCCTTTTAGATTGTTGTACAAATATCGCATCACTGGTGTTGTACAAATATCGCATCACTGGTCTATGAATTTTCTTCCACTGTTGCATTTTTATGGTCATAGCTTACTCTTGGAGTTCAGTACATGTTGCCATACAAGCTCTAATTGAATTAGCCCTTCTAATATTTTGTTACATGAACCTGAACTTGCTGTAATATTATTCAAAGTCTGGGTCCTTGTTGCATACAAATAAAGAAGCTTAAAGCTACATATACACTGGTTTCTGAAATGTGTTTTGTTAGCATGCAAAACAAATATAAACCAAATGCACTTATTGGATAAAGTAACATAATACAGCAGCTAGTGAACTAGACAGTACACGTGTTATAAAAGGTTTCTATAAACCCTTCGATAAATATCCTTTCACAAGTGTGCACAGAGTGGTCAGGCTTTTTACCAGGTAATTTCTTAATTTCCTTAAAACCTCATTATTATCAAATATTTAGTAGTCAGCTATTTACTGCCACTATATATACAGTGCATTAATGCTGTGCTTATATAGGAATACTTCATCAATGGGCACTTTTTTTTTTCAATTCTCCATACAATGCATTCATGTATGCACTTAATAAGCATTTTAAATTAGTTCAATATGGTGCATTTATAAGTGCATTCAGTCTTCTTGAACATGCATCTGACAAAACATGAGGTTACTGTTTTGTTCAAGCCAAAAGCATGTAAATGTTTTTTTTAATTGCATCTAATTTATTTTAATACTCCAGGGAAAGAACATTCCCAGTCTCACAAAGAGCAATGTAATAATCAGTTCCACCTACACAAGGCAGTACTTATGTCCCATCACTCTCATGAGTAATTTATAGGCTAACCTGTTCTGTATTTTAGGTAAAAAACAGGAAAGTTAAATAGAAAGGGGTAGTACTAAAGCGGTTAAACGTTGGTGTCTTTCGTACAGTCTCAAACCTAGGCACACTTATAAAGTAGCATGAGGCATCTCCTAAGTGTGGAGGATAGGTGTGCACATTGTGTGTTCTGGAAGGACCATCCAGGTGCACCATCTCTGCTTTGTAAACTACCTTTAGTGCTTATTTTGCATGTGGTACTGAAATTCATCTGTGGGACAATGGAAGCATTGGGTGTAAAATTGCATTGTATCTACTGTCTATAGGCCAACTTATCATCAAGATATTGGAACCAGACTAGAGAATGCCTTGTGCATGATACATTGGGATTGAAAAAATGCTCACTTCATGGTCACAGTTGCATTGTAGATAGTTGATACCTCTGCCAAAAGTCCTGGATCTTCACGACTTGACTCTCCTCCAGGTTTACTGCCTCGGTGGTTGAATCCAAGGTCCTGAACATACAGCATAATCAGCACTCATTGCAGTTGGTTGACAGCAACTCTAGAGTACCTTAATGAAATATTTTATTTAGTAACGGTGTGATATATATTTTCATGAGTTGCGGCAGCAGCTATTTATGTAGCACCACTAATTTTGCAGCACTGTACAGAGAACTCATTCACATCAGTCATTGCCCCAATGGAACTTACAGTCTAAATTCCCTAACACACACACACAGAATAGGGTCAATTTGATAGTAGCCAATTAACCTTCTAGTATGTTTTTGGCGTGTGGAAGGGAACTGGAGCACCTGGAGGAAACCCATGCAAACACAGGGAGAACATACAAATTCCACACAGACAGGGCCGTACTGGCCATCTGGCCCTTCTGGCAAATGCCAGAAGGGCCGATGGTCAGATGGGCCGGTCCTGGGCAGTCAGTGCACTCTGAGTACACTGACAGCCTGTCAGTGACATGCTTCCTGGTGGCTGGCTCCTCCCCAGGAACCACATGACAGCTTGCAGCCAGGTCCTGCTGCAAGCTGTCAGAGGAGCGGACAGGAGAAGGCAGAAGACGGAAACAAGAAGAGCAAAGAAGCTGAGAAGGTAAGTACACTAAAATGGGGGGGTGGGAAGAGAGAGTCTGCCACACAAAAAAATGGGGGAGGGGGCTGGGGGAAGAGAGAGGCTGCCACACAGAAAAACGGGGAAAGGGAGGAGAGAGGCTGCCACACATATGTGCTGGGGCACTACTGTATGATATAATATGATTTGGGGGCTCTATTGTGGCATAATATCAACTGGGGGAAGTATTGTGGCATAATATGATTTATGGGCACTATTGTGGCATAATATGATTTGTGGGCTATATGGTGGCTTAATATCAATTGGGGGCATGTACTCAGGCATGAGGGAAGGGGGAGAGTATTAATATAATGTGGAAGGTAGGCTATTCATTTAATGCTGGAGTTTAGGTGGGGGCTAATTATTTAATTGGTGCTATTTTATTTGTGGTGTGATGCGAGTCACTAATTTAATATTGGGGCCTAGCAATTTAAGAATGGGTGATTGGACCTTTAATTTAATGCTGGGGTGGTTTGGGGGCTATTGAAAGTGGGGCTGTTTGGGGAAAAAGTAACGTCTATTTATTAAATGTGAATATGAATTGTTTAATAGCAGTGATGGCTGTGGGAAATGTGTATATTTCTTAAACATAAATGCTATTTAATTTATTGCTGAGGTTGTTTGGAGGCAGGGATATAGATGTATTTATTAAATGTGAATACTTGTATTTTAAAGTTCAGGCTGGAGGGAGGCCTAATTATAAAACATGGGTTGTATTGATTAAACACCAGGGCTGGTTGGAGTTTTTTAAATTACATGTACCCATTTTTTTTTTCAAATAGGGCCTCCAACATTCCAGGATCCAGACAAACAGCTACTAAATACACCAGCAGCCACAGGTGGTTAAAGTGACAAGAACAGGTAGGAGAGAGCAGGACTGTCTGCCAATTGTCCCGAATTTTGGTGACTGTCTCGTTTTAGTGAGATTTGGTCCGACTACAAGGACAGTTGGGAGTTATGTCCCACTTCGCACTGTACTGCTTGTGAAAGCAGAGCTGCGTGCAACTAACAGTATTGCACACAGTATTGCCTGTGTATTTGTCTAGCATTTGTCTAAAATGATAACCATGTTACATAATAGGGACCCCCTTTCTTAAATACCCCGGGACCTCTGAGCGTTAATCCAGCTCTGGGTAGCAGGAGGGAGCAGATAGCTGCTCCCAGTCCCTGGATAGTACACAGCCTGCAGAGTAAGCCGAGGAGCTTTAAATCTCACAAGATTTGGTAATCTTGTGAGACTAAGCTTCCCTGCTCACTTTACAAGAAAATCCCACCCTGATGGATGTCAGCAGCATCAGAAGCATAGATAATTACAGTGGGCTGGGGGTGTCATAATGTGCTTGGGGAGGATGGCGTGATGTGGCTGGGAGGGCGTGATAAATGTAATGTTTTGTTATAATGTATGTATCAATGCCCCATGTTGGCCACACCCACAACACAATGTGGTTGTGCCATTTCGACGTCAACGCTACGCGGCAGCACACGGTTTCTTTCCTGCTGAAATTAAGGTGGGCCTGTGTACTTTATATGCCAGGGCTGATTTTTAGTCCCAGTCAGGCCCTGCACACAGATAAGGCCATGGTCGGGAATCACTCATGACCCCAGTGCTGTGAGGCATAAGTACTTGTCAATAACCTACCATGCTGCTATATATATATATATATATATATATATATATATATATTTATTTAGAGATATAGATAGATATTATCCATTGCTAAATTTGTCGTAGCAATAAACATAGATCATAAGCATAACATCTTTTTCCACAATGAGGGTTGTAACCTAGTGGTTTTATACTATTTACAATACTTTTATGTTAAAATTCCAGTTCTCTTGTATTAGGCAATTAGGCATTGCATCTAGCATGCTTTCTTATCCCCAGCTCTTTACATTAAAATAGCCATTATTTTCCACTGTAATGTTATTTAAGCCATTGAGCAATTACAGCAAGACTGGCGTGACATTAGGTCCTAATAACCTCTAGTCAAACCAGAATGAAGTGCTGTATGATTAAGGGGAATAAATTATAGATAAAATTGCCTGTAGAAGTGGAGAGGTTGAGATGGCTTATCATTCTGTGTAAAAGGTGCAGCAGTCAGTGAAATGTGGCAAGGTGAAATATTTCCCCGTTTCTGTATTGAACAGATTGCAGCAGCTTTTCACCTGCAGTTAAAATAATAGATTAAAGGTTATGCGGAAAACTTGAGGTTTTCATATTCCAAACCAGCAGCTGCCAGGGCATTTCCTACAGTCGGATGAAAGTGAAGCAAGGTGCTGGAAAGAAAATAATAAATACTGTGTAAATTCATAATACAAAAATGACCGCATGAGGGGAGAATGGATAGCATTTGATTTAACTTGAAAATATATATTTTTTACATGTTGCTATGTAGTAATGGAGTAATGTGCCCTCTTCTGTAAATCGTAAGAATATTAAATATCACTTTTTCTACAGGTCACAGAAATCCAAGGAGACCTCAAAGCTGTAACACGTTTTAATACAAAAAATAACCACCAGAAATAGTAACTGCACAGCCTAAACACAAACGTATATTAATAAATATTATTTATTTTATAAAAACACAAGGTTGTTGGACAAGTGTTTTTAAAAAATTCTAACTTCTACCCAGAAAAACTTACAGTACAAGTTTTACTGCATTTTTTTAACTTTTTTAAGAGGATTAATTTAATATTAGAAATCTAGAGAATCCTGCTAATAATAATAATCATAATTATAATAATCATAGCACCATTTATATAACACTTTCAGTGGCGCACGCAGTTAGGGTTTCTGGTTCTCAAGAAACCCCTCCCCTCCGCGAACCAACGGTACTGTACAGCAGCCACGGCGCTGTCAAAGAAGCGTCCGCAGCAGTGCTGTATTGTAGTATAATACAGCACTGCCGCGGATGCTTCTTGACAGCGCCGCGGCTGCTGTAGAATTCAGACTCGCCGAAATGGAGCAGCAGCTCTCTCTCGCTTCCTTCTAAATCCTGCGTTCGCCCCTGACTTTCCTCCCATGGGAACCAAAGTGATTTACAATTTAGAAGCAACAACACCAAAAGATATAACAAATCAGGTGTAAGAGAAGAACAGCCAAATGTATGGTACAAATTATTTGATATAAAAGAGATACTAGCAACATATCCTTCAATGGGATTATTGACTGGAAGTCTGTGTGTTGGAAGAACATCTCTAATAATTACAACTTCACAAAATCTCCATTAACTTCACTTCTGGCATGTTTCTAAAAACCTGAAATATGCAGTATACGAATTTAAGCTATTGGTAGCTATTTTTTATGTCTACCCAGGGCCAGTGTAAGGTCTCTAGGTGCCCTAGGCAAACTTTCAGCCTAGCGCCACCCCCCCCCCCTCCCCCCCCCCCTGAGGTTGTCACATCAAAAAAAAAATATGGAAAATTAATGAATCAGAAGTCTACATTTATTATTAGTGTAACGGCCTTACCTTATTTCGTTCATATCAACTGCCAGTCACAACCCTTTTTCAACAACAATCTGTCCACACTGCTTGAGTCTAGTGGAAAAAACACAACAATTACTGGAGCGCAACAATCCGTAGGGGAAGGAAGGGTGGTGTCTGAGGTGACAGGCAGAAGTAGAGACTGAGCACTCTACTCCTATTGCAGGAAAAAGTCATTTTTGCACAACCATAATTTGCAAGTCAAATATAGAGCGTGAGCTGCCAAAAAGTCACTTTTCTATGGTATAAAAATGAGTATTTGCCACCTCATGCTCTATATTTCATTTTCAAACTATGGTGGATAAAATAATTATTTTATTGGCACGTCATGCTCTATTTTGGACTTGCAGCAAGTCAAATATAGAGCATGAGGTGCCAATAAAATAATTATTTTATCCACCATAGTGTTTAAATCAAAGATAGAGCATGAAATGCCAAATAATAGTCATTTTTCCACCATATATTTTGCAAATGAAATATAGAGTATGACGTGGCAAATAGTAATTTTTATACTATTGCAAAAAATACTATTTTCCACCTCATGCTCTATATTTAATATGCAAGCTAAGTGTGAGAAAAATGTATATTATTTGCAACTTCATGCTCTATCTTTGATTTAAAAACTATGGTGGATAAAATAATTATTTTATTGGCACGTCATGCTCTATTATTGACTTGAAGCAAGTCAAATATAGAGCATGAGGTGCAATAAAATAATTATTTTAACCACCATAGTTTTAAAATTGAACAAAAAAGGGTGACATAATAATAAAAAAATCCCACCCCCAACATTTTTTTTTACTCCAAACTTTAATTAATTAAATTAAAATAATAATACCCCCCAAAAAAAGAGAAATACTTACTTTTTTGGATCCTGAAGGCTGGGAGGCTCTTCTCTAATGGCTGCCCACCGCTCCTCACCTTCTTTACCACAAAGGAGAGGGGTGGAGCAGCCTATGCATGCTGGGAAGGGAGGGGGGCGAAGGGTATTAGGAAACTTTATTGACACTGTCTGCCAGTGGCAGACAGTGTGATATATTAAAGCACAGGCGCCACGGCCACTGGGAAGGTCTGTCACCTGATCACTGACGTGAGTAATCAGGTGATCAGCAGTGTGATGCGCCGGGCTGCCCGGGCGGGCAGACAGAGAAGAAACAGCGGCGGCACCCGGCCGCCGCTGCACCTCACTCACACCTTTCTCTGCTGACTAGATTTTCAAATCTCTAGTCAGCGGGAGCGGCGCCCTGCAGGTCCCGGCGCCCTAGGCAACTGCCTAAGGTTGCCTAATGGGAGCGCCGGGCCTGTGTCTACCTATATTTTAGGTGCCTTTGAAACATGTGGGAGCCAGTTTGGATTTGGGTCAGAGCTAAAATATCCCGTTTTTTTCCCTAGATGTTCAGGTACAAGTATTGTAATAAGTGATGCAGCTATCTTGGATGCATGTAGCTTATAGCTCAGCATGATGCTGACATAAAGCAAAACATGTGCAGGTGCTAGAAGTGCTATGCTATGTGTTTGTTTTGAAATGAAATTGAAATTATTTTTAATTTGTGATATACACAGGGCAAGCACACACAGAGATTGGCTGTGAGATGGGTGGTTTTAGGAGGTCATCATTAGACATTACAATATTTGTGCATTCCAGAATAAACCCAAATATGCAGTTCAGCAAGCAAGATATTTACAATACCAAACAATTTGCAACATTGAAGCCATGCAAAGTCATTTCACATGTCAATTCCAGAAATCCTATTTGGTTGTGATTTCAATGGCAAGATAGATATATTTGACAATTACATTGAACAGTTAATTTTAGTATGACTCACCATGTTTGCTCTCAATATAACCACAGAGAGTCTGAAGATATAATAATGTAATTATTCTTATACATGTCATTCTGGGTGGATTTTTAACGAAGAAATTTGGGTCTCAGCTATAGTAGCTGCAGTGAAAAAAGATGGTTCAGTCAGACTATGCATAGACACTGTGGGCCTAAACTAAAGCCTAGTCACCCATGGAGAACAGTCAAACAAGTTATTGCTGACATGCCTGAAACAAATATATTAAGCGCCCTGGATGCTAAATGTAGATTTTGGCAGCTACCTCTGGACAAAGTGTTGCCCAGGCTCACCACGTTCATAACACCCGCTGGACGATATGCTTTTTTTGTATATGCCTTATGACCTACTAGCAGTGGCGTTTTCCAGTTATGCATGGATATCGGTGTGAAATCATTGTTGATGACTTCCTCATCTGGGTTTCCAGCATGTAAGAACATGATGAGCACCTCCGTAAGGTGTTGGAAAGGGTGAAAGCCATAATGTGGGTCACCCCACTGACAAGGGGATCAAACCAGACCCTGAAAAAATGGCGTCCATTCAGTTAATGCTGTTCCCTGAGGACCAACTCAGTCTTTAGCGATTCCTGGGAATGACAAACTAGCTGTCGAAACTTCTTCCCAACTACAGTGAAACAACTGCACACTAAGGCATCTCCTAAACCAAGATACAGAAGATACAGAATCGAGCCGCTGCAGTTACAAAATTAAAACATGTTAAGCCCTCCAGTACTTTAATGTGCATTTACCAGTGGTGATTTCTGCAGATGCTTAACAACACGGACTGGGTGCTGTTTGCTTCCAAAATAACAGGCCCATAGCCTTCTCCTCCAGAGCACTGACTAAGACTGAATCATGATATGCACAGATTGAAAAAAAGACCTTTTGACATTATTATTTGCATGTCACAGATTCCATGACTTTATATATGGGAGTCCTGTCACTGTTTAGACAGACCATTAGCCATTCATCACCATAATGAGGAAGCCTCTGCATAATACTTCTGCCTACATACAAAGAATGATGCTCAAGATACAAACATACCTTCTAATATGTTTCTGGTACCAAAAAAATGTGCCGTACAAGATTGGAAACATACAGTCATGGCTGTAGAGTTGTTTCTGATGCCACACACGAATGCATCCATTTGTCGAGACCATGGTAAAGGATAATTTATATGACTTTCTCCACTGCTCATTATCTTTGCTCTTTTGATGGTGCTCACCTTTGTCCCAGAAGTTCCTGCCAAATACATCCCAACAATCAGCTGTCTTTCAAAGTCAGTGTGGTCTTCTCTTGCAGTCATGTCATAATTACAGGTAGCCCGGGCAGTCCAGCATTTTTATATATGACCTTGACCATGCTGGAATGTGTATTGCTTAATTAATGTGTGAGTCACATGTGTGGAAGTCCTTGCTTCAAATGTGTCTGTTTCCATGTTTGCCCTCTACCTCTGCACACCTGCAATACTTAAATCTCAGTCAGTCATGTAGTGTTATACGTTTCTCTGTGCTTCAATCTATAGCTTTGTTGTGTCTATGCAAAGGGAGCAAGAATATACTGTATATTCTTGCTTCCTTCTCTCAATTTCTCACCTATTCATTAACTAAAAATTACCATTGTATGGAAGTTATATTATATTTGTACATAATTTACTTCTTGTTTTGTCTTGAATTTCATTTTCCATTGTCACATAAGTAGTAAGACTCCACCAGTAGTAATGGCCCACTATGCAACATGCACAACTAGAGCTACTTGCACACAGCAAAAGGAACATCTACTATTTCATTCTTTAATTCCTCTTTTAGCTACTTTGAAAAACAGACATGCCATGTTTCATTTGCACTATACCAGGACTGTTAACCATGCCAATATTTTCATGTTAGTGAATTATTGTAAAGCTACAGGACCATAGCCCACATATTTAGAACTCTTGGTGCCACAAATCTAGTATGCTCATGTTAATCAAACTGATGCTCTGTTTTACTTGCACCTAAATAACCCTTTATAACTGTAGATGTCAGATTATGTTGAATCTTTGGAATGTATTATCTGCAGTGTTTTGAAAATCACTATTGGTGGTGTTGTAAATATTATGCGCAGTCTCGTTGTGTTTGCGAAATGGTAAGATTAACCATATGGCAGATATTTAAAAATACCAGATTTTGTTGCCAGTCCCATGAATGGGCAAATAAGTATATTTAGTGAAAACTCAAATGTATATTGAATATGCTTTATTTTATATTTTTCATCATGAAGACATTTATAGCAATTACTTATCAGTTATCCATTGTGTAGCACTGAAGATGTAGGCATTCGGGAGACAATGTAAATGTCAACAGATTCAGTCTGTTGACATTTTAAAATGGTGACATTGTAACTGTCAACAGAAGTAATGTCGACAATCACAATGTTGATATTCAAAGGGCAATGCCAGGGGCAACCAGCTGACTCGCCCTCGATCTAGCAGAAATACATCTGGCGGATCGACATATTCATTGTCACCATCATTTCCAACGCGTAGCACTGAAGTCTTTCTCTGTAAGCCATGTTATGAGCATTTTGGCACTATCCAATAACGATTGTCGAATCTCGATTTGTGTTTCCAACGCACAAAGATTTATTCTCAAAAAGTAGCAGTATATATATATTAGAAAATAATAGCAAGTACAGCCGTTACTTATCGCAGGCGCTCTGGATCCAGTGAACAGTCATTCAGTCCTGAAGTCTGTGGTCTGGGTGACTGAACTCTGGATGAGGAGCTGCTGCTTATATGCAAACAGAGATACAGTAAAACAAAGCAAAGGTGGGGCTTGCTTCTATTGGTCCAGGCATCAGGGGAGGGTCCAGGGGGTTGCAGATCATAGGCTAGTTTAAGCTCAGGAATCCAAAGGAAGGAGTCATCTCTCCAGGGGATGAGCTCTGAACTTCCCGCCAAGATTACTCATCATAATAGTCCATAATTCCTTAACATTAATAACTTGCGTATGCACTCTGCGATTCCTTCGCAGAGTGAACCGGACAGTTGCAAATGCGAAGAGGATTAGTATGATACCACACATGACTAGATTCTTTCAACGTGTACCATATGTTTTACTGATATGCCTATAACTTATAATATTACATATAAATACTACTATATTTCGACATAAATGACTATGTGTTGCAACTACCATTAATGTGCACTATTTTACAAGTGTGCGTGTTTGTGCGAATGTATGTAAAAGACTAAATACTGTTGTTGCCACGTGTTGCAGTTGCATACGCCCTTCCACGCCGTAGCGTGCCCTTTCACGCCGTAGTGTTCCGTACGCATCTTTTCAAACAAAGACAACCAAGTTTGCGCGATTTTATTTGAAATGACTTTATCCAATATGCTGACTTCGACAGCCACATTAGACCTGAATTGGAACTTTAAGTTATTAAATTGAAATTAAATAAACCATTGAATTGCTGTTATAGAAATGCAAGCAAAATTAGTTCGGACAGATCCTTCTTCTAAATCAATTTTAATGTAAATTATATGCATTGGATAACCAGGCAACTATATTTTCATTGCCTATTTGTGTTTATCTTAAGTGCTTTATGTAAAAAAAAAAATGCAGCTAATGCATTTGCTTAATTGTAGAAATGAAAGTAAACTATTGTAACATGATAATAGCACACATTATCCATTATGTAGTCTGCTAAAAACTGTTTTTCATCACAAACTCTTTAAGACAGTTTGTAGACACTAAGAAGAAAAGTCCAAAAATAGCATTAATATACATTATATGTACATGCTGGATATGCTTCAAGCCTACACAATGAATCATTTTACTTTGGTGTTTATAGAAATATTTTAAATCAGATCACTGCTGCAACTAAACTATATTCAGAATTATGAGCTTTTAGATTGATAGAAAACAAAATAGTGTTGACACAGCTTACCAGATTATTTTTTGAGGTGACAGCTGTGTGCACACTGTACAGTAATATATAATTCAGTAAAGTACAGCCAGAATACAATTGCCAGTATCAGTCCCTCCTGGATGATCAGCCCTAATAAACTGTGCTATAAAGATAGAATATATTCAGAATGTCATAGTCCACTGCCACCCAGATTGGATTGTGTTGCACTAACCATGCCTACTTTATTGTATTGCAATGGTAGCGCAGTGCGCTTAGAGATGGGCAATGCATTGGTGCACCTTGTGACAGTTGACCAATCACGCTATTGGTCTAAAATAAACAAAGCTATAACGGTTCTCTCAATGGAATGAATACAGGTGCTCTTCTGCGCACATCTTATTTCATCTATGTAAAGATAAATGAACCCATTTAGACTGTTAGAAATATTAAGTCTGCCTGTTTGCAAAGCCCAAACAATCAATGGATTAATACACATTCCAGATTAATCCTTTTGCAAGCTGGAGTATCATATGGTCCCTATATATGACACATAGCAGTAATTAAATTACAATAAACGGAATATATCAGAACAGCAAGCATCAAATAGTCCTGGTAATATTTTCAGTGTGCATCTGTGAAAAAACTGAAAAATGAAGGAAACAAATTGCAACAAATTAAATTGTGCTATTATTCCCATTAATATGTACTTCCATTTAAACCACAGTGAGAGTAGTGGTAATTCTTGTACCATCAGCACTGCAATGCATTGGCTTGGGCTCACTGCATGAGGATCTTAAGATAAGGGATACAATGGACTGTAAGGTGGAGATTAGACCAAGATGTAGCCAAAAATCCTAAGGTTTCTGGATTGACAAGGGTTATGTTGTAGTTTCTAGTACTTCTCAAAAAAACATATCACTACATGTGGCCAAAATCTGCATCACACTTTTTTTTTATTTTGCTATTAACATATTCTTTATTTTTGGTTGCCATAATGAAACATAAATTATCACTATATCCTGCAAATGCTGTAGGTCCACAATGTTTGTTTATGTGCACTGACTTGTCCACTTAGTACATTTCAACACAAAACCACTGTTTTTTGGAAAATCAGTCTTCAGCTTTGATGAATGCAGATGCACATGGTAGAAAGCCTGGAAGCCTTAAGAGTTCAAATTACTACCACTATAGGATGCCCTTTATGAATTTAAACATTTCCCCTTTTTTCCCCCTATAGAATAAACAGTATTGTAATGGGGAGCTGGTTTGAAAGGAACCAAAAACTCTTTATTTACTATTTAAGTATTTACAAATATCTGCTATAAAATAGCATTGCCTCACAACACTAAACAAATCAAGGATTTAATCCATATTCAAGGAACTGCGGGTGAAGTCATGCAAATTGTTTTTTTTTTATATATCCCTGTAACTATACATCCATGAAATCATTAATTTATAGCAAAGATGAAGAGCCATAAATCCAAGTTTGCAACTGCAGAGGTAAAATGTACAGAGTAGGACTTTTCAGTGGACTTTTAGTCCACCTCGCTTCAACCTTAGAGATTATTTTACATAAGTCCTTTACTGTGAAAGCAATTATTCTCATTGATGAGAGTTAAAAAGATTGAGACAACTGTATAAAAGGTATATAAAGGTACATAACTATTAAGAGGAGACTAGGGGTTAATTTTAAACCATTATTGCTGTACCTTGTTTGCCACATTTATTTTAATTGTAAATACATAGCCTTTTATCCTTTAATATCCCACTTTGTTTATAACTTTTTAAATCACTTATTTTTATATATTTCTGACAGCCTGGCTGTACAGATTAGATTGTTTAGACTACAGAAGTGGGGGATCTCCTTTGCCTTTGTTCCGGCTATATGGATAGTTTTTTGCTTTACTACAGATACTTGGGTATGCAACTAAGTATGACTTATGCATAACCTGGGCGTCGGATAAAGTGACCTGTAGTCTTTAGGAGCAGTGAGTAGTCTTTAGAATCATGGAACAATCGAATGTCTTTGTTATTAAATAACTATTATTGTCAGAGAAATATCTATCTGATGGATAATCTCATTCAAGGATGATAATACCATTACCAGTAATTGGCTTTCAGGTCCTGGGATGCTTTTGGCTAAATTTGTCTACAGTGAGTGAACGGACACCAGTAGGGGAGCCAAAATGGTACATAAGACAGATACCAGTCGGTGTGTTCAGCTTTAGGAGTGGTTAGGAGAACGCCATAAGGGACTTATGGCATTCTCCTGATGAAGTCTCGTAATTGCAAATGACAAAACTCGTTGAGATATATTACTTCACTATATTGAAACCGCTGTTTTCGGGCACCTAGAGGACTTTAGTTTCGGTGATAATACCATTTTGCACTGTGTCTTTGGAATAGACAGATAAGCCCTTTTATGTTTTTTACTTAGTGCATATATTGCATTTTATTCAAATAAATCTGTTTGTTACATATTACATTATGGTATATACTGTTCTGTTTCATATATTGAATGGAGGAAAATTGAGTTAAGTGAGAAAATTGTGCCTATGAGGACACCTCTGGAACGGTGACAGATAAGCGTTATATATTTCTATATTTGGTACGCATAATACCATTGGGAGTTGGAAAACGCACAATTGTTTTGTGGAAAAATCTTTTTTCGTTGTGGTTGTGAGCCGACCTGTTTCACATTCCCTCTTATTCTGTCACCGGGTGTGATACTGTTTGTATTGAATTACTACACTATATTGGCTTTCCTACATATTTTTGTTTTTCACATGGTGAGATCAGAATACTTTGCCACAAAGGTGTTATAACACGATACATCTATTGGCAAGCGTTTATTTGGTACGCATAACTAATATTTTTATATATTAAAATATCTTAAATAATACACTGAGGCGCCCTGCTATGTTATTGTTCTAGATATATATATATATACATATATATATATATATATATATATATATATATATATGAGAGAGAGAGAGAGATATTTATATGTGTGTGTGTGTGCAATAACTTCTGTTTTAAGAGAGTTTTCCTCCTTAAAAACAATGCCCCTCATTCAACGTATAGTATGAGGACTGATCTCCAGCACTTTAGGTGTCTGAACAATCCATTGCTCCTGTATGGAGTAATGCTGAGTGTCCTCCTGCAATTCAGAGGTCACCCAAGCAGATGTACAATTTCCCCCCTTTACCTCATTTACATAATATCATCAAACAAAATCAATGTAATGTTTGTCTGTGTATCCATGTGCCTAAGTGGTACCCAGCAAGGAATGCCCCTGATCTGCCCATCTCTCTTTGACCAGTAACATTTGCAAAACAGCATATGCTGGGGAATCATTTCCTTCCTGTAAAAATATTTTAATCCTGTGGGTTAGAGGTACTGGAAACCGCACCTTTTTCCGAAACTTTTAATTGGCAGCATTTTGCACCTATCATTTGCACTATTGCAGGTAAGCAAATTTCTATGTTTTATGAATTGGTCAAATGTTGACCAATTCATAAAAACATTCCAAATTCCATACATTTTACTATAATTACCTAACACATTTCCAGATCACCCACAAATCCTGAAACGTAAGTGGAGATTGTTTTTACAGGGATGTTCCCCAAAACCAGGTAATGAGCACGCCTGTACAAATAAAAAATCTGTTTGAATCTGCATTTTTTTTCTGTTTGCATATGAGCTTTAATGTTTTCATTTACCTACTACCGTTTTTATGAATGGGCTTAATCATTCCAAACCACCATTTCCAAGTTAATCTATACCCATAGCTGTTCAACAGCAATTTTATCAATCCAGTTGCTTTTGTCTCTGAATACAAATATTATTTTAAATACGTATTTCATTGGGTACCCAAAACTGCACTCAATTAAGCTTGCAATTCTTAGTAATCATTCATAATTTAGGAACAAAAATGTGAAAAGTAAATTTCAAATTTAGATTGGGCAAATTGCAAAGTTTTTACAAACATTGAAAATAATTTGATATCATTTGAGTGGGAAGTTCGTGTTTTTGATACATACAATCTCACCTCCCCACTCCAAGCTGCCGCTATTAAGAACTCTACCATTTAGTTTTGATTTCTGATACGTTTTTGCTAATTAAATAGACTGTTTTTATCTTTTTACTCTAGTGAGCACATCAAGGGATCCTATTTTTCAACATTTGATGCTACACACATATTAGTCATGACATTAGACTGAGCCAAAACCCTACATTTGCATTATTTTATCTGAGCTCAGGATGCAAACAACATGTATAATTAAGTTAGGTGTAATTATAGAAGCTGTATTTACTATAAGTATGGCAATTTGCATTCTGTCAAGACAAATACAAAATGAAAATAGTAACTCAAGGCTAAATATTGAAGCATGTAGTACAGATGCAAAGAAAAAAAACCTCAGCATGGTTCTTTTATATAGAGCCATTATTTTCTGTCAGTGTCAGACAAGGCTGCAAATTATTGTTTAGGGCTTCCTCGTCTCTTGACAATGCGCTTGTGTGGTTACATAGTAATATAATTACTGGAACTGTAATATATGTACACCTATTATTGCTTCCAGAAAATGCTTTTACAAATAATGCAGAAAATACTTAAGTGTAGTGCTCCCTGCTCTCTAGTTTTACTACGTATAGGAACACTTTATTAAACTAGTAACTGGAAAAAAAAAACCCTATACGCACACTTCCTTGTTCCCTCGGAATTGCCACAACCAATAAAGGCTATAAGTACTGGTACCTTTTATTTTTCCAGGGATCTAGGGTGAAAGGCGCACACTGTTTTGCAGCAAAAATGTTTCTATATTTTTCACTATTCAACATTAAAATGCCAGTCTTCATCATCAACTTGATGATGATGACTGACATCACTACCATCGATATGCTTTAGGCCAGACAAATTTAGCGTAGATTGTTGAGTCACACACATATCAATATATATATCTAGTTATACATGCAGCTTACGTGTACTATGTCTGCATTTTTTTTTTTTTACGTAAAATGCATACAGCTCTATATGAGGTCCTGGGGGAAGGAGTTGTACTTGTGTGTGGTCTGTATAGTCTATGTTGGGATGTATAATTATTTTAGTACTGATTTTGCATAGTTCCTATTTTGTAGGCGTCACTGGGCAGTTTGTTGCAGAAGTTGTCAAAGAAGGGAGGGGTGTAAAACAGGGTAGCGAGATATGTTATTGATATATTTAGTGTTTAATTGTATTGTTTAATAGAGAAACACAAATTTGGCCCTGACACTAAAGGTTAAAAGGGATCATAAAGGCAATGTGCCATGAGAAAACAACTGAGACATCTAGCTTTGATTTGATATTTGGAATTCACAGATAAAATTCTCTTTAGACTACCAGATCAGTTACAGCAATAGGAGGTGAGAGTGTTGTTATTGGATATCTATATGGTGATTCTCTGCCAGTTAGGGGTTCAAACAAATTTGTTCAAGAAGAAAACACAAATTTGCTGTAATATATACAGCTATGCTGAGAATCTCTGTACATCTGGAGTACATTCCTACATACATCTAGTATTTTGTTAAACAAAATTTATATGGTTTGTTCATTTATACCCAATAAGTGGACACAGTATTTCACATAAACTTCCACAATTCTTCTTAATACTCATGTTAACCTGACCCATCATAGTACTAGGCTACTGGTTGTTTCACAGTCAAGTGCTTTCTCATAGCTGATTGCTACAATTAACAGCTAGTCTGTGAGCATTACATTTCCATCAGGGGTGAACCTATTTTGACCTAAAATATTTTTTAATGTTGCCCTCTCTACCATATCATTTTACATTTTTTATTCCCTTGCTTTGTATTCTCTTTCATATGTAATATTTTTGTAAATCTACATTACGTTCCTACAATACATAGTTGATCATTTTCTAACATACTTTGGTCAGTTTAGTTTAAATTTATATTAGCACTGCATTTTGTAGCACATGAAAAGGGTTCTGCATTTATTTTTATTTTTTTAACATGGTTCCTCTGTTCGTGATAACAAAATATTGTCTATCATTTCTAAACATTATGGTATCTTCTTACAGTTCCCTATCAGTTTCATAGAAATCCACAATTCTTTCCTTGTAGGTATAAACTCGCTCCTGCTGATTAAATTATGTTTTTTGTTGTGGAAAACTGATCAAGGAGCAGATTCACACTTCTCAGGGTCAGGCTAACATCCACCAATTATATAAAATGGCTTTTGAAATGACTTCAGATACTTATCCTTGTGGACAAGTTGTTGTGAGAGCTACAGAGAATGTAGTCTTTGATGTATTTCTCTCTCAATTTTTAATGTCACTGTTACTATGGTCTAGTCAACCCGCCTATGCACATGATAGGAAACATAATAAGACTTATTGCTAGGCCTGAAAAATGACAAGATGTTCTCGATGGATGAAAGCATGTCAATGGTGTATTACTGGGATTGTTTGCAAACTGTTTTTAGTTATCACTGTGCTGGTGTGCAAATCAAATTACTGTACAATGTAATGATGCAGCCGCCTCAAGATATGCTCTAAGTGTATCTTGATGTGGCCCGGAGTAATGAGACGGCAGGCATCATCCTCAACTTAATGATGATGAGTCAGTTTAAAAAAAAATAAAAAAATCAAGCACTAGTTTATGGCTGTGCAGGTCATACTAAAAAAAGAAAACTTGTAGCAATGGGTTTCTGTATTAGAAAGTGGCGCCAGGCCCAGTCTGGTCAGTACAAGGTGGAATTCCCTAGGGTAATTGGGCCACAAACATGTACCACCCCATCCCTGGGCAAACCAGCCCTCTGCAGAATATTATTATTCCTGACAACTGTAGTTTGTTGGTCCAAGGAGAATGTGTTATAATGTTTAAAATATTAAGTATGTTTGAGGGACTACAGGTTCCAGCAGTCTCTGGCAGCTATTAACTTCTGCTGAAACACATAGTTCCACAAGCATACCTAATAGTAAAAAAAAAACATGAATTGATTGTTTTAATCTGTTATTTGAAATACTCATTAAATCCCTCTTTTTACTGTATTAGTCACTGTAATCAATATGGATTTTCTTTTTCTGTGAAATATTTCAATAGGAGAAAAAAACCCTACTGCATAAAGGGACTATACACATCAGAGTGGCTTGTCTTTGATTGGCTAGCTCATGGGAAAACCGCTCTGATTGGCTATAGTGTCGGTTAATGAACTTAATTGACCTGACTTACAATTAAGTTCATTCATTGGCCACATGGGGTCAATATGCATACTGACTGTCATGTTCCACTATTGCACAATTTCCTTCTTTGGTAGAGCATATCTATTCAAGATGATAGAGTATTCCTTACAAAATCTATTGCTACTATTATTTTCACATAAAACTGTTACCTTTGAGCTCTTTAAATAAAGGGTAGGTTCTATTGTCTCACTTTAGACACCTGCTAGATAAATCCACTGTCTACACTTTATTTTCTTTAAACTTTTTTAAACTAGCTAAATTGACCAGCTTAGATGCCTTCTACATAACGATAGATTACTACATGATGATCATTGAAACCTTATTTAGAAAGCATAATACAACCTAAATTGCATAATTTATATAGATTATATAACATGAACTATGGTGTGTGCTGAATTGGCAGCTGGCTTCACACATGCTGAGTTTACTTATCAGTATATTTATATTGTGTAGATATGGACAACTGCACAGTATCACTTATTCTCTCCTGTATGTAAGATGCAACTCTCAGCATCTACTCGTACTCTGTATTTATGGACAATATACTGTATCACTTTCTCTTAAAAGACAACTGTCTAAAAACTGAAAAGCTAATAGATTTATTATAGAAAAACTTACATTTCATAATTTGTTCAGGATATGTTATCTGAAATGTAAAAGTAAGGCAGTATTCTTTACTATAAAGTATTTACTTTCAAGGTATACCAGACTTAAGAATTTTCACTGGACAATTTATGGTGAAAAAAAAATCAGACACCAACAGATATGCTTAGAATATGACTATTTATAGTATAGTCTAATATCCTTTTTTGATTGAAATTTTATATAATAACTACAATTAAAACGTGTACTAGTTTGCTAAATAAAACTATTATTCATTTTAACATTGGTACAGGAAATAAAGATTGTAAACTGCACTGAAGCTTTGTGTAATATGTTGGGACTATATGAACAACTGTTAATAAATTAATACATATCAGTGACTGTTATTTCTGCAATTAAATAACTAATGGTGCATTGTGAGATATTTATTTTATATGATTAAACATATTGGACCTGATTCAAATCGAAATGCAATTTGTTTGCAAATTGCTGTTTAAAAAAGAGTATGGAACCTGAGCATATTTCGACCATATTCAAAGCCAAGTGGACCTCAAGATGCATTTTGATTTGATTATAGGTGGACGTATGCTCTGACTAAATGATACTTGCCTTACGTAGACAGATAGACAACAGACTGCAGTGTATGCACAGGCATATGTGCAATGTAAGGTCGCATTAGAACACATACAAAAAAATGTAAATTAGAAAATAAATAAACCAATCTAAACAGTATAATTATTAATAAAAATATGGGTTTTTAAAAAAAAATCATAGATATTTTTTGCATTAAATACATAAATCAATAAGTACATACAATGCTTTTTTATGGTCTACAGTATCTTACTTGCATACATATGTTCGTTCTAGTTAGTGGCACACACATGTCTTTATGCATACTTTTCCAAACAAAGACTATGGGGTATATTTACTAAACTGCGGGCTTAAAAAGTGGAGATGTTGCCTACAGTAACCACTTAGATTCTAGCTGTCATTTTGTAGATTGTACTAAATAAATGATAACTAGAATCTGATTGGTTTGCTATAGGCAACATCTCCACCTTTTGAAACCTGCAGTTTAGTAAATATACTACTATGACTATCAGTCGGAACTTACATCTGCCCTGTAGCTGGTACAAATCATATGGCTGAAACAAGCATACTTAAGAGTAACCCAGGACTTGAATTGGTCGTATTTGCATTGGTACGCCCTTGGCACACCCTTACTGGACATTGCCTACATCAGTTGGCCCTTTCTGACTCCATTTTGCTTTGTAGCTCTTTACTGATCATCTTTTCTCTATTATTTGTTATCTCCAAAACAATCTCACTCTCCTTTTTTACAATACCACCCCTATCCCTGGTTCTTTATTTGAAACCTGTTCCCCTGTTCTCTTGATCTAAATATAGAACATGCAAAATCTAAAGTAAAATTAAAAGAATGGCATTTCTACTTCTCAATGTGTTACCTCCTGTTCATGACACATAACCAAACACAGGTAACATAAATCATATATCAATCTAGTGAAACTTAACGTTGATAGAATGATAGATAAATTAAGTGGAATCTATCTCTGTCCACCACTGGTGATAGAATTCCACGTACACATGTGCTTTTGCAAGCAAGGCTACCAAGAGGACTTTTAGGCCCTGGTACTGCAATTTCTAGGGTCGCTTCCATAGTTGTCGACAACAGAGACGCCCTGTGTGCCCTGTCAATGAGCGTGTTGCTGTAGCTCCTTAAGTGTAAGCCTAGAGTGTGAAAAGCACTTGGCCACCCCCTAAAATCTACATTGCTGCTTACACCATTGGCAGAAGTGTAGTGCCCGCTCACAGAAGCGTGACATATCTCCCGGCAGTCAGTACAGAAGTCCTGAGTTTAAGGACAGCAAGACAGTGCCCTAAAAGCACCGCATACCTAGTGGAAGTTATGTAGATGTTATAATGAAACAGACAAATATGAAAAAATGTTCAAGGACAGACAAAATAAATAAAGACACACAAAACCTATATATAAGCAGAGGGGCACTTTATTTCAGAATAGTTACAATTAACCTATCCAGACACACAATATTACTACCCTTAGTGAGAACATTCAGTGCCACTCTCGACCCTGTATCCATGGGAATTACCTTTGCTGCAGAGCAGGGGTCAGATACAATCTAGTCAAGCCCAGGTGTGGCAACTGTGCGCATATGTTTATAATATTTCAATACTTTTTATTTTATAATGCTAATAACATAATAGTAATGCAACCAATAAATAAGCGTTCACATTATGCTATGCAGTAGTGTCCCCAATTCACATTATGCCGCATGATAGTGACCCTAATTCACATTATACAGCGCAGTAGTGCACCTATTTCACATTATGCCACGTAATAGTACCCCTAATTCCCCTTATGCCACGCAATACTGCCTCAATTCACATTATGCCACAGATTTATGTTCCCAATTCATATTATTCCACAGTAGTGTCATATATCAGTATGCCATACATTAGTGCCCTCAATTCACAGTATGCCACAAACTAATGTCCCCAAATCATATTATGCTACAGATGAAAATGCCTAAGTGGATCAAAATGCATATGGGAAGAATTGTGAAAAAGTGTATTTTTTGCCTATTTTGAGTGTTTCCTGTATTATATACTAATTAAATTATTTTATTTTCCCTATGCAATCAAAAGGAAGAGCTATCTGTTTTTAAAAACATGGTAACTTTAACTGGATGCACAACACAGTTACAATTCTTAGTTTAACTGTCACAGAAAAGTGTGATCTGGTCATGAAAACATTAATCTGTTATATTATGCAATGTTATTGAATGGGGCTTGAAACAGATCTAGTATTATGTACCTATTCATCGAACGACTCATCCATATGTTGATTGCTGCAGCCTCTCTGCTCCTTCTTCCTACAGCAGCGGTGGCAACATCAGTGTCACATCAAGTCACACAATCAACTCACAGGGGAAGGGGGCGATCACATGATCACAGGGGTGGGGCTATTTCCCCCCTGCAATCACATTTGACAGATATGACAGCCAGGCTCATGGCAGCAGCTGGAATGCTGCGGAGGGCAGCAGGCTCGCTAGTGAGTCGGATGGGCTCCACCTATATAGAAAAGGGGGTGTGGCTGTAAGGCAAAGGGGCCCACCGGGGATTTACCAGTTATCCAGGTGGACTAGCCCAATGCTGCTCTGACTTAGTCCTTACCTAGATTGCTACTGTTTAGGAACCTTACCCATTCGAGTACATGTGTTGTTATAATCCTAACAGGAAGAGTATAATTTCTATCCTTTATCATTTAAACATTTGCTACTGCAGATTCAGTCTTGGAACATGGGCTTGAAGGGGAAAGGGACCTTGGGCTTCCAATAGATGAGAACATGTGGAAAAAAATTAGAGAGAGAGTTTTCAGGGCTTCCATCTTCACTCTGATCCAAGAAAATTTGTACAACATATAAACTAGATGGTACCTTGTGGCCACGAGATTGCATAAGATATTCCCAACTACTTCCTCTCTTATGCTGGTAGGCAGTGGGCATAGAGAAGACTTCATCCACTGGTGGCATTGTCCCAAGATCTCAAATTTCTTGAGGGAAATTCATATAATGATTGAATATATTTTGGGCATTAAGTTTTTTCCTCCTGGTCTGTCCTCTTGTGTGTCCCTGTCTCTGGTTTAGGGGCACAGTCCCACATATTTGTTCCTCATATTTTAAATGCAGTTAATATTCTACAGCTAAATACTGGAATAGCCCATAACTGCTTCCACTGCAGGATGTTAAGAATAACATTTGCTTCATTACTTCTATGGAAAGGATCACCTTCCAACTGCAAGTAAAAGCAGATAAACCGTCTTTAAGATTGACCCTTCACATAATATTCAACAATTTAATTTGGAACCATAATAATAGCCTAATGGCCATGATGTATCACCTTTCTTATTGTAAACTTTTAAACTGGTGCTCTGTCTTCTGCTCTTCAACTATCCTTTGATCAAATAAATGGAAACACAGTCACACTCTGTACATTTCCATTTCTAGCTACTGAGACTTGCTGCAACCTTCACAAACTAATGGTCATCGAGACCACAGCTCTATTTTTCCCCATTCCCCTATTACTTTTACAACACTGCTGATAACACACTTGGAGCAACTTATCCTTAGTTATTTATAGTTGAGTGTCCATCGTGCTAATACCACTGCCAATCTATATCACTGGCACCATGTAGCAGAGGTGTATGCTACATAACAGATCTGGAACTGATGGACTTACTTAATTGAGGACCTGATTAATCTGAAGAAATATTTATCATCCCTGCCCTTCTTTTATGGCTAATCATACTATGTTCATTGTGAGAAAAAAAAATACGGTTAGATCACTTCATTCATTACAAAACCATTAATTAAAAGGACCATTGAAGGAAAACAAAATAAAGACATATGAATTAGAATGACCCACCATGATGGCAGCTCTTAACCTTTTCACTGCCAATGTACAATCTACATCATGGCCAGATATGTAAATTCTTCATCGCTGTCAGCAGTTTACAGCTACTGTTGGCTGGGAGGAATCTGGTTGATACATAAATGGTATTTTAGACCTATTAGCTCCTACAGATCAATATCCTCTGTGTCATAATAGACCCCCCAAATAAAGCAGGAAACTGCACAAAATTAGATGATCTAGTATGATCCAGACCATCTATACAACCATGTTCCTAGTGATGTTTAGAAAAAAAAAATATTATGAAATTAAAACTTTAAAGTTTGTTATGTAGTACAATGATTTATTACAATTTTTGACAGATACTATTATTGACTCCTTTTATAACACAATCAAGAGTCACTTACTATATGACAAAACCTCTACATCTATACGATTCTGTGACAGCATAAACATAAATCCACCAAATTTTTTAGATGGAATAATTAACAAAATACAACAAGATAGGCATAATACACTGAAATTGACATCAGAGGGAAAACACATAATTATACTTTAAATTGCTATAATAATAATAATAATAATAATAATAATAATGATAATAATGCATCTTCATCAACATATAATATATTTTGCTGACAGATCCACAGAACACTATTATACATGTTGTCATTTTGTTTTCAATTCTAATGTAGTAAGATCGTAGTGTACATTACAATTAGTTTATGTAATAATTCCAAAATAAACATAATGTTGAATATATTATTAGAATTAATATAAAATGTGAGATTTCACATTCATTTAAATGCCTGATCATGTTTCATCTGTATGGTGTGCATTTGCATTCACTGTAACCATTCAATGTTATGTAGGATTTGTAAGAATAATGTAAACATAAATGATTTTCATGTGTACCAGCACTAGATGGCATCACATATCATGATTTTTGTTTTGGAAATGCAGGATTAATCTTTTTGTTTCTCTAGGGTTTTCTTTATATACATTATCACAAATGTGTCCTAAATGTATATTTTGTTCCAGGCATTCATGTTTTTATTGATGTGTTATAAACATTCATATTCCCTATATCATATGTTATTTGAATCCCTCATTATGGTCCTATCTCAAGTATCTCTGCTTTAGCATGCAAACACGGCAAACATGTTTAATTATGATGCATTTAGGTATACATGTATTTATGTAGGACCACTGAGTATGTAGTGCTTTTAAAATTGTCATGAATATAGTACATGGAGAAATATATAATACAGAGAAATAAATACAAGCACATTGACAAGCATAGAAGTAGAGTACGTGACCAGAGCCGGTGGAAGATTTGTGGATGCCTTATGCGACTCACCACCATCATGAAAACCACACCCTCTGCTTCTTAACTTAGAAAACTGTAGGGGTGCGTCCACTTCTGATCCCATCGGACTGGGAATGTGGTGCAGGGCAGTGACATCATAGTCAAATGCTACTCTCCCAGCCTACCGCAGATGTAATTACGGAACTAGATTAGAACATATTGATCTCATCTGATGATCAGTATTTGTTTCCAAAATTAAGGACACACTGGCATCTAAATGCCTAATTTTGAACTTCAAGGTGCATGCCTGCCCTGCATTCTAAGTCTCTGCAGCATAAAGCCTATTTGTGTGTGTGATGGGGAGGAAAAGTCTGAAGAAACACTCCTAGAAAAAACTTTAAATGTCATATTAAAGAAGTAATTATATAGAGTATTAATTTTGGTGTTATATTATTATTATTATTATTATTATTATTATTATTATTCATCCTTTATTCAATAAAAATGATAATGAAGTTATTTGACATTTTTTTTTTTAAAAAAAGCCAGTTTTTTAAACAAAAATGTATTTTCAGTGATTTCTTATTACATCAGTATATTAAACCTATTAATATGATGTTGACTTATCCCTCTATTACTTAATTATTAAAAGTGAAACATTTGCAATTGAATGTGATATATATGAATGAATTATATATGACTGGGAAACAAGTATGTTTGCTAGAATATTGTTAAGGAAACTCGCAGTCTAATTATAATGATTCTTCTTATAATTAGTTTTTTTAAGAGGTTAAAGAGTAAAATGTTTCTTTGTGTGACCCTAGTACCCTAGAAGGTTGTAAGCTCGGCATAATGTTCATAGCCAAGGATACCAGCTACTCTACACAAGGAACACTTTAGGGTTGAATGCACTGTCATGGAAAGGGTGAATAGAATGTCAGTAAATGAAAGATTATGCACATCAGGGTCTAAAATCAATGAATTAGTCATTTATTGATCAGCAAGTAATTCTTCAATTCAGTCAGATGATGACAGACTATTCTGTTGATGTGATGAAACCAGGATCCAGAAATTTCAACAGAAGGTGGCATCCTCCTTGGTCACAGCAAAATGGTACCCATCTATGGGCACTTCTAGGCATCCTAGTACTTCAGTTGACTGCCAATACTAAGGAACAAGAGGAACTCAAACAAACTCCCATCTGTGTGCCCAATTTAATGGTCCTTACATTGTCAATAGATATAGACTTGTATGCTTATCATTGATAGTAGATGTTATTCTTACATTGTCAGGAGTCCCACACTGCCTTTCTCTCCTAGGCAGACAAGGGTCCTCCCATCATTAAACAGTCAAAGACCTTTAGAGTACATTTGAGGATAGTTAGTTAAGGCCATGCTTTCTTCAAAAGTCATATGGCAGGACAACATTTCTTACTTATCTGGCTTCTCATGCTTCAAAAGTTATTTTATTTCTAAGGACAACACAGCAACACAGTGGAACTCGGATCAATGGAAGGACCGTGGGAGATATCTGTTCCCAAGCAGAACTAAAGAAAAGCATGACCCAACAGGATGAAAGGACCAAAGACCTTTCCTAATCTAATTCATCTCAGGGGTCGATGTATGGTGCACGGTCAATCCCTTACACTGTCGATTAATTGTGGTTGCTCTTTTAATTGTAATCACTTTTTGTTTCATAATTTTCTTACTAAATGTTTTCTGTAGAAGATGCTTGAATCCCAGTGCTGTTCTAGTCTTGTAATTAATATCATTAATGGTAACATTATTAATGAAATAATTCTTTCATTTTTTACTTAAGTTTTTTTGCTTTATGGAATTTACATGACTGTATTTTCAGAACCTTTCTGGGCTTTTTACATTTGCAACTGACTTCCCAGTGCACCTGGTTTGTGTTAAGGTTTAGACCAAGGAAGCACAGATGTGAAGCAAGGTAAAACTTCCGACTGTAAACTTGAGGCAAGAATGTTCAAAGTAATACATCTTTTACAAAATATGTGCCATAGACCATACCAGAAAGAAAGAGACTAGTTAGGGTAATGCATGGCTGGAGAAGACCCATTTTAAGTTTAAGAAATAAACAGTATAGTATCAGAACTCTGCTGGGAAGATGGCTAGAACTTAAGTCTGTGGGAGATCTTAAACTCAAAGGCTGAAGAAAGAAAGTCAAACAGTAAATAAAGAAAGTATAGCCAGGGTCAGTTACTTAGTAAAATTAACTAGGGGATATTTTTTGTTCTACCCTAACACTGAAATTTCTTTATACAACACTACAATCACAGCAGTCCTAGAAGAGGCAACTCAAACAACCACAAATATCTGCCCATTGCCTGTCATTAAATTACGGCCAATATCAACAGCTGATTGATGAATTGTTTGTGTTTCCCATTGAAGAGAACACTCCTAAATGGAGGGAAACAGTCTCGACATAAAATGTCAGGTTGGTAAATGTGTTAGCGTTGTGTTGCATTACGTACGTATGGACTGCTGACAGAGTAGCAGTATTAGGGCCCGCACGTTTCATCTTCTTCATGCTCAAATAAGTGTTATATCAACAGCTCCTAAGAATGACTCTACCAGCAGTGCCCCACATTATACCAGGAGGGGTCCACACATAGTTTGCATGAATAATAACTCCCACATGTGTATAAGTATGTGGGTGTCCGATTCTTGGACTAGAGGATCCACTATCTAGTATTTTCCCTACTGAGTGCGGAGTGTAGCGTACCCCAGGGGATAAATGTATCAAGCTATGTTTTTTTCAGAGTGTTAAAATTGTGGCAAATCGCGGGTGTTAACCTGCGATTTTAGTCCAAAACTCATCAAATGTACCGAGCTGTGATTTTTACTCTGATCTTCAAAATCACTGGTCATATCTGGCTCTTTGCTGTGATGTAAAACACTCCCGTGTTGGCTAACAGCTGTCAAATCTGTAAAAAATAGATGTTCACTATTAACCCTAGTGCTGCCAGACACTACTGCTGGTTCTGTGAAAATCAGGGAAAAATTTGCATTGGGTCTCCCCGATTTTCACAGAGTCAGCACTAGGCAAACCAGTTGGGATTGGTGGCACTATAGCAGCGGGACATGAGGCAGGGGTCCCCCTGCCATAATGACAACCAACCCCAGGCTGTTCAGGCTGGATTCAGGGCATGTTGGCACTTGTGGTTCTCCAAGTGCCAACATGCCCTGGCTGCCATGGGTATGCTGGTGCTTGTAGTCATACAAGTAGCAGCATGCCCACACTATTTATGGCACCCTGCTGGCTGGGACTTGTAGTTCCACAAAACAAAGTGTCATCTGTTTGTTTTTTAAACTTTAATCGCTGTTATTACCCTACTACCCACAGCCCACGGGGTAGGAAGAGTCCTAGTGCTTTCAGCATTGGTCTGGTTGTCCCTAGAGGGCGGGCCCGCTCATTTTTTTCTGTGGACCCCCCTCCCTAGTGAATCCTAGGGAGCGGGATTTGTATATGTAATCTTGCTCTCATCTCAAAAACATTGTAGTCCACACACATTAATCTATCAACAATGTGCCATATTTTGTAAGCTGAAATCTGGAAGTAAATACAACTGTTTGGTGAACCTAAGCAAATTGGACACTGATTTTTTACCTAGACTTTTGAGCCAAGTGACAGGATCTACCTGTTTGTGCCCAGATGTCATTACACCATACAACACCACAGCACGCAGATCTTTTTTATCTGCCAAAGTTGCTGTGTGAAACAGGGCCTTGTCAAACACTCAATCTGCTTAAGTACGACTTTCTCAATTAAATCCTCCATTGATAGGACAAAACTGCATGGTTTTCTGGCTTGATGATTACCTCGTTTTATTTTCCTGTGTTTCATTAATTACCTGTTTTTAAATATGTACTTCATTAAATAATGAGTCTTACTAATGTATACATAAATACTATACATAAATCTCTCAACAAAAAAAAAAAAAAAGGAAATATAAAGTTCTCTGTGTGTCTGTGTGCTCAGTATATTCAGTTAATATCCTAAACTGGCCTGTTATACAACCTGATTTATAGTATTCTCATGAGGAAATATTACAGCTTTGTAAGATCAGAGTAGATTGCTATTCACAACACCACCAATCCCTTTCCTACTCAAACCTTCATAGAAAGCAGGTTTACAATGGCCTATTTTTTTCTATAAAGCTTGCTGACTCAATTTTAATCTTGTTGTACATAGCACATTTGTGAACACAGTCTCACAGCAACAATTTATAGTTTTCCAACACCGATGTCAGAGATAAACAGGCTTTGCTTTATTTGATTTTTTCCCCCTAGTCTTCAAATGCTTTGTTATAGATAATATAGATGTACCTAAAGGTAGAAACATCAGAAGAGGTGTTTGCATTGTGCAAAAGTGTAAACGTCATATTAAAGCCCAACCTTTGACCGATTTGGAATCAGACCTTTTATTAAATTAAACATTTCCTTTTTTCTCCTCAAATACTGTTTGATATAGCCTAATTTATGGCTTAAAAAGAGAAAATAATGGGGAACAATCGGACTGTTATATTACATGTTTCACTTTTTTGTGTGTGTTGAGTTTTTTTAATTTTAGTATTGAGTCAATTGAATTTCTTGGCCATAGTGTAAAATGTAGGCACAAAATAAACCACCAGCTTGGAGCTGGTACAAATATAAATGGCTGTGTGCCTTGCCCACAGTTATTAATGCCTTCCATAAGCATCCTTTCCACTTTATCGCATTTCATTAATCATGCTCTGCAAAATGAAATGATATCTTTACCCTTCACAAAATTAGTCCATCAGAACGCCTACTCCATACTTTGAAAGGAATGTCCTTATTCCACTCAAATTTCCCCTTGGTCTGTGAAAGCATCTGCTCCTCCACAAATGCTGCCATCTTGCTCCAAAAACCATGCACTTTGGTGGAAATCAAGGCGTACTTGCGCAAGTAAAGGCATTCATCAGGACCATAACGTATTTTGAACTGCATCTAAGCCCATCTTTGTAGGATCATCATCATCATTTATTTATAAAGCACCACTAATTCCGCAGCACTACACATAGAACGCACTTCAATCCCTGCCCCAATGCAACTTAGTCTAAGTTCCCTAATATACACACACACAGACTAGGGTCAATTTGATAGCACACAATTAACCTACAAGTATATTTTTGGAGTGTGGTAGGAAACCAGAGCACCCGGAGGAAGCCCACGCAAACACAGAGAGAATATACAAGCTCCACACAGATAAGGCCATAGTTGGGAATTGAACTCATGACCCCAGTGCTGTGAGGCAGAAGTGTTAGCCACCAAGCCACCATGCTACTATGACCACCTATGTGTTTATATGGTGAATGCATTTTTTAATTACTCATTTTGTAATTTGTGGACACTTTTCAGTGGCATATATACCTATTGGATGTAAGTTGTTAGCTGCATTTGCATTTTCTATTAATGTTGAAATTGAAGTAATGAAATGGAAAATGTGATTTTCAGGTTGAAGAAAGGAAACAAATTTAGTAAACAAGAACAAAAATAAGTGGCAACAGTGTAGCATAAACCAGCAAAGCAATAAAAAAACATCTATGTTACAGTAAATGCAGGTAAAATGTGTAATTTGTGATATAGTAATGCCTAGATGTACCCAGAGGCTATGACTTGAAAAAGAGCACACTGCAGACAGTAGAACATGTCAGGCTCTGAAAAGGATGGGGAGACAGCTAGGGAGAAAAGAACAATTTTTGCAGGTTGGCAAGTGAAGGAATACAATTACAATCATAATTATAATTATGTTCCACTAAGCCCACCTAATTTTTCATAAGTGCACAGCCACAACCTGTTTTTTTGGAACTGCCTCATGAAAATTATTCTGAACCTACGATGCTGTAGGTCTGATCATCTGATCATAAGTGTCCATAGAGGACATTTGTTGCAAATATAATATTGAAGTACTGCCCTCTACTGCTTTAGGATGATCTTCATTAATTTTAACTTTAGATTTATTTATATCAAATCAGGAGAGTGAGGGGACATCAATACTGTATTTATAACACATTTTTGTATATGAACATTTTCATTAAATTAGTCAAAGTACACCTAGAAATGTGCTTTCCATGATTCTGATAGCTGCACATGTTGTCCCACTTAAGGTATAGGACAACTCTTTACCAGTTCCACCGTAGAACCATGAAAACAGAAATGCTTTGTGGCCCACCACTAAAGGGAACACTCCTCTAAATGTGCCTTGTTCATCCATTGGATCTCAATTTTATAGTCTTTTTGTAAAAAACAAAAACTCATGTTTGCAAGAGGGTGCATGTGCCTATCCCACAAACAGCGAACATTGATGGAACCATTTCTACACCTATGCGGTTGTCACCATTTTGACAGGTGCATTAGTTTAAAAAAAAACACATAGCATCACAAAGCATAGTTTGTTCTGCAATATTGTATATGGCTTTTAAAAGTATACAAATAGTTGTTTGATACATTTAGTGGAGTGTCCTTAGATCCAAAATTCTGCAAGGGGAGCAGAAATTTTGAAAAAACAATTGGTGACTAAACAATTTCTACTTTCCTGTCAATACTTTAAAGCTCTTAGTATTGTTTCATATAATGTGTTGCCCACAAGAAGTGCAAAATAGTTATATACTTATTCAACCCATCAGGAATGTTGACAGCTTTACAGCACAAAGGTCGCACCCTAATAATTAGTGACTATTGTCGGCAGACTATTGGGTATTCTAACTAAGGCACAATATAGTGGATTGTCACTGTATTGCAACAATAAAACACCCTGATAAAGAAATGCAATCTCAGCATGCAATACCTAATTTCTAAGCGGTGGTGCCAAATGATGATGATCATCGCTGAAATACCAGAAACTTACCATTTTTTTATGGTTGAATTAACTACTTTTTATGGGGAGTTCTGATGCTTCTGCATCTACTCCAGCATCTATGAAAAACAAAATATAGTACAACTATAACGCTACCTCCAAGCTGCTCAGTACCTATAAACTGAATTCCACTAAAACCCAAAAACATATACAAATAGAAAAAAATGACAAAATCGCCAACGTGTTTCCTCTCCAAGGCAGAAACGCTTTAGCGATTTTGTTACCATCTAACCCTACCTGCTGCCGAGCATATCTTAAGAGGGATGGAAACTTAGTTGTTATCTGTGGCCGCGGCACATCCTTTCTTGCTTTCTGCATTTGTACTTGGGACTTCTGGAGCTCATTTTATCCAGAGAATTCCTTTGGAGGTCCAAGCAAGATTTATGTGCAGTGCTGTTGATAAAGAAATCTTCTTGTAAGCATATAGTGCACAAGGGAGATGGTGGTGTGAATCACAACACTGAGGAGTTTCTATTCCCACTTTCACCGCTATTTATCAGGAAGCTTTCTACTTGATCTTGGGACACCTCTGGGACTTTTTACTGTGTGTTAACAGATAACATTGAATGTATTAAACTATGTTTTGTATCTTCATTTTTTACATGGTCTTTGATATATCTGTGAAATATTAGTGAGGATATCCATTCATCTCTGTGTAACATCCTGAGCGTTTTTGTGTACGTATATTTTTATTCTACTTCAGCATCTATGTTTCAGGGTATAAATAACTTATTATCACTCACCCCCACTCAAAACAAATAAAGGCTTTGTCAGTGCCCCAACCTCACAGTACTCTAGGTGTATAGGTAGGCAGAAAAACAGAGAGGCGGCTAGCTTGGCGTTACATTTGCCCCACGCTCTCCAATATACTAGTCCACACCACATCAGCTGGCACCAACATAGGACCCAAAGTATTGGACTAAAGAATATTAATTCACTCTTTCCTTTTTGTCTATGTGTATACCACACTGTGCAGCTATATTGTACATTACAGACTAGTAAGAGACACTTTGCTGATATCTGGCAACCATTGTTTGAGCAGTGGAGCACATGATATTACCACTCTTTAGTAATCGAAACATATTTCCTTTCTCTATTATTATTTTATGTTTATGATTTATATTTGTTACTGAACTGATATCTAAATATTGCGGGAGATTCAATTAGACACGAGTTGTCTCTGGAACGTCTGCAAGATACCTCGTGGCAGGAATTTGACAGAAATCTCTGTTCATGTTTCGGTGCAATGGAAAATGATTGGAGATAATTGCCCGGCAAAGTGCGCAGAGCGTTGTCCACGTGCCACATCACCGGCAATAGAACCTCCCCCACTGAATAGTAGAAGGATTGTCAATCATTTACATATTCCTTCATTTTATTTAGCTCTCTTTTACAAATTGTTTAAAAACTATTTGGAAAATCGCATAAAGCAGTTTTATAGCGAAGCATGAGACTATTTAGAGAATTTAGAGAATATTTATGAATAATGTCATATTTATGATCCTGAATATAATAATTTAATTCAATCATCAGCAACCATGTCAGCTATTTGCTACTTAACCTTCACTGAAAATAAATTAAACAAAAATAACAGTAATACATCTAAATCAACAATGTGTTTTATATTGTTATTGTTTTGTCAGTGATGAAACTGGTTTATAACATAATTGCAGTCTTATAATGTTTTTGTATTCACACATGAACTATTACCAAGATGTCTATAGACCAAGATACAAGGGAATATGCTGCAATGACAAGAAATTGTTGTCACTGGTAAAGGTCAATGTAATACACAAAATATATTTGTCATTAAAAATTATCTTTTTTTATTATGATGGTTTATTAAATGCAGTGTATTAAAGCGTATTATAGCATCCTTTAATTTCCTGTTTTGTAATGTTATATAATAAAATAGTCACCAGATTCTATAAAGCAAAACATAAAAAATGTTGCTATATCTGTATTCAGTTCAATTTGAATTTGATTCACAATATCAGTGGTGTTAGCATCTAATGTTATACAAGAATATTACAATGTTTAGCAACCACTTGACACAAATGGTTCTCTTCTCGCACTTTTCTTATTCAGTAAAACAAGTGAACAATCTTTCAAAAATCATAAATGGAAAGGTCCTCTAAAATGTGTTTATTTCATTGCCATGTAATTTATCTCTCTTGAGAGGTAGCAGTTTATATATTAAGAAACTTACTTCATATTTTTCTTACCTAATTATATCATGCTGCAGATGTCCCCCTAGCAAATGTATCCAATATAATTGAATAAAAATGATAGATATCATCACCTTGTTAACCATAAAGAAATATAGAGAACATGACATGACTGTGAATTGCTCTTGAACAAGCTGTCCTCCCAAACTGAGCATTTGTTTGAGATGCCGCTTGTTAAACTGGTCACCAGGAGACCTATTATGACTCTGATAGAGTTACGGTCTGTCATGGCAGGAAATGATAGATACTATCTATGGAACAGCAATAGTCCAGACACTGGGCTGCAAAAAAACCCAAAAACATTCTTGAACAATAATCGCATGAAATAATACCTAGAACTTTTCTGAAAGCCGATGGGAGATCCACATACCAAATGGAGGAAGATCTTATGGTCTAATGAGAACAAGATTGAAACTTTTAAAGTAAAAAATAGGCAATATGTTTGGCAGAAGCTGGCGCCTTATACCAAGGTTACTATCTCTACCGTGGCAAGAGCATAATGCAATGGGTTGGATACGTTTGCCCAATGAGTAAAAATCTGTCATCGACAAGCCCTACAAATAAAATCCGAATTTATGAGAAACCGATTGGAAAATAAATTTACCTTGAACCCAACACTGGAGATCTCCATTTGGATCACAGTGCTGACAGCAAGTTATTCCGATTGGAGAAGTTTTCGGCATTGCAGCTCGATGTCATTATGACGTCTGTCAATAGAAATTTAAAGCGGCAATGTGGAGACCTCTCAGGTTGTGTTTAAACACTTAACCCAACATTGTCACTTTAAATTAATATTGACAAACATTGTGATGACATCAAGCTGCAGTGCCGAACACTTGTCCAATCGGAATAACTTGCTGTCAGCATGGTGGTCCCATCGGAGATCTCCAGCGTCGGGTTCAAGGTAAGTTTATTTTCCAGTCGGTTTTTCATAAATTTGGATTTTATTTGTAGGGCTGGTCGACGTTGGATTAGAGGTAATCGTGAAAACGATTACCACTGAATGCAATGGGCCTGCTTCTCTGTGTCAGGGACAGGAAAATGTTTAAAACATGGTGCACAAGGAAATGAGCAATATGCAGACACATCTTGTAGGAAAACTTCATGAAATCTGTAAGAGACCAGACTTGGAGGAAGATTTATATTCTACCACAATAATGATCCAGAGTTCCTAGTGTGGTGGCACTTTCTATTATAAACATATTATTGTATGCCTCATTGACAATTTAGTTTATATTTTTTCTTTATTCAACAATATAGTATATTGTGTTTTGTTTCAAAGGCTAATAATTCAGCTTTTACAATCATTTATTCTTTTGCCACTTCCCATACCCACTCTCGGCCTTGCTTGCTTCATAGCTTCTCTGGTGTGCAGCCATAAGGAACTGGCCTGGGACAGAACATTAAAAACTTGCTGGTTCAGCCCTTTCAATGCCAAATGTTTGAGTTTATGAAAACACTCAGGAGACTTGATTTTCACTATTAAAAAGTGCTTCCGTTTCACAATGGATTTTCTTTTATTCTTCCAAGTGAATCTTATATTTATTTTTTAGGACAAATTTGCTTTTATTTAGTACCCTGATTTAATATATACATTGTATATGGAAACACAGAAGTAAGAAAATAAACATGTTTCCATAATTCTTACACAATTATTTCAACCCACAAAATATACCTTATATTTTTTTCTGCTACTTGTAACGATTTTATCAAATATTTGTATTTTGTTAATTATTGGATCTTTATGTGGGACCTATACTAATTGAAATTATAATGTTTTGTGTGTAGGTGTGAATGTTTTTTATTATATTTTTATCCCTTATATGGAATAAACTTTTTGGTTTTTTTATGTTTTTTCTTTTTGAAGCTAGCATATGTGACGATGCTGTAAAATAGTCTTGGATTTCTAAATGTAGTAGGGCTTTGTGGGAAAGTTAATCTGGGACTGTTCTACAGAAAAACACCATTGATGACATCGTCATCATCAAAGATATCCGATATGAAAGAGCCTTTATGCTCAGAAAGTAATTGGATATTCAGGAAGACTTCACAATGCTTCCTCTATGTGAGTCAGGGTTCTTCCAACTCATTAATGCTGTTAATCATGGTCATTTACCATCATTAGCTGCATAGTCTAGAGAGTTTTCTTTTTCCAAGCGAAGAGGGCTACAGGGAAACCATGATTAAACGCTGAACAGCACTTGCACATAAGTAAGACTAAAAAAGAGGGCAGAACTTGAGCATAGTTCCGAACATATTCAAATCCTAGCGTATCTCAAGATACGTTTTCATTTGAATCTGGGTGTAAGTATGCTCTGCCTATACAGTACTTGACATACGTAGAGACACACAATTTTCTGAAATAATCCAGAAAATTAAATTAAAGTATAGCAGATATAATGACATGAGAATAGAAAGCACATTTTTTTCTGAGACAGAACATGCTGTCATTTCTGCTTTCAAACAAGATGTTACCAATTTTACATGAACTGTATGCACCATTCAAGTGAACATTATTAAAAAGACAGAGGACACTCCTTGTTAATCAGTAAAATTAGTTTTAATTATATCAATCTAGATATCTTAAATACATTTTAAAGAGCCGCAATCGTGCATTATATTATTTCTTGGTGTATATGCATTTTAAAGAGTAGATCCATTATTATCAGTAATGGGCTCATTTTGAGTAGGGCGCTGCCACACATCAAAGTCCGGCAGTTACTTTTCAAACCTGCTGTCCAACACGCTCTCTATTTGCATCTTTGCTCCAGGCGCAGGACCTTGTACCATAATACATTGTACAACAGAAGGCACATGATCTGAGCTTGTGATCATGTGTTCTGTCCTGAGACCCGCACTGCTCTTCAGCTCAGCTATTTAAACCTGCTCAGTGCACAGGCCTGTGCCAGAGTATTAGACTCTATACCTTTACTCTAGCGGTCCTGTGCATATTGTGGCTGATTCCTGTGTATCCTGACCTGGACTGTTCCTGACTTTTCTTCTACCTGTCGTTTGGTACTGTTTTCCTGATTGTTGCTGACCCGGTTTGTTCTGAAAAATTTTTCAGTCTCCAGATTTGGCATTCTGCAGTCCATTGTGTACCAGTTCCGGCTATGTTGACCAATCTTTCAGTTTGAAATCAGCTTGTGTCACCTGGAAGCAGTGCAGAGGGGCCGCGAACTACGAACTTACCTGCAGCAAAGTCCAAACCTCCTTCCTGGGGTCTCTACTAAAAAACAGTGATTTGTTAGACTCCACGCCTCTGTCAATGCTAATCTAGGTGGGTGAAAGTGAATCCACTTAATCTGCTAGAATTGTGACAGGAGCAATACAAGTGTGTCCGAGTGTGAAAAATGCATATCCCTACGTACAAATTACATTAGTTGTGTATCCTTCTCTTGAGCCTCTTTGTCTGTAAAGATGGAAAAGGAGAGGAAAGGGGTGTTCTAACATAGATCAAGGACAGTAAAGTCATGTTTACATATTTGCACACTACTTAGAGGTAGAGTCAGCCTCAGATATGCCTGTCTTGAGGCATATCTGTTGCCGGTGATATACCCCAGCAGCAAAAGTCCATACTTTGCAGTAAAAAAAAGTTTAAATTATTTTAATTTTAAAAAACTGCATGTCCCCCTTCCCTTGTGTTCCCAGCACCTGTGCTCATAGCCTAGATTGGTAGTGGCAATTACATGGAGAGCACAGTGTGGGTTACCCCAGCAAAGTCGTTACTGGGCTTTGACAGACTTGGTTGACACTATAACAGGGAAATTTGCAGTGTGGGGTCCCCATTTAATATCAACCAGCCCTAGCCATTTAGCCAGGGCCTCATTATCAAAAAGGATGACTAGGCTGCATCTTAGGAGACATGACTTTTGGTGGTGCAACATTTTTAGGAATTCAAACGGAGAGGTAGAAGTATAAAGCTGAAATTTATCTTAAAAATAAAAAAAAAGAACAGAAGATATAGTGAGGTTTTAATCTTTATGTATTCCCATGGTAAAGGGCTTGAGGATAAGAGAGTAGGAGAGGCAAGGCTGAGGACATGTGCCACAGCCCCCCTTGCCCTTCACCCTCAATAGCTCTGGTTCACACCTCTAGTCTGCTATACTGTTCTGTTTTTAATGATAACTAAATGAATGACAAAGATTTAATAATGACATTTAATAAGCCAAGTGTAGTGCAAACATAAACTTGGGGTGGGGAAGTTTGAAGGCAGCTGGATTTTAAATTCCATATGTGTTTGTATTTATTTTTTATCCTGGTGTGGAATTCAAGGGAGTATTGCGTGCCTAGTAGCCTAAGGCGGCCTGAACCCTTAATCAGGTGCTGCATTCAGCACAGGGCTGAATTCCTCAGGGGAATAAAAAAATAAGTGTCTTATATAATCAATGTTAAACTCTATATTCCGTTAAATCATTGTTTATAATATTATTTCTTACATAAGCAGATAAGTAGATTTGAGTATTTAGATGTACATCCTATACTGAAATTGGCTGTTATACTAACTTTGATTTGATATTTCACTGAGAAATTTCCATGAATAAGCGCTCTAGAGGTTTCCTCTGGGTATGTAGATTCTTTATGTACACAAGATTAGCGCTATTTGTAATATACTAGTGATCAGATTTGTAAATCTTATTGTAGAAAAACCTGTCGCAAAGACTTTATCGACTCAAGAAGGAGTTTTACTCTTATAGTGCTTTAAATTACATCAGTTAAATCAGTTTTCACTCAAAATGTCAAATGCACACCTAACATTATACAGTTGACATGTGTAAGGCTAGGTACACTATAGAGGTTTTACAGCCAATTATCTGGTCAAACACCTGATAAACGACCAGATAGCAGCATTAGTGTGCATACTTACACGATGAATGAGTCATTCCAAACTACCGATAGTTGTTTCATTTGATTGCTCATTCTGTTTTAAAATCACTTTCCAACCGCCATCCGATCCGACGACTGTTGGCCAAAAGAGAGAGTAGGAACCTGTCAGTGTCTGTGTTGTTAAATGTAGAGTGCTGTAGGTGGATTCATTTGTCCATTTGTTCTGAGACTGAATATTTTGTTTTAGAGTCACAGAAGC
This sequence comes from Mixophyes fleayi, assembly GCF_038048845.1. Lineage (NCBI taxonomy): Eukaryota > Metazoa > Chordata > Amphibia > Anura > Limnodynastidae > Mixophyes > Mixophyes fleayi. The sequence goes on along the minus strand of NC_134404.1, from coordinate 142,518,156 downwards.
GAAATTTACAATGACATTGTGGAAAGTCAGTTTATTTTAGGTGTTATAATCAGTGTGACAGGAATGACCGACTACACTGCTCTTAGACCAGATGAAGAGCACAGATCTGTGTATAGTGTGTACACATGAATAGGCAGACTGATTTTAATTTCAGTCGTTTGTAAAATCATTAGTAATAACAAATTTGCCAAAAGTTTTTGCAGTGTGTTCTTAGCCTAGGAAGCATAATTTCTACCTAATAGATGGTATCTGTGTTGAATATATATTAGAGAGAGACTAGAGATATAGGCCCGGAGACACATCATGCAGCTGGCAGAACCGCTACATGATATTTACAAAAATATATAATAAACCTCTAGCGCTCCCTTTAAATAACAGCAAGGAAGGGAATTGTTTCTCATATCAAACAAATGTGATCTTCTATTCTCAGAAAGCACTGTAAAAGAACTCACAAAACATATGCATATAGTGCAATACTGTTATATAAAGAAGAAATACACAATGTGTAGAAAGAGTTCTAGGTGTTGTAGTCCAAACCATAGGGAACCTTCTTTCCCAGGTGAAAACCCAAAAGACTGATGGTATAGTCAGTCGTACCAGAAAGTTTCTGTGTAACTCATACATCAAGGAGGAATAGTTGATGGTAATCCTGGGAAGATCCTCCTGGTATAGATCAATACAGGTTCTAGCGGGTACGAGACAAGTAAAAGTTCCCTCCACCGACGTGTTTCAGCCCCATGTCTGGAGTCTTTATCAAGGTGATGTGTTTAATGTCAACTGGTCCCTTAGCTCAGTGATTTCCATACTCCTGCTTAAATTGTCTTTACCATCACCTGTGTTGCCTCACTGAAGATGCACTGCAATTTCCTGCTTCTGGCAGTCCCTTTTACAAAGTATGGAGCAGGCAACAGATAGACGCTTTATTCAGGGAAGCAATATTTTCGAATTCAATTATTCTTTTATTGGGGTATAATGACACTTTGTTGCAAGAAATTACCTCCTATGTACTCACTAAGCAAATATCTCCAAAATAATAATCCTTACATTTAGTTTTTTTAATTGAAATTGCTTTAATTAGTATGTCAAAATAAAACACGTGGTTTTTAGAAGGAAAACAAACCTTAACCGGCTACCCGGTCAATTACTGTCCCTTCATAGAATGCAAAATGGTCTATAGGCAGAGAGGAGAGGAAGGACAAGAGCACTGAGTAGGAGACAGCAGATACAAAATATCAACCATTTAGCAAATGCAAATAAAGTGTCAACATATCCGAAAAGGGAAGTGCTGACAGTGATAATGTGCAATAATTATTGTGTTGTGGAATCTAGTTTGTACTTGTTGCAAAATATTTATTTGCTCCTAAACCATTAGTATTACAAATAGTATGTTTTCATTGCTCTTTTGAATCATGCACAGAAGAACATGTCAGGAATTCCACATTTTTGAGAGCATTGACTGTCTATCTCTGTCTCTGTATGTATACATGTATGTGTGTGTATGTATATATGTGTGTGTGTATATATATATATATATATATATATATTTATATATATATATGTATATGTGTATATATATATATATATATATATATATATATATATATATATATATATGTATATGTGTGTATATATGTATATGTGTATATATATATATATATATATATATATATATATATATATATATATGTATAGATATGTATAGATATATACACACACACTAGCTGAAGTACCCAGCATTGACCTTTTTTTGAATCTTCAAGTTACTAAGTCAACAATGAGTTGGATATAACTGTCAATGTAATAATTGGCAGCTTAGAAGCTCTTTCAACACACATTAGGTGGCTGCCCAGTGTTGTTTTTGTTTTTATAACCCCTTTAAAGCCTGACCAGGATCCAACTGGACCACCTCAGGTTGGTTTCATCCCAATCGGTGCAGCGGTGTCCAAAGGCAAACAAGCCAGATCCATTCAGTGGAGGGCCCAGCACAGGCTACCCAGGTGAAAGTTCTGGCCAGCGTACACCAACGCGATGTCTGACTGAGACCAACACCCCCTTGTATGTCTCCTGGATTCCAGTGTTAAAAGTCTTTTGACATTTTCATCCAAATTCATCCCGGTGAAAGGCTCAGAACAGGCTTTGTGGGTCAAATTCCTGGCCACTGTACACCAGCATAAAGTCCAACCGGGTCCCTAAACCCCTTAATATCTGCCTGGGATCCAACTGGACCATCTTGCGTTGATTTCTACTGGATTGGTGCAAGGGTGTGGAAGAAGATATTCGCCTACAAACAAACAAACATATATATATATATATATATATATATATATATATATATATATTTATATATTTTTTTCAGAATATTGGGCAGGCAATTCACAAGTTAATTTTCCTACAAAACATATTGTAAAATTGGTTGAATTTAAGAATTAGACACATCTATTTGTGAGTCTCTACAACCAATAGCCGTCATACTATTGAAACTTGGTGGGTAGCCCTTTTGTCTCTAGTGTCAGTTAAAAAATGCCAACAGCAGTTGCATGTGAAAGAAAAATGAAAACGTTAAGTTCTATCAAATTCAGCAAATTGCCTTCAGAATGCATTTCTCTGCTTATATTTTAATAAAGTATTTTTATTGAGGTTTTTTTTGTTTGCTTATATTTTAACATGTTTTAGTTTATGAAATATTATATTCATTAGACTGCTGCTTATAGCTGTCTAATAATTCATACTGGAAAGTATGATGAGTGAATCATTGCCAATGCTATTGGTAGTCAGTGCTTACTGTGAATTTGTCAATTCTTAAGAAAAAAAAAACTACCATGTTACATTACCAAATTACCATGATATTTCATGGTTATTTAGTCATTTTGCTTAATGATGTTATGACTTTTTATGGAAGGATTACCATGCCACTTTTCTTAAAAACAGAATGTGTCTATTGATTTATTAATTGAATTCTGTTGATATAGCATTTAATTAACATTTCTCTTAAAACCCACTTTATTAAATATATATTTTTTAAATCAATCATTGTTCTGACAATATGATATCACTTAAATATAAAACTTACTATATGAATAAATGTGTACGTGTGATTTGTGAAACCAAATAATCATACTTAAACCCAACAAATAACAGGTAATTATTTCATTATCAGTTTACATTGAGGCTTTAATAGTTTGGTGATGTCCACTCTACAATCTTGTGTTGCTTATTCGATAGTTAATATTCTAAATTATATCCACTGGAGCAATAGTTTAGACTCAATTATGGGAAACCCTTCAAGATATGTCAGTTATATTTAAATATATGTTACAATTTAATTTAAATTGAATTAAACATATTTATATTTTTGTGTAAAGAAAAATAGACAGTAGGATTTAGGTTAACATGTGGGACAGTACTTTTAATAAAAGAGACAACTCTTTTACATACATATATCTATGCTAAAATATGAATTTGAATTTTTAGTGATTAAAGGACTATTTTAGATTACATAGATGTACTGCCCTTAATCAGCAAGTAAATGATGTCTATTATTCAGCTTTTCTTTAAAATGTTTAATGTGGTACTTTAGAACTGTGCAAACAAGGCATATATTTAATGTAGAATAATCTGTGAAACATCTGACACTAATTTATAAAAGTTCACTTATGTTTTAAGTAGTTGCTATTGATTTGGCAATAAGAGTACGTTAAACAAATAACAGTGTAAAATTACAACTTGACATTAAGGTTAACAAGCACATTAAAGGACTTCATAAAAAGAGATTTCAGAAATCCCAAACAATATAAATTATTTATTAAATAACATCAGTGTTATACCATGCTTTATACTGTGCTTTATATGTTTTATTATAGATGAGTCATTGAGAATCAGTACTTTATGGGTTTTATGGTTCTTTATAAAAATATTTTTTAAAAACATTTTTGAAGAATAAAAAAAGGCTATTTTCACAATACATAGAAAAAGTCTTGCATCTTAAAATAGTGCACAATAGCATGAAAATTAACCAAAAGTTTTTTTCCTCTTTATGCAGGTTCTAAAAACTTCTCAGTTTATAATATCTAGAAGCACATCACAAAACCATGCATTTTCATTAGTTTGAGGATTTTTGTTGTATTTTACAGTTTAGGGCTTTTAACAGAATTTATCCACCAAAATCTTCTAAGAGGATTTTTGTGCACTTCCAATAACACCTAATAACACCCAAAGTCTACACATTATATCAGTTAGACCTATTAAGATTTGAACTACTTTATACACTATAAAATGGGTCTGCAACAGGGGCGGAACAATTCATCGCTAGGCACCATAGCAAAATCTGGTCATGGTTCCGACAATGCAGTTTTTGCATCCTGGACCCTCCTTTCTTAGCTCAATAGAGCATAGCGGAGGCCTGAGTGGGTAGCAAGGGCCTTGACGGTAATTGTTAAACCCCCTCATCTCTGGGCCCAGTAGAGACTGCAACTCCTGCACCCACTATACCTTTTCCCTAGGTCTGCATTGTTGTTAAGAAATAGGAGCTCTCCTGTTTGCTTGATCTATCATCTGTGCAATTACTGCTACTATTATGCATAGGATCATTCCTGCAGTTCATTGATTCAGCTAGTTGCTAGGCAAATAGTTACAAGCTTTATGCAGCTCTCAGTCTGGCAGTCACCTGCAATCACCTATCACACTCTTCAGCTAATCGTCCTGCAGTTCTGATTGCTGCTGCCTTTTTAAACCTCTTCCTGTCAGAATACCAATGTTGGTGATAGTTCCTGCTTGACCTGGTGTGCCTTGTATCCTGACCTGTTCTGCAATCAGTGTTTGACCCAGATCATTTATAAGAATTGCTATCTCTTCCACTCCTCAGTGTTGGCTTTTATGGCAGAGTCACTGGTGTGGTGTAGGAAAACAGGTATTTTTCACCAAGGTTCCTAATCTACTGCTTTTAAAATCCCAGGAGAATGTGTGTCTGTAGTAGCTGTGATCCGCTGAAGGACTATAGGCTTGTTGAAAAACTGCAAAAGGGTCCTGGGGATTATGGATGGCAAGAGAATGGCGGGCTCCATCTATTATGCTTGTTCCAGGTTACCTGTGAACTTGCTAGTAATGATAAGTTGCACCCTAATGGTGCTGGTAAAGGCTGCACTCAGCTCAGTCAGTCTCTCACTGCCTGGGACTGAGGCTGCATAGTTTCTGTGAGAGACAAGCCTGATATTTGCCTGTAAGTAAACTGTTCTGATACTGTTTGTGTTTCATTTTAGTCTTAGTCTGGAATAACAAATGTTTAGTTGGAGCCAGATGGCAAGGTGTTTATTTTGAAGTTTTCTTTTATTTTTCTGCTTAATAAAACTGGCTGAGACCAGCTGCACCAAACACTTGGTCTTGTGTGACATATCTGCTGCTATACATTACCATCTACCCCAGGAGATGGCACCTGTTCCCTTTACTTGCTAACACTTTGTTAAATGGATTTGCTCTCATATCTCTACCTTCCCTGACCCTGGCTTGTTTAAAGGATTCCGCTGCCTTCTCTACTCCTGATTCTTGCCTGTCTGACTCTGAGTTCAGCCAAATACATTCTGGTTGCTCATTACCTGTGGGCTGTCCACTCCATCAGACAAGTACCAGACTACTCTACATTAACTCTTACCTGTCTGTTTCAGAGTTCTGCCAATATATTTTGATCACTCATTGCCTCCTACCGTGTTCTGCCTTCTCCACCGGGCAGGTGCTAGGTTAACAGCTTCTACTACCTGAGACAAAGACCTCAGGCAACTGAGTTGTCTAGAACGTAACAAGTTCCTCTGAAAGGACCTGCTAAAGGTGAACATCTTGTGACGCAGTTCTAGCAGTTGAGGATCTTGCGTTTCTCTGCCCTTAACTATTGTGTGCTATGTTTGGTGAGCTGCAGTGTGCAATAATGATTGTAATTACTTGCCTGTAAAAGAAAATCTTATTTGGATTAGTAAGACTACTATTACTACTAATCCTACTAATACTAAAATATCAATATCAGTGTAGATGTGCTCTCTTTTTTGCATATTTATAATTGTTTTATGACGCCTCTGATTTACCTGAGAAGCACATTGAAAAGTGGTGTTTGAAAGATTTACTGATTGGAAACATGCTGTCATTGATACGTTTGCAAAGTGATCTGATTCCAGCATGTGTGTGTATATATGTAAAAATCTAGAAAAGATGAAAGAGGAGGCGCACAATAGTGTAGTACAGTATATTATTGGTGCCAAACAAGAATCCAAGAAAGGAACCAAATCACCAGAGTAGAGTGAGCCAAAACTTCCCACCATGTGGATAACCACAATATCAGAGGTGGATAAAAAACATATATGGTGAGGAATCACAGAGCCACATGGCATTCAAGATAGTCCCATTAAGCAAGGTGCAAAAAATAGGAACAAACAAGTCACACTGGTGTAGATATATGCGTACCAGAAGCCAAAAACTTATTGGCTTATCTGTAGGGATATCCTGTAGACTGTAAGGATGTAGTCAATCTTCAGCCACCAGGGTTAACCGATTGGTTACCTCAATCAATAGACAGAGGGACACAGGTGTAGTATCCAAAAGAGTTCACATTTATTAAAAAAGTAGTAACTTACACATCCAGAAGCAGATGACAAGCCTATCTGATCAGCGATCGTAATAAAACAGCAAATTCTCAACGCGTTTTGTCTGTAAACAGACATCAATGCTGTGTTAAGCTGAGACTTATACTACTCCTCTGGATGTTAGCCAGAGGAGTAGTATAAGTCTCAGCTTAACATAGCATTGATGTCTGTTAACACAGCATTGATGTGTATATATATATAAGTTTATACAAGTTTACATTTGTCTCTGTGTGTGCTAGAAGTATTTGTTAGGGCTGCCGATGCTGACATGAACTACCAGAACAGATGGTAGAGGTATTCTTTAGCAGCCGCCTTTCCTGTAGAGCTAGTCCTGCTAATAGGTACTCATATGCCCCCAGGTCTTAAACTCAGCATAGTGGGAGCTTATGTACACATACTATAGATCAGGAGTTGGGAGGAGAGAAGCGGACTTCTGGAGACAATTGATTACAGGCTACTTAGACGTAATCTGGTACACAGGCAGAGGTCAGGGCTACCAGCAAATTAGCAGGAGACAGGCAAAGGTCAGGGCAACAAGCAATTAGAATCCAGTAAACAGGCAGAGGTAAGGGCAATGAGCAAACAATCAGAATTCAGAAAACAGGCAGTGGTCAAACAGATAGCGAAAGAGAACTTAGGCAGGAAATCCTGAGTGATAAGGAGCAGGACAGCAAATGAGTGAACAAAAGCTATAATTGGCAGGGAGGCTAAGCTCTCCCTGCTTAATATACATTGGGGAGCCAATCATGATGCAGGAAGAACAGGATAAGCAATCGGCCTCAAGGGCTGTTAACTAAAACAATATCATTGCGCACACGCCTGGCTGGCCTCTCATGTCGACACTCTGCATTTTGTTAAGGGAGCGCCACGACCGTTGTCTTGACAATGGATGGGGAGTGGAGGAAGTGACATCATGGTCACCGCCGCAGCTTATAACAGTATTAATCTGAACTTTTCCAATTAAGTTGTTTATAATGCAAACAGTTATTTATTAATTCATTTGTTTGCTGTTTGAGATTAGGTGGTTGCACAAGGTATACAATACCTATTTTCAGGCAATGAATAATTGTAAGAAACACTGTTATTGTTTTGCTATGTATGTTCGCTGGCCCCTAGAAAACACTAACTCACTCCTAGATTTGACCAATTGGCCATAACTATATCTCTGTAATTAACTTTTCAGATTTTAGCTACCAATTTTACATGATCTTTAGAACCTATCTATATATATAAATATATATATATATATATATATATATATATATATATATATATATATATATATATGTATATATATATATATATATATATATATATATATATATATAGCCACTAATGTGCCCTCTTGCTGAGGCTATCTACAACAATTGTACCTGTGACTGGTTCAGTTGTTCGGACATTTCATGCCTACACACTAGGCAGATTTGTGTTCTTCATCTGGTCCTCTATTCATTTAGAGAATGACAGCACAATAGTCACTCATTCACTCATTCCTGTCACATTGAATAATGTTATAGCTCTCCACATGTCCTTATGAATTTTGTTAGCTTCTGTGACTCAAGCAAAATTTTCAGTCTCCGAATGAACAAACTACAGCACTCTCTAAATTTAGTCACCAGGACATGTTCATTGTCGGCATCGACTGAAAAGATCATGACTCTGTCAACCTTATGGAGATCGTTACTGTGAGTGCATACAAATACATGATCGACAGGTGATTGGAATGACACTATTAAACAGTATGACCAACCAAATCAAATGACAATCCGCACTTGGAGTCATTCTAAAAAGCTCAGTGACTTCAAGCATGGTACTGTGATAGGATGCCAGCTTTGCAATAAGTCGATTTGTAAAATGTCATTTCTGTTGGATATTCCACGATCAACTGTTAGTGATATTATTAGAAAGTGGAAGCATTTAGGAACAACAGCAACTCAGCCACAAAGCGGAAGACCACGTAAAATCAAAGAGCGAGGTCATCAACTGCTAAGGTGCATGGTACATAAAAGTCACCAACACTCTGCTGATTCCATAGTTGAAGAGTTCTGAACTTCCACTGGCATTAATGTAAGCACAAAAACTGTGCGGCGGGAGCTTAATGGCTTGGGTTTCCATGGCAAAGCATCTGCATACAAGCATCACCAAAACCAATGTCAAGCGTCGTAAGAAGTGGTGTAAAGAAAATCAACACTGGACTGTGGAGCAGTGGAAACATGTTCTGTTGAGTGACGAATCACGATTCTCTGTTTGGCAGTCAGATGGGTGAGTCTGGATTTGGCGGATGGCGGGAGAACGTTACCTGCCTGACTGCATTATGCCAACTGTGAAGTTTGGTGGAGGAGTGAACTCATTCACATCAGTCCCTGCCCCATTGGAGCTTACAGTCTACATTCCCTAACATACACACACTCAGAAATTATTCTCCAATTGTATTTAAAAATCACACCTAATGTTTTAATTCTTAAAAATAATGTAGATGTGTTCTAAATAAAATCTACCTTGGAAAATAGAGACATAAATGATTTGTTAATCAAAAACATTTTACATTTCACTGAAAGACAGTGCATACATTTATCTACAAATTCATTTAGTCATTTCAGCCAGGTACCCATTGGGATTGTGTAAGCATTTTTAACTCTAGTGAAAATGTATGTTTGGCACTTATTGTAGATTTGCACTATGCTTTTCCTCATGGTAATGTCTGATATAACTGTGTGTTCAGAACACTACCACAACACTAGTAAACACTTCTTACTGGAAAGTTTATAAGATAGGTTAAAACACCTCTCACAATCAGTGGCGGAAGTGGGACAGCATATGGTGGTATGCTATACCACTACTTCTCCTACTGCTTTGATTGTAAAACTATCAAATAACTTTCACTTTAATTTTACATACCATCACTTTAAAATTTCCACTGGTCACAGTGGTCACAGTGACCACTGGTCAGAAACATGTGAAACTCCTCCTGTTATTATTATTCTTTAAATTTCTATTTCTTCGTGTGTGTGTGTGTGTGTGTGTGTGTGTGTGCTAATAACACACACCCTACCAATCTGCATCTCAGGGTATACTGGCTCCCCCATAAACTTGCTTGACCTGCCCTGGTAAATTTTGTATGAAGTGTACAGGAAGAAGAATATCAACTCCAAATCTAGGCTTTTTTGGGGGAAGACCTTTTCTCAGATAGATATCTAAGGCTCTAATAATAAAGTTTTATTCATGAAAGTTTATTTTTTTTATTTTATTTTACCTTTTTGTACATATATACTTAACAGGGGTCGTCCTCTACCTGATCATACTGGCCATATTAAATCCCCTACACTGCTTTTGTGCTGCAGGTGCATATAGACTAGTGCATTATGGGGCTAATTTACATCCATCACTGATTGCAATGGATAGTAACTGATAAAAATATTTTCGCAGTGTGTGGGGTGTCTAAGCATTCAGTATCAATTTATCAGGTCAGCTGATACTACCTTTATATATACATGTTTAACGTTATTTAAGTAGTTTTTATAGCATTCCAAAATAGGTTTTATGGTTTCTTCATCACAAGGCATGTGCTATATTACTGAAGATTATCGCATGAATAACCAATATTTTATAGCTGCAGACCTGGAAGCAAAAGAGATAACCAAAATTGCTGTGACATAGATGAATCTTGAAATTTTATTCATGTGTTTAATAACATGACACAAAACCATTGACTAGGAAAAATGTGTAATTATTATGGAAGATTATTTTGTTTATTTCTGGGTACAATTATCATTTAATGTCTCAGTGTAATTCAAAAAAACAGTTTGCTAATGTTTATTTGTGCAGCATGTGTTTCTTGCCCTTACATTCTGACGTGGTGCATAAACATAACTGTAAGCCCCATTGGAGCAGGGATAGATGTGAATGATTGGAAATATTCTGTAAAGTGCTGTGTTTTGTTGGCACCATAGTAATATAGTAGAATGCACAAAGATTCACACTGAGCTTTCTACTAAGCTTAAGATGGGTATGGTCAAATACCTTGACAATGCTGTTGAGGAGGCTCAAACTACCACCATCTAAATATATAGGTGGTTTCCTTATTGGAGATATCTTCAAGGAGATAACTGGTACATTAGGAACTGCAAGTTCAAATAGTGGAGGGACTTTCTTCTTCCAATAAATGTTGTGTAGGAGAGACCCTCTTTGCCAATGAGAGTGGTCCATTTACAAAAGAAAGTAAAGTGAGAATGTACATATTCACGAATCACAATCAAATGAGACCAAGCAGAATGTAAACATCAATCAAATACTATTACAGACAGATTCAAATACATAACTAAATAATTATATCTACAGGTTTCTTAAAAATCCAAAAACTTTCAGTTTGGGAGTGTTGTAGTAATCTATCACCACCATATTTGTCCTATTACACATGTTCATTGGCTTCGTTCTCAATTTCAAACCTTCAGGATCTGAATGATGAAATTTCCGGAAGTACTTTGGAACACAATGGTTCTCTAAATTTTTAGAAGCCTTTCATTTTTTTCAATATACTCTAAGTCACATTCACGCCTGCATATTGCATAGGATGTCTTACAGTTCATAAAAGAGGTTTTTTTTCTCTTTTTCATATTTTTTGTACGTTCTTGTAGCATTATTTGCACATTTTACAGTTTTTGCAAATATAGCAACCCGTACTTATTTTTAAGCAGGCAGACAAATATGGATATTCTTCAATCTCCAGATCAATTGGATAAAGTAAAGGTTTTACCAGTTTTAGCTCTTTAAAACACACTGTTGGTTCTATTTGAAATAAAATTAAAAAGAAATCATTATAATTTGAGCATATGCCAGTATTTTCCTAGGATTCGTTTAATATATTTTCTGATGCATTACACTCCATGATAATTTACTAAAATTATTAAGTATTTTCATCTATAATACTAATCTATTTTGTAAAAAAGTTATGTTAATGTGTTCATCTCCGTGTTTTTTTCTCTGCCGATATTTGTTTGGAATTTGTAGAGGATTATATGCGGCATCATGTTGCCGAATTTGCTTCACTCACTCAATATAGTCTACATGTGAATGTATGGACTTAGCTCGCCAAGTAATTTATCTCAAATAGATAAACTTAAACATATACAGTATATAATCAGAAAAAGAAATAAATTAACTGCTGATTTGTGTTCTAAATGTGTACAAAACAATGACCTCTTATTAGTAATGTAACTGTAGTTTTGGAGTGTGAGATGACACTATCTTTTCACCATGTTAACAATTTAGAAGTCTTTTATTGTTTCTTGGTATTCAACTGAATCAGTAATTAGATAATTGAGGAAATAGGAAGATAACATACTGTATACCAATTCAGCTATCAGAGAATAGCGACCTTTGTACAAGGATTAATGAATATGAAAGTTGATTTCAAATTTTAACGTTTGGTGGCCCTTTAAATGTCTAATTGCAATAGAATAAAATACTTCCCAGAATGATACTACCATGACATCTAATCTACTGATGGATACAGCAAGAGACCAAAGACAACGAAGAGGAATTAAAAAGACAAGTGCTTGTATTTACTGTACGTTGATGGCAATAATGTGTTTAACATTGTAATTGTGCAACACAAAATGTGTAGTGATTGCCGTAAGTTGTCTTTTTGTTTTTTATTAGATGATATTTAAGGCTTAATGTCTCTTTCACCATATTCATAGAGGTTTGTAGAACCTTCAGGATATAGGGCCTGATTCATTATGGATTATGGGCAGCACAGTGGCGTAGTGGTTAGCACATCTGCCTTACAGCACTGGGGTCATGAGTTCAATTCCCGAGCATGGCCTTATCTGTGAGGAGTTTGTATGTTCTCCCCGTGTTTGCATGGGTTTCCACAGGGTGCTCTGGTTTCCTCCCACACTCCAAAAACATACTGGTAGGTAGTCTGTCTGTTTGTGTGTGTGTGTGTGTGTTATGGAATTTAGACTGTAAACTCCAATGGGGCAGGGACTGATGTGAGTGAGTACATCGCTGTGGAATAAGTGGCGCTATATAAATAAATGATGATGATGGATCTTCACTTAAGAAACTTCTTAGTTCAGTCTCCTGGACAAAACCAAATACAATGCAAGGGGTGCAAATTAGTATTCTGTTTTACACAAGTTAAATACTGACTGTTTTTTCATGTAGCATACAAATACTTGATAGCCAGTGGCGCACGCAGGGGGGGGTTTCTGAGTCTCTAGAAACCCCCCCTGCGCTAACTAAGTGGCCACTGTCCTATACAGCACCGCCGCAAACGCCTCTTAGACAGCGCCGCGGCTGCTGTATAGGACAGCGCTGGCGAAACGGAGCTGCTCTCTCTCTGGTTTTTTGGTTTTTTTCTTGGGTCGGCGGGGAGAAAACCGACAATCCTCCGTGTGCCGCTGATAGCTTATTTGTACACTGGAATTTAAAGTTGATATTTGTGTGCTACATGAAAAAACAGTCAGTATTTAACTTATGTGCAAAACAGAATGCTAATTTGCACCCCTTTGATTGTAACATGGTTTTGTCCAGGAGGCTAAAATAAGAAGTTTCTTCAGTTAAGATCCTTAATGAATTAGGCCCATAGACTATTTCTTCTCTTTTACCGCAAAAGTGTTAATGACCATACTATATGAATAGGTGAGTTATCCCATTGGAAAAATAAGTAAAAATCAATGGAGGATAGCGACAAAACGCTCTTAACAATATATATATATATATATATATATATATATATATATATTGTTAAGAGCGTTTTGTTGCTATCCAATAACGATTGTCGAATCTCGATTTGTGTTTCCAACGCACAAATATTTATTCTCAAAAAGTAGCAGAATAATTCAAGCGAAATAATAATAAGTACAGCCGTTACTTATCGCAGGCGCTCTGGATTCAGCGAACAGTCATTCAATCCTGAAGTCTGTGGACAAGAAGTCTGTTCACTGGATGTGAGGTTAATGCTTATATGCAAACAGAAATACAGTAAAACAATGCAGATGATGTGGCTTGCTTCTATTGGTCCAGGTTTAAGGAAGGTCCAGGGGGTTGTAGATCATAGGCTGGTTTAATCTAAGGAATCCAAAGATGGGGGTCATCTCTCCAGGGGATGAGCTCTGTTCTTCCCGCCATAACTCTAATTACAACCAGTCATTAGCATTTTACATTAAGAATCATATTAAAGGTTTATTCCCTAACATCAATAACTAGAGTATGCAATGTGCGATCTCTTCGCCGAATGCACCGGACAGCTGCTGATATAAAGGGGATTAATATGATATCAAACATGACACATTTCCCATAACCTGAACCATAGGTTTCACTAGTATGCATATACCTCCTTAATTAAACATGAATTCTACTATATTTCGACATAAATGACTGTTTTGCAACTAAAATTAATGTGTACTAGTTACAAATGTTTATGTTTGTGCGAATGTGTGCAAAAGTGTAGAAACTGTTTATTGCCACGTGTTGCGGCTGGATACGCCCTTTTACGCCATAGCGTGCTCTACGCATAATTTCAGACAGACAATCAAGTTTGCTCGATATTAATTGAAATGACTTTATACAATTTGCTGACTTCGACAATATATATATATATTTAACAATCTTTATAGATATTTTATATGTTTAAGCAAAAAACAAGTGCAAGCAATGACATACTTATAGTTAAGTAAAATGATTTATAGTGTACAGTGTTTGAGAGGAAAAGTCAAAACATTACTCTGATTTTTCTTTATTTCTGTAACTAGCTACTGTAGTAGAAATATACAGTGCAGTACTTCATATCCGCATTGCAGTCGCCTACGGCAAAGAAAGGTTAAATAAAATATTCTGTTCTTTTATGTACTTTAAAGGGTATGCTAATCTTTCAAACAGACTCATAATCATTTCTCTGGCAACAGAAAAAAACTCCAATAATCCAAAGTATAAGTTTTATAAGCCTTAACCACACATCACTACTGTAATTTGGATGTACCTTTTCTTCCAATCTCCTCAAAACAAGATATATTCAATTTTGGATGTTTTTTAACATTTCAATCTCTTTGGCACAATGCTTACACTGAAAAACATTGATAAACACTACCAAGTTGATGGGCATTATGTATAAAAATACACCATTATTAAGATGTGTAACTCTCAATAGGAAGAGTACACATACTCTTGATACGATTCACTCTGTTTGCCAAGAATAACCTATTATGATGGTCAGTAATTATATGAATGTTGTTCAAAAAGAAAATATGTAGTTGAAAGGAAAAATGATGAAAAATAAACAGAGAAACATAAATTAACATCTAGGATTGGCGATTGTGTTTAATAAAATCCAGCTTTATGTCAAAGGATAGATTATCTTGTACAATATGTCACGTTTGCAGGGTATGATATCCCTTAGTTAGGCCCAGTAAGAAGAAATGTACCTTTTTAAAATAAACAAAAACACATGCTTCTCGACTAATCGTGTACATGTGGTCAAACATTGTAAAAAGAGAATTATTCAATAACATCTGAGTCTATATTGGGAATGTTACTAAAACGATCCATTGAAACAAAATTTTCACTATTTTCTTATGTAGTCCTTTAACACAATACAATGAAGCTGATTTGTGAGCAAGGATCTGAGGAACTCATAATTATAAATTTTAGCACTAGCTCATAAAATAATCCTAATAATCAGATATCGTGTATGCAATATATGAAAATATCTTTTGGATTACTGAGAAAAAGTTGGAACATTATATAGTTTGGCAAATACATGAGAAAATGGGTGTCCTAGTCATGAGAGCAATACAACCAGGAATGTCCACTCCACGTGGGTCAGATGTTGCCCTTAATGGCTTTTTATATCAGTTGAACAACTAATAAAAATAGTCTATAATGTTTGTTTGTTGTTAAAGTTGTTCTTGTGGATTGCACTGCATTAGTCTGCCAATGTATTTCTGTAAACCCAGTATCAGCAGGTTTCAGTTTGAGGATAAAGATGAGTGAATTCAGCCATAAGACTCATAATCCTAAAAAGTGATTCAGTGTTTGGATTTGTGAAGTTACTTCATCATCATTACCATCTTTGTTAGCTCTCTGATATGAATAATAAGAAAGGGAGTTACATAGGATGGAAGGGTGTTTGGCTGCACTGTTTTCAAGCTTTTAATATTTATATTGGAAGTATATAAACTTCACAGATCTTATAATTTATTTAGTTTAATAAAACATATACCGTATATACTCGAGTATAAGCCGACCCGAATATAAGCCGAGGACCACAGAAAACTGGGGAAACTTATTGACTCGAGTATAAGCCGAAGGGGGGCTTTTTCAGAGTAAAAAATGTGCTTAAAAACTCAACTTATACACAAGTATATTCGGTACTATAGTAATTAGAGCTGCATATTCTGATATTTATTCGATTGAAAATGTCACTGAAAGATTGCGTGACAGTTCTTTGACACAATTCATATATATAATTATGTGAACCAACTATTGTGGTATTTGTTAGATTGCAAAAAAGGTGAAATTGAACATAAATATCAATTTATTTGTAAAACATACATAGATAAATAAAATTAATCACAATTTGTATTATGTAAGTGATGCAGCTACAACATACAAAGCCATTGCATTCCAATAATTTATTATAGCTAATAATGTACTACAAAAGGTGTAAAAAGTCTATAAACAGATGGATTTGTGCAGCGTATACAAATGTGCACAGTGCAGTGTAGAAGTGCATGAGGTAAAGCAGTGTACAAGAGTTTAAAATATTACCAGAGAATAGAGGAGCAACCAGGAAGAATTAGTATCAAAGTAGCTAGTTTTATAATGTTGTAGTCATATGATGAGGGTGTTTGCTTTATGAATGACTCTCTATTGATTGACTTAATTGGCCTAATGTTATTATAAGCATTTTCATTTTCAGGATTTTGTGCAAACTATAGCTGATTCTTATATTACTTTTGCTGTGTTTTCACTTCTAAATGCAAGAAATTTTAACAAAAACAAAAGTTCTCTCGCTCATCTGTATTTGTGGTTAGGGTTTTTTATAATTATGTTGCAAATATGTTTTCATTCTATTACATTAAATATGCTGGATGATCTTTATAAGTTACACAATGAATGCTAATAGAGTAATAATGTACTTTTAAAACAGGGTTCAGTTAATGTCTAAATTGTACAGAAGTTCCATATTTTCCAGAGGTTTATTTGTCTTTAAATCAGTAGAAATGTTTGTATTACAGTGCTATCAGCAGTTTTAAAATATTTGAATTTTAAGGTACAAATATGTTCCTGTATTTCATCAAACACTAATAACTTCAATCTCTGGGGAAAAAAACTTTAATCGGTAGACATATTACTCTAATTTACAACTCACAAATCCTAGCCAACAGATAGTCAGCCTAATAGCCACTACAAGTAAGGCTGAGTACACACTACAGGTTTTTCAGATGATTTTCGGGCCAATCACAAGTTAAACAACCACAATACCGCATTAGTTTGTACGCTAATGTGATGTATCATTCCAAGGCACATTGTACCATTTATTTTGATTTTTCCACCAACCTAAAAATATCGTTCAAGGAAGCAACAATGTCGTTCTAATTCTGCAGTGTCTATGCACTCAGGACCGGCATTGTCCATAGATTTCTATGGAGTGTGCAGAATCACGATCTTTTCAGCCTATGGTTATGACAGATAAAGAGCACAGATCTGAAGGTAAATCTTGTTTCAGTCATTGGTAAAATCGTTAAATATATCTCATTGGGAGAAATTTTCTGTATTGTGTACCCAGTCTAATGTAGGTACACACTGAAGAATTTTTCAACCAATGTGTTATCTACAACAATTGTACCTATGAACGAAGGTCTGATCGGTCGGCCATTTCATGCGTACACACTGTACATATTGTAAACAATTTTTGCACAACCAACTGACCAGGCAGTGATTTTTGATGGGCATTATTTCGTCACAAATCATTGTGATTCCGTACACACTGAAATAATATATAGCCTCCCTGCAGCAATATGCCAAATAAATTGAAATAAAAGGGCTTAAAATCATCGGCAAAAACTCTGAACAACCTCAGATTCAGGAAAAGGAAATACGTAATTGCCATTCATTCTATAACACATCTTTATGTATAGTGTACATTCGCTAACTCGCTACTGCACATTAACAAGTTTGTTTTAATATAATGGATACTGTTGAACTTACAGCAAGCTCGTGATCTTTTGCTACTCACTTTGGCAAGAAGACTGCAAGCACAGACCCAGAGGGAAAGAAGGAGAATCTTACTGGACCAAAGAGTGGTTCCAGAGGAGAGACTCATTTTTTCATATGCCTCTGCTTCAGGAGATACGGGACAACAACCCTGATGACTTCAGGAATTTCCAGAAGGAGGACACCCATTTAAGTAGAGCCATAACTGCAGAGAATATTTGTTACCCTGAGATTTTTAACCACAGGAATAAGACTGGCAGTTCTCAAACGCAGCACAACAATTTCACCTCAAGCTCTGGATTTGATCATACCTGAGACCTGTGACGCTATAGTTCAAGTTCTGTGTGGAGAGTATATGAAGGTTGGTAAAAGAAATATTCTTTTTTTAATATTTTTTTTTTATTAAAATAGAAATTATACAGATTATATAAAAACTGTGCAATACAATAAAGCAGGGGGTTCACAGCTGTTCTGAGTGCAATATTTTGCTATTTTTCATTGGGGTTGGACTCCTACAAATTATGTCATACACCAACCATTCCATCTCTATGTGCATTGGTCTGCTAGCACTTCTCATTTTGCTTGCAAGTGTTGCTCCTAGCTGATTGAAATTGTCTTGTCGAGGTTCTGCAACATCAAATGTTAGTCACACTCTACCATCTTTTCAGCTAGGTCATCACTAACAGAAAAGATGGTAGAGAGTCCTTCTTTGACCACCTTGTGGCTGTGTTGGTACCTCTGTGATGTCCTGGCTGTTTAGTGTCAGCTGTTCTGCCACATAAGAGATTACTACTTCAGAGTGATAGGACATAAGGCTCTGTAATGAAACAAAATGGAAAGTAGTGAGTATAAAATTACATGCATGTACCAATAGAACATTTAAACAATCTTTGTCTTTCAGTTTCCTGCAACAGTAGAGCAATGGCAAATTATTACAGAAGATTTTAAGTCTTTGGAATTTCCCAAACTGTGGCGTTGCCATTGATAGCAATCATGTCAGAATTATGCCACCCTCAAAAAGTGAATCCTATTATTACAACTATAAAGTATTCTTCAGCATTATCTTAATTTGTGGACTTTGGAAAAAATGGGAAGGTGTCAGATGAAGGCACATTTCAGCAGACTTCTTTCCATGAGAAACTTAAAAACAACAAACTTAATTTACCATCAGTGACACAAAATATGGACTAAACTGTGTATTTGTGGCTGATAAAGCGTTGAAACCGTACCCACAACGCAATCTGTCAATAGAAAGGAGGATCTTTAATTAAAGGTTGTCCAGATCTAAGCATGTTGTGAAAAATGCATTTGGTATTTTAAGCAACAGATTCAGAATTTTTCAGCTATAAATCTACTCCTTGACAAGGCGGACAAAGTGGTGATGGCTTATTGTGTGCTACACAACGTTCTTAGGGGCATATTCAATTAGCTTTCCGGTTCGCGGTAACGCGCGTTACTGCGAAACATGCACAGTATTGCCGGTAATACGGTACCGCAATAACGTGGATTTTTGTACGCAACCCTATGGGCTGCGAACGAAAATCCACGATATTGCGGTACCATGGATTGACCTCGCAGGCCGTTCCGGCGCGATCCCACAAACTGGAAAGCTAGATGAATATGCCCCTTAGACTTAAAAGTCCCACTGTGTGAAGTACGCATACCAAAATGAACAACAAACAATGTAGAAGTAGCGGAAGTTGTTTTGTTGACACCACTAAAGTCAGGCCAGATGAGAAATGACAGTCACATTGTAAAATTAAATATGGAGGCCTTTTTGCAATATTTTAATGGTGAGGGTGCTGTGCCATGGCAGAATGACAATGTTTAATATATGAACAGTAGCATTTTATGCTTGAAAACTGTATTGTAAGGTTCATTTAAGGGAATAAAAATTGTAAGCATTTACAATGTTGTATGTTTAACTTCCTGTTTTACGTGGCGGTATGAAATCCGTTTGCAGTACTTCAGATGGGGAACTACTGTCCGTCTCCATGTTGCAGGTGGACTGTCTAGCAATTTCCTCATCATGGGTGTGGTGACGGAGGTCAAAGTACCACAACTTGGCACATACACATCCTCAACCATTGTCCCACATTTTTGGAGGCCTCTATCTTGTTTAATTATTTTTTGAATACAGTCCTAACGTTCTGTATCTTGCCTTTTGCCCACTCTACATTTGCTCCATGGTAACTTGGAAGGCAAGTACTTTCATAGCCACACTCCCCCTCTGCTTGTTTGAGTAGTCTTTTAATTTAGTTTTACACAAGTAGGGATGGGTTCTGCAGAACTCAATGAAGTCCCTCATAAGCTCCACTTGTTGGTCAGATGCCAATATATTTGCAAAAGAAGAAAAAAAAACAGTACATTGGTACATTGTGATTTTATATATATATATATATATATATATATATATATATATATATATATATATATATAGCAAGATGAACGTGTATCAATAATAGACACTTATGCAAGCCGATTAACATACACACCACAAAAGAATGTACAAACATTCCAGTTAACATTCAAAAAAATGATGTACTGTCATATTTAACTTGTGCACAAATCAAGGAAAATTACAGAAAAAATTGTACTATAAAGTATGTAACTTGCTCTAATAGCGATGAAAGCAGGTGAAACGTTTGTACTATCCCTTCATATACTATGGAAAGTTATGGGGGAATTATTCTGAGATATCAGCAAACGGAAGATTATTTATACACAAATGAACATTCACCCAATAGTCCACGCTGTACCTGTACCTGCCATGATTGGTCCATACCACTTGCAGACACCCATGTCTGCATCTATAAAATAGAGAGGAGCCCGTCTGGCGGTGATAGAAGAAAGATGGCGGGTAGCGAACAGGTGTGGGAGAAAAGTGACAGAAGTGATGGAGTGGAGGAGGATGGCGAGGAGGAAGTGACCAGCTTTACACATGAAAAGTGTAAAGCTAATAAGTCCAAGGGAAATGGAGATGATGGTCAGAATGCTGGACCAGTATGACTACGATTGTCAAAAGAAAAAATCCCAAAAAATGATTATGCAAAAACTCCTAAATCAATTAAGGGATAAACTCAGGGTAAAAAGGACAAAATTCCAAATACAAAAATGCTGGTCCAACGTTAAAAAATAAAGAACAGAGGAGACTTATTAGAATGTGAAAAAACATAAAAAAAGTAAGTATTACAAGTGGTTATTACAAATGTTTAAAACACATTAATGAACGGTGTTAGTAATTTATGGTAACAAAAAATTATTAATATGATTAATAAATCTTTTACATCTATTTACAGAAAGAACAATGCACAATGAAGTGTGCTGAGTAGCTAATGAAAAAGTTCAAATGGAAGAAGCTGTAGGGTCTGTAAAACAAGAAATAACAGAGGTAGATATTGGAGAAATGAAAGTGGAGCGTAAAGAAGGTAATTATAAATCCTTGTAAAACTTTAATACAACATAAAGAGCACACTGTACCTGTCACGGGCACTAGGAGTCTTTACCCAGGGATCACCAGATGATGGACTTACCAGAGCAGTATAGGTGGTAATATGGTACTCTGGTAGCGGGGTGATCATGGAACCGGAGACAGCAGATTGTAGAGAATGCTCGTGGAAAGTCTATGACTAGCAGCACTGGTAATATGTAATAATAGTACACGAGGAACTGAATGGACAAGGGAAACGTGAGGATAGTCAGTGGTCTGCGGATAGCAAGTTGTACCACTGCTATAGTGAGGAGGAATGTCCAGAAGTAACGAGGAGGTGATGAGAGTCAGCGGTCTGCGTTAGCAAGTTGTACCGCTGTCTAGGTGAAGGAATGGAATCGGGTGGAGGTATCCGGGAAGTCAGTGGTCTGCGTTAGCAAGTTGTACCACTGCTATGTGAAAGGATACGGAAACAGGTCACTCAGGAAACAGAGAACAGTGGTCTGCCTCTAGCAAGTTGTACCACTGAATATATATGTGAGGAGGCGCACGGGGAGAGAAATGCAATGCAGAGTATACACGAGCACACTGAACTTGATCCCACGATGATATGCACAATATAGTAATGACTGAACAGCACTGTACAATAATACAAAGTCTCAAGAACTATCCAGGCAAAAGGTAACACAGTCAAATGATGGCAATAGTCTCAGTGGATAGTAAACTCCAGAGGAGAACAACTCAGTCCAGCATGATATGCAATACACCAGCACAGTCAATGAGAAGTATGCATACCGTGGTTCAGGAGAGCAGGCTGTCAGACAAAAGTGCAGAGATACCTGGACGGCGGGAGGCCGGCAGGATACGAAGTCCCAGGAGGGTAGAAGCGGTAATCTAGTAGGTGCAGCGCACAGGTAGGTGAACCAGCAGGGATAGAAACAAATACTCAGGAAGCAGTAGTATATAGAACTGGACACCTGGAGACACTGAAGAGTAGAGATGATCTAGACGAGATGAAAGCAGCGGGGCGTTGATCCAATGCAGACAGGCGAGTTGACACAAGCGGAGACACTGTAGAAGCACGGAGAGCGGATCAGTTGGCTGCAGACGCGAGGAATACTGGAGGGTAGCGATGAGCAGGGAACTGCAGATACACGGAGGCAGCGGATAGGAATCAGCTGGGGCAGTCACGATGAAACACGGGAAAGTTGAAGTGAGCAAGATACTGTAGATACACGGAGGCAGCGGATAGGAATCAGCTGGTGCAGTCACGATGAAACACGGGAGAGTTGAAGTGAGCAGGATACTGTAGATACACTGAGGCAGCGGATAGGAATCAGCTGGTGCAGTCACGATGAAACACGGGAGAGTTGAAGTGAGCAGGATACTGTAGATACACGGAGGCAGCGGATAGGAATCAATTGGTGCAGTCACGATGAAACACGGGAGAGTTGAAGTGAGCAGGATACTGTAGATACACAGAGGCAGCGGATAGGAATCAGCTGGTGCAGTCACGATGAAACACAGGAGAGTTGAGATGAGCAGGATACTGTAGATACACGGAGGCAGCGGATTGGAATCAGCTGGTGCAGTCACGATGAAACACAGGAGAGTTGAAGTGGACTGCAAACTGAAGTAGCACAGAGGGAGCGGATAGGAATCAGCTGGTGCAGTCACAATGAAACACAGGGAAGATGAAGTGGTCTGGAAACCACAAACGAACAACAGGAATCAGCAGGAGCTGAACACACGAGGAAACACAGGAACACCTTCAGAGGCTCATGGGGAATGAGACTCCAAGATCAGGCAACGAGGTATTGACCTCAGGTGCTTTAAATAGGGAGTGTTGCCTGATCAGCCATTTAACTAAAAGGAACATGAACAGAAGGTTGAAAAGGGCTGCACATGCGCAGACCCTCAGGATGGTGGACGGCCTTGGTTCCTAAACACACGAGAAGTAGCACTCACAGTCCGGTGAGTGACAGTACCATTATAATAAAAAAAATGGTGCCTAGTTTGCACATGCTATGGACCAGCACGGCAGCATGTATGACAAAACTCAAGAGGAACCCCAACATAAAGTGATTTCAAGCAGTGTCCAAGGTGAGCAAATGGTAGTTGGCCTTCTGGTAGAAATAAACTTTTGTTCTGTTTCTTCGTTCAATATAATAAAAATGTGTTTCCTTTCCTCATATAGATACCATTGCCATATCTTATGAAAGTTCAGAAAAAGAGAAGGATGCAACATGCAGTAATATTTGTAGTCCTTCCGGTGATGGGAAAGGTGTGGTCGATAAAATGGAAAAGCTGAAGAATATTTTACAGAATTATGGGCAAACATCCATGATGAGAAAAAATTCAAGAAACTGGAGAAAAAATTGCAAACAAAGTATACGAGAAAGTAATGTCAGAATGCAGTAACCAGGTGAATGTTAAATATTTTGCTAGATTAAGAATTTATGCTATTACTTTATTTCTACATACATTTTTATGGATATTGTTGAAAAATAAATGCTAGCACGGTGGCTTAGTGCTTAGCACTTCTGCCTCACAGCACTGGGGTCATGAGATCGATTCCCGACCATGGGCCTGATTCATTAAGGATCTTAACTTCAGAAACTTCTTATTTCAGTCTCCTGGACAAAACCATGTCACAATGCAAGGGGTGCAAATTAGTATTCTGTTTTGCACATAAGTTAAATACTGACAGTTTTTTTCATGTAGCACACAAATACTTGATAGCTTACTTGGGCCCTGACATTTAAAGTTGATATTTGCGTGCTACATGAAAAAACAGTCAGTATTTAACTTATGTGCAAAACAAAATACTAATTTGCACCCCTTGCATTGTCACATGGTTTTGTCCAGGAGACTGAAATAAGAAGTTTCTCAAGCTTAGATCCTTAATGAATCAGGCCCCATGTCCTTATCTGTGTGGAGTTTGTATGTTCTCCCCGTGTTTGCATGGGTTTCCTCCAGGTGCTCTGGTTTCCTCCCACATCCCAAAAACATACTGATAGGTTAATTGGCTGCTATCAAAATTGGCCCTAGTCTCTGTGTGTGTGTTAGGGAATGTAGACTGTAAGCTCTATTGGGACAGGGACTGATGTTAGTGCATTCTCTGCACAGCGCTGCGGAATTAGTGGCGCTATATAAATAAATGATGATATTGATACAAACAGTGTGGTTTATTTGGTGTAACATAAGGAGTGCTAACTTGTCCTTCTATGATGAACCCTCGCTCATGATTTTTTTGTCCCAATATAACAGGACTAGCACCCTCGCATGCTACATATCAAAGATTTACATCTTATCATACATTGTATGCGGTTGTTTCTTCCCTCTAATCCCTGTGCAGAGCATCCCCCCTTTTTTTGTTCTTATTTGGTGTAATAGCAAGAATTATAGACTTAAAATAAAGGCAAAAAAATGACTTCAATACACATGTATGGTGTATGTGAGACACACAAGGTGGGTGCAGGTGTTAATTTACCCAAGGTGACATATGCAATACACATCTATACAATACATACAATACACAGCTATGTGCTTATGTTCTAGACAGGATGGACACAGGTACCTAATTATGCAAGGAGACATATGCAACGCACATCTATATATAGATATACTGTGTATATAAATATATATATATATATATATATATATATATATATGTGTGTGTGTGTGTGTAAATATATGTGTGTGTGTTTGTATGTATGTGTGTGTGTTTGCATATGTGTGTGTTTGCATATGTGTGTGTGTATATGTATATATCTATATCTATTTATATATGTATATCTATCTATTTATATATATATATATATATATATATATATATATATATATATATGTGTGTGTGTGTATATACATTAATACAGTTCTATACACAGAGGTTTTACTGTTTATAATATGTAAAACCAATCCGCATAAACATACAGATATTATAATAAGCGATCCAATATAATGTCACATGTCACTTCAAGACAGAAAAATACTTGTAAACAGCAACACATAAATGTCATATGGAGAGTGTAAAACAGGTTTACTATTCTCTATGAAAAGCACATTATTCCCAGTTGCCTGCCTTTCTGACAACGCACCACATGGGAGAGGTAGAAATATCCTAAATTTACATACACACACCCAGAAAGGAATCGCTGTTTGAGGAACTATCGGCAGTTGGTCGCGCAAAATTGGACATGATTTCCTAAACATTGGAGGATTGGAAGGCAATTTCAACAAGGTTTTTAAACAGAACAAGCAATAAAATGAAACGATGATAGGTAATTTGAAGTGACTCTCGTTCATCATGGTCAAGCATACACACTAATGCGATATCAGGCTAAACGATCGTTTATCGGGTTTTTGGCCTGACACTTTGCTGAAAAGCCTCCAGTGTGTACCTCGCCTAACTCTTTATAGGTAACTACTGACCACTCACTACCAGTGGTTCTGTAATTCCCATGCCACAGTAGAGCAGTAGCACTGTCATTAAATTCTGTTTCCATATTGAATGAGCACAAGATTTCATGGAATGCAATAAACAGTTGCACAATGATTTTGTATTTAACTAATGTACTGGTTGGTATTATTTTCTCAAAACCGGCCTTTGGTGCAAAACCAAGTTAATTTGTCCCTTTGTAAAATGTGTATACAACATTGACAAAGGAAAACAATAGCTATTATAAATGCACACTTATCTTATAATTACCATACATTTCAAGGGACTTTTTAGGTTGTTTTATTCCCATGTCTGACTGATAAATATAAGAATTTGGACACATTTTAAGTAATATGTACCCAGCATTGGCTGACACTGTTAAGATTTTGCTAATGTAATTATATTATATATATTTTGAACCTTTAGAAAGTTAAATATTAGATAATGAAAAGCAGTAATTTTGTTTTATTCTCTAAAGGAATGTGAAAGCATTGACATCTTAGGGTTTCCCTGAGGACTAGTTTCAAGACCATCATAACAATGCGAAATCTACTGAAAAACTAAAGATTATTACATTGTTATGTTCCCTTTTGGATTTCTTGCTCATGTAATTTCTTTGCTTTATATAATAGTATAAAATGCACAACAACATATTAAAAACCTGAGGGCATGTAAGAGTATTAGCATTCCAAAATACTGTGCTCTTTATGTGATTACAGAAGCAAGGTCTTGGCAGCCTGGTCTTGACTCCTTGAGCTATATTACTTTATTGCATTGATGCATCTGGCATTGCACCTTTAACACAGTATTATTATACATTATTTCTATTCTTATATTTGTAAATTTATTCTTTATTCCAGAATGATTGCTGCTTGTTAGCGTAAATATTGCAGAAATGGATGCACTTAAAGCATTTCCAAATGTTTACTTACAAGCCTGTTTCTAGGGGACAATTAAATTTAAAATAAAAAAAGATTATTCTGGTTTCTCTTGGAAGATCTTTGATGATCTGCACTATTCACTCTTAGAAAAAAGTGTTGTGTTTATGTCAATGACTCGACCTGCCTGACTGTGATATGTCCCATACCTTAAATCTCCCTATTATAGTCATTCTGTAGCTCCCCAGGCAGGGGACGGCTGGCAGACTTTAGCCTGGGGGGCAAGCACACAGCACTGGCCCATAAGTAGCGGCCCATCCTTAAAGTGTGTTTTTTTGTACAATATATATTTATCTATATAAAAAAAAGGCTATTTTAATGTTGCTTAATCCATATATATATATTTTTATGCCCATGCCCAGAGCTGGATTAAGCCTCTGGGGGGCCTGGGCACTTTAGATAGGGTAACACCCTATGATGTAGCATGGTTATCATTTTAGAGAAATACACAGGCAATACTATGTGCACTACTGTTAGGTGCACACAGTTCTGCCTTCAAGAGCAGTACACAGTGAAGTGGGACATACCTCTCAACTGTCCTAAGTGAAACAGTTGCCCACATTCTCGGGACTGTCCCACCAGATTCAGGACAGTTGGCAGACTGCCCTGCTCTCTCCTACCTGTTCTTGTCACTTTCACCACTTGTGGCTGCTGGTTACTTTAGCTCATTTGCTGGTTGTCTGGATCCTGGAATATTGGAGGCCCTATTTGAAAAAAAATGGGTATATAAATTTTAGAAAACTCCAACTAGTCCCAGTGTTAAATCAGTAGCACCCACGTTTTATAATTAGGCCTCCCTCCAGCCACAACATTAAAATAATAATATTCACATTTTCTAACTAGATCTCTTACCTTCCAACCAACCCTGACATTAGATAGCAAACACATTTAATATATAAACCTATTCCCTCCCTCCAAACAGCCCCAGCAAACAGCATTTACATTTAAGAAATATTACCATTTCCCACAACAATCACAGGCATTAAATAATACATAATCACATTTAATAAATAGACCTCATTTCCCACAAACAGCCCACAATCAATAAATAGCTCCCAAATCACCCCAGCATTAAATTAAAGGTCCAATTACCCCATTATAAATTCATAGACCCCACTATTAAATTAAATTGCCCCACCATCACCCCACAAATAAAATAGCACCCAATAATTAGCCCCCCCCTGCACTCCACAATTAAATTAATAGCCTACCTCCCACATTATATTAAGACCACCCCTCCCTCTCACACTACATTCATTTGCTGGCCCCCTCACACACACACTACATTCATTTGCTGGCCCCCTCACACACATACTACATTCATTTACTGGTACACACACACACACACACACACACACTACATTTATTTACTGACCCCCCCTCACATACACACACACTACATTCATTTGCTGCCCCCTCACACAAACACTGCATTCATGTGTTGACCTCCTCACTCAAACACTGCATTCACATGCTGGCCCCCTCACACACACTACATTCACATGCTGACCACAAACACACATTATTCATATGCTGACCACAAACACACATTACATTTATATGCTGACCACAAACACACACTACATTCATATGCTGACCACAAACACACACTACATTCATATGCTGACCACAAACATACACACACACACACTACTTCCGCACCTCCCTCACTTGTTTCCATCCGCGCGCCGGGCAGTTTCCTCCTCTTTTCTTCACCCATGGGATGGCACCAGTCACGTGGTGCGCCCCATGTGACCTCAATAGGATGGCAGACAAAGTGGAAGGGAGGGGGGACGGATCTAAAGATCCTTGGCCAACGGGAGAAGGTGGCTGGTCCCGGGGGAGGGGACAGCCACCTAGTCTGACTGTAGGTACCGGCCCAAAACAATCTTTTATTGTCCAGCATATGCTCTCCTGCCCCCCGGTCCGGTCCACTTCTGTCCCCAGGGAACTAGCTGAAAACCTAGTGGCCATTGGAAGCTTAAACAAAGGGTACAATATGAAAGTCCACTAAGGTACTGAATTTATTTAGTCCTGGTGGGTTGCCATATAATAATTTTAACATGTTTTCAGAATATTGGCAATAAATAAAGTTTAGTAATAATAATAATAATAGTAATAATAATAATTTGTAATAATTAAAACAAGAATATTGTTTGAGCATAAGTAGTCCACAGTGAGAGCTTTTACTAAAAACTCTTTGTAAATATGTCTCTTTAATACTGCTTTATATACATATACATAGAATATAGCATTTTCAGTGCTAGCTCATATATAAATCTGCTTTTGTGTGCTTATTTATGGTTCAATGAATGCAGAATTTAGTTTTAATCTTAGTTGTAATATGAACATTTTAGTTTTAAAAGACCAATATTGCCATCTAGAAGCCATTACTTTCACAGCAAGCACAATGGATCAATCTTGCCAAATTTCCCTAAAGTGAAAATTCACAATTCCCACTTGATAAAGCTGGCAAAAAGGTTTGTTGAAATGCCAAGAACTGGAAATCTACATCTGTCACCAAAGAGGCAGAACCACGCAGCTCATGTTTTGTCACTTGTTTAGAAAGAAAATCAATGCTGTACCTTATTATAACAATTGTGCTGTCTATAATTGCTGTAAAAGATGAAGCTTGGTATTGTAGTTCGTGTGCCTCTTTGGCTCCTGTTATTTACTATGGACAAAAGAAAAGCTGCTAATATATATGAAATGTGCATCACATAAACAAATAAGTTTTATATATTTTAATAAATCTTCAAGACTTTGTTTTTAAACTTCAAAATATGATTTTAATTACTTTATTGTTAATATGAATAAATGAAGACATTTCATTGTCTGAAGCTGCTAGAAATAATGCATGTATGTAAGAGATATATTATCATATATATGAAAATAGAAAATAGATATTTTATTCTTCAAATTTATATACATAATGATTATATATAATTATTGTCTGTGAGGAATTTGTATGTTCTCCCCGTGTTTGCGTGGGTTTCCTCCGGGTCCTCCGGTTTCCTCCCACACTCCAAAAAACATACTGGTAGGTTAATTGGCTGCTAACAAATTGACCCTAGTCTGTGTGTGTCTGTCTGTGTCTGTCTGTGTCTGTCTGTCTTTGTGTGTCTGTGTCTGTCTGTGTCTGTCTGTGTCTGTCTGTCTGTGTCTGTCTGTGCCTGTCTGTGTCTGTCTGTCTGTGTCTGTCTCTGTCTGTCTGTGTCTGTCTGTCTGTGTCTGTCTGTCTGTGTGTGTCTGTCTTTGTGTGTCTGTGTGTGTGTGTGTGTCTGTCTGTCTGTGTCTGTCTGTCTGTGTCTGTCTGTCTGCGTCTGTCTGTGCGCGTCTGTCTGTGCGCCTCTGTCTGTATGTGCGCGTCTGTCTGTCTATATGTGTGCGTCTGTCTGTCTGTATGTGCGCGTCTGTATGTGCGCGTCTGTCCGTGAGTGTGTGTATCTGTCTGTGTGTGTTAGGGAATTTAGACACTAAGCCCCAATGGTGCTAGGACTGATGTGAGTGAGCTCTCTGTACAGCGCTGCGGAATTAGTGGCGCTATATAAAATAAATTGCAATAATACATGGTAATAATTGTAATTTTAGCACCACTTTCCATGTGGATTGGATGAAACCAGTAGTGTAGTGGTGGGACTGACCCATTTTTAAATATCCTCTCAAATACCTGGGAGATAGACTTCTATCTCACCTTTGACCATTGACTAAATCATCTTGAGGTTTCTGGTTTTAGACCTTCATGCAGTTCCAGTCTAAACCGTTACTAGAATTAAATTCTTAAATCCATGGCAAGGTCTTTAGGGTCCTTCCTATCACAATGCTGTCTGACAGACATCAGATATAATGCCAGTTGATGAGCGACACGTGTGAGGCATCATGAGTACTAAGAGGGGGAATCAGGGGGCTTGGCTTTTCTGAGTGATGCACTTGAGTGCCGGAGAGAGTGTGTAAGTTTTAAGAGGGAGACATTGGATTCCAATATGTGGCAGAGAAGAGTTGGTGAAACTGCTCTGAGAAGTGGTAAGAGTTTGGAGGTGAAGCCAAGCAAAGTGCTGTCAGACTGAATTATCAGTAAGCCAAGAGTTAGGATTGTGGATATCTGTTTTAAGAGGCATCCTGAGAGGAACATGTGTGTAATGACTGTTGTGGAATTATCCCATGAGATGTGGTACAAGGAAAATTATGATGAAGGTAAAAATAGTTTCATTATTTTATAGCAAATAAAACAGAATGTATGACAATGTCAAAAAAGAAGTTATACTGTCTTGGGGCCATGCCTAGGCCTCAATTTGTACATACATAGCAACATATTAATGACCAATCATTTTCCAGCAAGCATTCATTCAAGAGCATAGACACAAAATGACACAATAGATCATAATTCCATGACTGGCATCACCATCAAACTTCCCTTATCAGGTCTTTTAAAATGTTTAGCGATTTCCTTTGTCTTATGATCTTCCTGAAAATAATAAGCAATAACAAAATGACAAACTATATTAAAAGCATCACCTAAATATTTAACCCTTGTGGAGTTCCACATCATGACTGACCATCTGTGAGTGCAGAGGAGTATGGCAGCTAAAGGGGAAAAGGTGAGAAAGTTCAGCTCTGGGGACAGCTGTGTAATGTAATTCATCTGTGAGAAATGCAATCATGAACTATGTAGGAGGAAAAGATGAAAAAAGGTTTTCTTTATTTAATCAGAAAGATGGTCTGACCACCATTTTTTGTCAACTGTAACTGTACTGTGCTACCATGCCTAAGTTGGCTCCATATATAACTTTGTTGTTACTAAACCTGTATGGGCAGGGGCACCTGTATCCTTTGAAAAAGAGGACTGGGTGGGGATTATGAAGATCTCCAGGAGTTTGTTCTCCTTCCTCCCATCAACACAGCTGCTCCTCCAGCTGATATTAGGAGGAAGCACACAGTGATAGCAAATGACAAGTTCAACATGTGCTGTTTCATGTTTTAGTGAGTCATGTGTAGTAGGTGCGAGGGAGAGAAACAAGCACCTGAAATTTCGCAAAGCTTGACCCTACTCTGTACCATCTAATGTGAGCTAACAGTGGGGCAGCAGCAGTGTCATGAAAGGGGAGCTGGAGCTACTGCCCAAAATTGCCACTTCCCACTTTCGGCCTGACAAGTGGATGTAATAATACTGTCTTTGAAAATGGGAGGTTTGTTGTACTTAGAGTCAGGGCCGTCGAGAGGGGGGGGGAGCGGGTACTAATTACCCGGGCCCGGGCATGCCAGGGGGCCCGGGCCAGGCCCTCGCACCAACGTTTTTGTTTTTTTTTTATTTTTTCAAAACTATTTTTTTTATTGTTTTTTTTTTTGTTTTTTTTGCGGCGAGGGGGGGGCTCGGTCGTTGGTGGGGGGAACAGGATAGTAAAAAAAAAAATAATTCATACTCACGTGATCGCGGCGCCGGCTTTCCTCCTCTCTGCTGCTCTGTGCTCCATTCAGACTGTCTGAATGCCGGGTGTGACATCATCATGTCACGCCCAGCGTTCAGTCAGTCTGGAGCAATGGAGCACAGAGCAGCAGAGAAGACCAAGAGAGAAGAAAAGGTAAGTAAAGAGAGGTTAAAAAACGAGGGGGGGCTGCCATAGAGGGGTTAAAAAACGGGGGGGGCTATCATAGAGGGGTTAAAAACGAGGGGGGGGCTGTCATAGAGGGGTTAAAAAAGTGAGGGGGGCCTGTCATAGAGGGGTTAAAAAAATGAGGGGGGGCCTGTCATAGAGGGGTTAAAAAAGCGAGGGGGGCCTGTCATAGAGGGGTTAAAAAAACGAGGGGGGGCTGTCATAGAGGGGTTAAAAAATAAGGGGGGGTCGGTTATAGAGGGGTTAAAAAAGAGCATATTGATTTTGATGTGTTAGCCATGCCCCAATGGCGCATTTGCCACGCCCCTAAATGCATGACCACACATCCGATTTTTTTTTTTAACCATACTCGACTATAAGGGGGGCCCCATTAATTTGTTGTACCGGGGCCCTGAATTCCTCTTGGCAGCCCTGCTTAGAGTAAGGGACATTCATTGTCATGGAAATGCTTGTTTCTGTTTGTCTTTTTAAGTATAGCACACAAAAAAGTTTGTCTCAGCTATATTGATGTTGATATATGTTACATTATTGATCTAAGTCAGTGACTTGGAAAATAGAACAGACTTTTATAGGGATGTAAGTGAACAATAGATGGTCTCAGACTAAGAGTTGTTTTGACATTAAAGGTACATAAACTTAAATTTAAAGAAGTATATTTGCATTTGCACATGTTAGCACTGTTAAAAAAAATAGGGGGGACTACAGCACATGTTAAATAACAAGTAGACTTCTTTGGTAATTTTCTAGATTAATATGTTAGTAGCCATCTTTTGAAAATGATTGTTTTATTGACTGGAGTATTTAATCTTTCCTAATCAATTATTGACAATACGAACGCAGTCCACATAAAAGCATGGACCTCTCCCTCTATTGTGGCGGTTTGAACCTTCTTTCTGGTTGGTTTATTTTTTTTTTTAATGCAAAAAAACGTATTCTAATCTACAGGTAGAGGGGTGTAATTAGAGACTTATTATATTTATATTGTGTGTGTGTGTGTGTATATATATATATATATATATATATATATATATATATATTTATATACAATGTTACAGGATTAATATCTCTTTTGAATAAGACTTATTGGTCAACTAAAGTGCTACATTTACCACATTGGCATTGCAGTAGGATGAATGGTTTATTTTTATGATTAGTTCAGTTTTAACATGGAAAGACAAGAGCAGAGAAGAATTTTTTTTAAAAAATGAACCTTAAGAATATTCCCCCTTTCAAATTAAGCAAGTAAATTACAAGCACATAATATATTTTAAAGAAGAAATGTCCTGGTATATTACAATTCTGTCACCAAAAATAAATACATATATAATTATGCCAATAATCAGCAAGCTTAGAAAGACAACTGCACAAAGAAATTCATTATTGAAGTAAAATACACTGGAAGCGCTATGCAGTTTGTTGTGCACTAATAAGTTAACTTGGAATTATGAACACCATTTTTCATGTCACTGTTAGAGCATTATTATTCAATGTACTTATTAATTACTTCCTTGTACATTAGTGCATAATAGGTAACATTAAATGACTCAAATGCATTGATTTTGCTGCACTGGAGGGAGAACTAACACAATTCTTAATGACTTTTCACAGTCCTAGTTAGCCAGCTGAGTGTGCTACTGCCAAACAATTATTTACATTTTTTTACCTAATTGTCCTCCGGCAACGGCAAACTCCAGAAACGTATAATGCTTAAGAAATCTCTAAGCCTGTAAAGAATACATAATGAAATCCTGCAATCAGTGAAAATGTTATTTTTCATACTTGCATGGCAAAATAACATTTTGGGAAGTTTATATGTTGGTTAAAAGGATATATACTGCCATCATGTTTTATGTGTTGGAACTACATCTTTAAATCAAAATCACAATATCTGGTTCTGTATATAAAGATGTCCTTCATATGCGCCACAGAGGCCAAGCAGTCAGCATTTTTAAAAACTATACAGTTTATCCAATGAGAAAATACTAAAGGCTGAAGAGAAGAAAATAATGGCTTCATAGAACTGTTCTGTTTTGGTTTTTTTTTTTTCGTTTTTTTTCGGATTTATTACATGTATCAGCTATTCTGACAACTATAAAACACTCTATACAAAATAAACACATAGGACAGTCCGCTCAGGCAGTTGCAATGCTGACAAACACTCAAACAATCGTATGTCGAACTGCAAACTAAAGACTCCTTGACTTGGGGGAAAGTCTGAGCCAGAGCCCTATGAACATGTGGATGTACCATCACTGCCTGTTTAGTACATATCAGAAACTTTATAGTTGTGAATTTATAAAGTATCTCAAACATGCTAAATAGGCCATGATGGTGTTGCTACAGTTGCAAAAAGTGGGAAAGAACTAGGTAACCTTCAGTCCAGGTGGCATATTTGGATTACATAATGCCTGCGGAGCCTATGTACCAGGCTGCAGTTTTTAAGCCTCACTTTGACAATGCAATTTTTCATGTACCTCCAACACAACATAAAACATATTAAATGTTGTTCTTCTAAGTTTGAACTACATGATGTCTTTTTCAGCAAATCTGATCTTGGACGCAAGCTTCCATCTAAGATCAGGATCACATTTTTTAACTGAAGACAGTGACAGTCTAAGATGTTCATAATTAATTAATCAATATTATCTTGCTTGACACTAATCCTTTATATGAAGCGTACAACTCAACAATGGTTCTGATGTAAATGTTTACACCTTGCAACTTTATGGTTAATGGCGCCCAACTAGAACAGTATGTCATTTTTTCAGCCCCCAGATGATTCATTGATTCAAGAATGTTCTGTGTTTTTCTTTTTCTTTACCAAACCTTTGATATGTGGAAGTACATGTATCAAATCAGTCCAGCCTCCTCAAAGAACTTGACATACATCTTATCTTGCATATCAAAGTATTGTGATCAGCGTTTTATTACACTTGAAGAAGGGCGCTTTAGACAAGAGATCAGTGGGTACCAGCAAAGAGTGGTAAATGCAAATGATTAAAGTGCTATAATAAAAAAAACAACATTTTTTTGCAGTAAATTGCTGCACAGGATCCTACCAGATTATGTGCAACAAACTCAGCCACTGGATTGAATTCATTTTTGCATACTTGAACACTAGTGTATTCACCAGATATGTCCTTCACATTATAATCATTGGTCACAGCAGTCAACAATATCGAGACTATATTTTTCCAGTGTGTTAAATATTGGATGGAGACCTATAAAATAGGGAGACACAGAAAGTAAGGTAAGTTGTGTTTAAAGTGGTGATAAATTAATGCTATTCTAAAAAAACACAACAAAAAAGGAGTATATTTATAATAAAAGTAAATTGATTTTCCACTATTTTAAAGACATGCTACATCTACTTTTTGTTTTTTTAACTTGTGTAAGTCCTTCAATTGTGCTTAATATTTTTATCAATGCCCTGACTATAGATCCAATAAGACACAGCAATAATATACAATCTTTTACATATCTAAGTATGAATGTTACTTCGTCTACATGTCAACACTCAGCATTTGTTGCTTCATATACAAGTTGTCACAAAACTATCTTCCTTATTCCTTTCTTGCATAAATTTGGGTGAAAGTTCACAGATTAGCCCACTTTTGAAAAAGGATAAAAACTTGCAACTGTGTGTAGCAGTCCAAGGTACTGACTCTTGTGCAAGATATTAGAATGTTCATAATTTCCTCAAAATTACGATCTGTTTTGCATGGATTTTAACAGCAACACAGATCCTCTCGCTCTCGCTAGTCTTAGTTCTCTCTCTACATTGTACACTGCATATGTAATAATGTATTGCAATATTTATGCTGTTGACTGTGTATTAGTTTTATCCTAATTTCCACCTTGATATTTTTATGATTTATATATTTTTATTGCATTTTTTATTTTTATATATTACTGTCTATGTGCTGTATTGATGTACACTTGCTGTATGACGCTGCATATTCTGTGGCGCATTTTAAATAAATGTTAATGATAGTGATGGTTCTATATATAAAAGGACATTGAACATCTGCACTCCCCCAAAGACAATATGCATGCTGTCCTAGCTGCTCAAGCTGTGCACTGTATTAAAAGCAAGGGATTATTAGCTGACCATCTAACGCCAATTTTTTCCCATTCTGGCCAATCCTCCACTAGATATAAACATGAATATACATTCTAACATGATTATTGCTATGCCCTTTAACTGAGTTGAGTCATACCTGCACATAGTGTCGGACTGGGGCATGAAGGGCCCACCGGGGGATTGCAATGGTAGAGGCCCACCAGAGGGGGTGTGGTCAGCTATCATCGAGGTGAGACCAGTCACTAGAGGGGGAGTGGTTAGCCTATGAAACACATGACAAGCGGCATAGAGTAGTATATAAAGAATGCAGTGTATATAAAGAGTGCATAGTCTAGGCCCCACCCCTTAGATCGGGACAAAGACTTGACCCACTAGAATCAGAATAGTTGGCAGACTGTCCTAATAATTACACATACCCACCAAGCAGCCCAACTATTAGATACTTATTATTTACATGTAATAAATAAACCTATTACCCTCCCTAAAAAGCTTGAACACTAAATAAATAGCATTTTCACTAAACAAAAAGCCACCCTTCTTCCCAGGCTCAGTCAGGCATTAAATTAGATCCAAAACCACCTCAGCATTAAATTATCCCATAGGCACCACCAACACCCCACCAATAAATTAATGTTACCTGCAAACTATTAAATAGCCCACACCACCCCTAAATTACATTGAAATCACCCCCCTCTCCCCACATTTACCTGCTTCCTTTCCTGCACTGCATAGTCTTCTGTCTCCTTCTCTTGCTGCCTGCACACATAGGACAGCTCACATCACTTAGTACATGCCTCATGTGTAATGAGTTCAGGAGAGGAAGAAAGTGGGGAGGAACAGATCTTTAGGATCCGTGGCCACAAGCAATAGGATGGCTGTATACATCAGGGAATATTTCCTAATTTTTATGGTGTGAACAATAGATGGTTTAAGTTTTAATTTATGTAATGATGGGCTTTATAGATGCTGTGTAGCTCTTTATGGATCATATTTTCTCCATAATTTGTTCTTTCCAAAACAACCTCCCTCACCTTTTTCATAATACCCCCCCCTCTCCCTGGTTCTCTAACTGAAGCCTGGTTCCCTGTTCTCTTGATCTAATTATGGAGCATAGAAAATCTAAAATAAAATTAAAAATTATACTTCTAGTCATGACACACAACCAAATACAGATAACATAACTCATATATCAATCTAATGAGATTTAATGTTGATTGAATAGTAGATTCTATTAAATTTATCTATATTACACTAATAATTCCAAACTACCTGTGTCCACCACTAGTGATAGAATTACAAGCGCACATATTCTTTTGCATGCATTGCCACCAAGAGGAATTTTGGGCCCCGATACAGCAATTTTTTATTTGACCATAATAGCGACTCGTGTGGGCCCCGTCAAGGGTGCGTGTGAAAAGTACTAGGCCAGCCCTACAGCAAAAAACTTGCATTGTTGATCACACCATTGGCAGAAGTGTACAGTGCCTGCTCACAGAAGTGTGACATATCTCCCGGCAGTCAGAGAAAAAAATCTGGAGTTTCAGGACAGCGGGACAGTGTCCCAAAAGCACTACATATATATGGGAAGTTATGTAGATGTTATAATGAAACAGATAAATATGAGAAAATAATGTTTTAAAGAAAGACAAAAATTGGTAACACACACAAAATACATATGCAAGCAGAGGAGCACCTTGTCTCAGAGGGCTGGGTACTAAATATCGAGTTAAAAAAATCTGACACTACTTACCACGATATGATGATCATGAAGGTGTGATGACCGACATGCTCATATTCGCAACAGTTTGAAAAAGTTAAGTCTAACAATTTCCACAGAAGATGATCCCTGACCACAGAATGACATCACTTTGAACTACGACAGTATTATTGCTGGTGTTAAAGGGGTAATGGAAGTACGCGCCGGCTCTATAGTGTGCAGGGCTTACTAAAAATCATTGCAAAAACATTGTACTACTGCCGTTTTGTCTAGGGGTGGGAGTGCAGGCCCATTTACACAATAGAACAAAGTTTTAATGACATCACTAAACTGATGTATATTCAACTGTGTGTAAATCCAAATAAATAAATATATCTCTATAAATATGAATAACATAACAATTAAATCAAGATAAATGTATTGGTTAATGACAAAATAGCATGTTAGAAGCAACATGATTTGTCTTAATTATATGGTCTTTTAACTATATTACAACATACTCTATAACTTACAATAAAAAGTTAAAAGTGTAAAATAAAAACAAACGTTTACCAATTTTTCAGCAGACTGCTCAAGATAAGCATAAGACATTCCGAGCATACACAAAATATCCCCATGCTGTTTGTCTCAGTGCAGGCAATACTTTCATTAGTCACTCCTTAAGTCCCAACAGCATGAATTTGTCACAAAGATAGGAACCAAATAAATGTCAGTAGCAATTGAAAACAATCTTTAGGAACTTACAAGTCCCAATGTGATTCCAGGATTTCTTTCGATACTTCTAAAAGAAAGTAAAATCCCACTTAGTAGAAAACCGCACAATTCTGTTGTCATAACCTCCTCAACAAGTATTCACAGTTTCCCATTCAATATAAGTTACTTAAGCATGATGTGGAAATAAGTAAGTGGCCAACTTACTAGGTGAAGATAATAGTTGTTTACAAGTCAAATTCATAGTCCAAAATATACAGCATCTGAGGCAGCGATATTTGAGCCCCTTGTCTCTGCTTATTTAATTGCAGGCTTCTTTAACTGGGGTACACTCTTTTTCACCCAAGTATCATACCAAACACACGATAAACAACTGCTGCTAGATCTGATATTGCATTAGTGTATATGCATACACCATCATGTTTTATCGTACCAAAGCCCATCGTATTGTTTCATTTTATTTTACAACTGGACTAAATATTTCTGTAAACGATGGGGCCATGTCGGGCAAATTCTGAAATCTGTATGCACTCACGACCAGCAGTGTAGGCAGATGTTCATAGAGTTTACAGAGTCACGATCTAATCAGAAAATGGTTATGTCAGATGAAGAGCACAGACCATGTAATATCGTGTAAGTGTGCATGAATCAGCATGCTGATCAGGACTTTCAGTCGTTCATAAAATCGTTAGCTATCATTTCAGGAGAATTTTTCTGTAGTGAGTACCTAGCTTAAGACTTTGTCAAGAATAATTTGCTAAGGAATAGGAGACTCTATAAATAGTGTTTCTCAAATGCTCACAATTAAATTAATTAGCTTCACATTAATCAGCTGGATCTTTTCTAGTAACCTGACTGTAGGAAGGGAAAACACATTTTTTAATAGTTAAAAATAACTTTTTTTTTTTTGAATTGTGTACATCTTATTTCTACTAAAAAGTTAAACATTTGAAAAAATAATAAAGCAAGATAATAAAAAGCCAACTCTAATAAAATGAAAAATCAGTTTAAACGTGTTTTGACCATTCATTATATGCAGTTGATTCTTTATGTATTCCACTATTATTTATAGAGCTGTTATATTAGGAGAGAGCTTTACTAGTTGTGTTGAAAAGAGAAGTATATATCATTAAATGAGAACATGGACAAATTGTTACTTTATTATTTTCTTGAAACCTTACTTGAAGTGCGGCTCAGTAATGTCCCCTTTCAACATTTCTCTAGCTATATCGTTGACACCATCTCAAAGTTAATATTACCAAAAACATATACAAAGTTAAACCTTCTAGCTACTCGATTATTAATAAGACAAAACCTCAAGTGAATCAAAAGATCAGTCACAATGCAAAATAAAACAAGTCTCGTAGGAACACAAGTTTACAATATCATCATCCATGTAAGTCCTATTATGTTATACAATAGTTAACTATAATTTTTATGTGTTTCCCTGTTCTATATATATTTGACATTTTATACAGGAATAACTAGAGTTTTACTATTCCCTGAAACAGCAAATGTGGTTAATTGAGTATTGACATTAACCTGTTAAATGCATAAAACTGCAGTA
This sequence comes from Mixophyes fleayi, assembly GCF_038048845.1. Lineage (NCBI taxonomy): Eukaryota > Metazoa > Chordata > Amphibia > Anura > Limnodynastidae > Mixophyes > Mixophyes fleayi. The sequence goes on along the minus strand of NC_134404.1, from coordinate 142,477,813 downwards.
AATTCAACCATGGATGGGAGACGGAAAAGGTCAGGGTCAAACAATCACGATATACAGAAAAAGTAAACCAAATAATGTATTCCATATACCAGATCTTTATTCCATATTATGGATTGTATTATGATTCCTTAAGTCTTAATCCTCTCGCAAACAGATGCGATTTGGTTACTATTGCTGTTGACGTATTAGTTGCATCTCTTTTTATATTATGTTCAAATAAAAAGGGGGAAAAAAAGAAGACGTGAATTTTTATTCACGTCTTCTTTTTTTTCCCCTTTTTAGAGATAAAAATGAATGATGGAGAATAACTTGCGCTTTCAGACACCAGAGATACTGTGAAAGTCAGCAATACACTAATGCTGCCATCCTTATTTATGTATATTACTGCATTGTCATAGGTGCAGTTAGATAAGTATTGAGATTAACCTTTAAAATATACACGTCTCTGCGATCAGGTTAACCATAGAGGAGAACTGAAAGTAATAAATACCATATAAGCCAAATACGCAGAAAGAAGTTCGTACTTTGAACAAAGCATTCAAGTTGGATACCACTACCCTTCACAATTTATAAATACATAGAATCCCATAATTTTAAAGAGAAAAACAGGACTGTCATAGGATTTGATGTTTGCTGTTGGAAGCACAACCCCAATAAAAACCATGTCCTTTTTTGCATTTTCATTTTGTTCTTGAAAGGACTGATCCAAAAATAGCATATACAGTAGTTGCCTTTAATAAGTAATTACTGTTCGAGGAACATGTCTTATAGTCAGTAAAACACCTTAGTTTCTATAGAAAACTGCCTTGGCAGCATAGTCTATAGATATTAAAAGGTTTTTGTTTTAAAAGTGTTGACACATCCAAACATATGTTATTGCATCCAACAATACACTTCTTCAGTAGATGGACCTCATCTAAAATGAACCACATTTTATTATTATTATTTTATTATTATTATCTTTAATTTATAAGGCGTCACAAAGGGTCGGCAGTGCCGTACATGACATATAGAGAAAACAGTGACCCAGGACACATAATCAAAAATATATAAATATATATATATATATATATATATATATATATATATATATATATATATATATATATATATACACACACACACACACACACACACACAGGTAACATGGTAATGCAAATCAAATTATTTCTGAGACAATGATTGAAAGTAGAAATTAGCGAGAATAGACCGAAGCTTAAGAAAACAGGGCTAGAGAAGCAGGCCAAGAGGTACAGAGGGTGATGGAATAATAGAAGGAGCACACAAGGAGAGAGGGCCCTGCTCCTGAGAGCTTACATCCTAAAGGGAAGGGGGGGGACAATAGGGTGGTACTAACTGGGGGAGAGAGTCAGGACAAGGCAGTTAGGAGGAGGGCTGATAGACTTGAATAAAGAAATGAGTCTTAAGGGCATGCTTGAAGCCTTTGAGAGTAGATGTTAACCTGATGGAACGTGGAAGATTATTCCACAGCTGGGGAGCAGCCCGGGCAAAGTTCTGGCAATGGGAGTGGGAAGAGGTGATCAGTGAAGTAGTGAGGCGACGATCACAGGCAGAGCGGAGGGGGTCGCTAGGAGTGTAGGTAGAGATGAGATTGGAGATGTAGGGAGAGGAGGATTGATTAAGAGCTTTAAAGGTGATGGTGAGGAGTTTAAATTTAATTCTGTAGGGTATGGGGAGCCAATGTATTGACTGTTGGAGGGAGACAGCAGAGATAGAGTGGCATGAAAGAAAAATGAGACAGCCAGCAGCATTGAGGATAGATTTAAGAGGGTCAAGGTGAGAACCAGGTAGGCCAGAGAGAAGGAGGTTACAGTAGTCAAGGCGAGAGATTACAAGCGAGTGAACAAGGGTTTTCGTGGCTTCCGTGGTAAGAAAGGGGCATATGTTGGATATATTCCGAAGGTGGAAGTAGTAGGTTTTTGAGAGGGACAGAATGTGAGGTTTGAAGGCATATTTTAGTATAAGAGTTCCAAATTACAGAGAGGAGATGCAGAGGTAATATGGTACTTAGTTTATCTTGGCATTATGAAAAAGGTGTAGAAAGTTAACAATCATTGCATACAACAATGACAAAGTACATTAGTAGTGAAATACTCAATCTAGTTACAAAGTATAGGCAACATTCTCAGCATTTGTATCATGTACAAATACTACACATTTAGGGGCTCATGTTGAGGTGGACTTATTTGTTCCCCAAATGTAAGCAGGAAAAGATTAATGTAACATGTGCTTTTATGTTCTTATGTTCAATTGGACAAATCTCATGCATTGCATGCTTTCTTCAGTACAACTCTAGCATTTACACCAGGTGTATGCCAGTTACATAGTGATGTGGATTGACAGTGTTAGTCGTTATGCAAAAGTTGTATTACCCTATTTGTATACAATATAATAATGTAATGAAGTTGTCATATACACATAGTGAATAGAGTCTGGACAGTGTTATTAATAGAAAAAAAAATAGTAAGATAAAACACTTGCGCTCAAATTTTAATCTATAGATCAAAAGTACCAATTCATGGGAAAAACTGATTATGCTGCTCATGCAGAGAGGGGGTACCTAATCACTCTAATATAAAATAATCAAACAGAGAAGGAAGAAGCACAAAATACTCTCAGGGGTATATTTACTAAACTGCGGATTTGAAAAAGTGGAGATGTTGCCTATAGCAACCAATCATTTTCAGACAATGTGCTTGTAATCCGTAAAGTTCCTCATAGATCCTGAACAAAAGAAAATTTAATTGCATAATGATAATGCAGAAAGAGATGAGTGGTGGAAAATTTGTAAGCAAGTCAAGTTTGTTGGAACAGATCATTGCAGAGATGCAATGATACATTTTTTATTCTGCACAAAACTATTCCACACTCCTTTGCAAAATTTGCATATCTCTGAATTTATAATCTAATAATAGAGCTGGGATTATGACCTTTAATTCATTCTGCAGTTTGATGTGATTGTGGTAGGACTGTGAACACTTAGGGCTAATTCCTGTCAACGAAACCTGCAGATATTTGTTTCTAAATGTAGAATTAGGCAAATACTTCGCGCAACAATTTAGGAAATGTTTGCTTATTTCTATACGCAGAAAAGTGCACAGAGCGCTACAGCTCTAAGGCTTGAACAATTCCAATAACAAACATATTAGGTGCATACATACTGTAATAAATAGTGGAAGATAATGGTCCAAGACAGGTGCTATCTAGAAAGCACCCATTTTTTGATTATTATCTTTCACAATTCACTATTTTGCATGTTTAATGTATGTATGTGAGCAATAGCTATTATCTATTGCGTTGAAAGCAAGGGATGTTTACTATTTAAGTATTTTGGCAGCAGTTTAATCTGTTCTATGTGTACAAAATCCAAATCTCATTCTTAACACACTGAGATCTGAACAAGCCTTAACTAGACAGCATAGTATATACAAAGATTATTACAAAATACCAATATCAAGTGGTGGAAGTGAAGGTATGAAAATGGCTGTATGTAATTTCCCCTGTTCCTGACAGTCTTATCTGTTGTTCACTCACCCCTGCCTCCTATGTCTAGTTATTGCCTGTATCACCTCTCCTTCCCCATTATACCTTGAAACCTGCTAAGGTGCCATACAATGAAAGCAGTGTGGAGAAGTATGGTATAACGCTATATCCGAGCCCATTTTGATCATTGGGAATATCATTACACAATGTAATTGTCAGTAACACCTTAGGTGCACGCACCAAGGATCATAAACATAAATTATGCTATTAGTAGGCCATACATCTAATTTGATAGATGCACACTAATTTCACACTGAGTCAATAATTTGAATGCTTGTGAAATTAATTTTCTTATTTAGTTATAAACATGAGAGTAGAATGTAAATACAGGTAACCTCTAAAATAACATTAACAGGTTTCTTATTAGCGTGTTAAACTCCACTTTTAAGCTCTCCGTGAAGTTCTCTTCTTGATGATATTGCCTGCTCACACCTGAGACTGAAATTTGCAGTCAATTGGCCATCTGTACTGATTTGCATGTCCAATATATGCAGATGACAGCTGGCAAATTTTAGCCTAGGCTGCAAGACTTGACTCAGCAGGGAAAAAAATGTAGGTGACCCAGCCCAAGGTAGCCCAATATGGGACTGGCCCGGAGACAGATGCCCCCCTACCCCTTGATACATGCATAGCAGCATGGTAAAAAAAGGAGGCACTTTTATCAACAGTTGCTGCAATTTACAATTCAATTCAAGCAAATCTGTGTGTGAATACCTACTATCAACATACTTGGTATCACTCATTTAACCAGTGCTTTCTTTATTTGGCAATTACCTCTAAATAAATACCCAATTGAATTAATATTATGACACAACATATTCCAGTGAGTTACCTATGAAAAAAATATTTGGATTTCACAAGCAGTGAAATTGGGTCTTATTTGTGATATATTCATATTGTTTCACCATTAACTAGTGTTTTAACCGGATATATACAGGATGTGTACTTACAGACAGTTTTTCTTTACCTGTTATGTATTTCCCTGTAGTGCAGGGTTGCATTGCTTACAGAACAAAAAAATGTTCTATTTTGACAATTGATCCAAAACAGTCAATGCCTGTTGAGACCAATACAGAATAAGGTGGACATAAACCACACATATGTATGTACCCTTAGTGAACACAGGTTACAGAAAAATCTGTTTTAGCATCTGCCTAGGAGTGTTATAATCACATTGTTTAGTAAATATTTGACTATTAATGGTGCATATTGTGTGTCATGTTAGCATCATAACATGGTATGTATTTGTATTTGGCAGTTATGGCACTTTAATGCTGTCATGGAATTATATATGGTGCACATGATATTGTTTTTTTCTTAAACAATGTTATTGAATTCATAATGAAGAACTAATGCAATTGGGGATGAGTTACAGAAAAGAAAAGTAAACAGAGTAAAATGGTCTTGTTCACATATCCAGAGGTAACATATATTAAATGTAAACTGATATTGTTACAGGCATTGTGTAAATACAATCAAAACATAATTTGGAAGTGATAAATGGCGCAGTAGTTTTAACACATGTAAAATCAATAATTCTATAACAACTGTGATGTCAGTATGGGACAAAATGAGGAGATGTGGGACATATGTTAGTACAGGAATAAGGCATAGGATGATTATTATTATATTTTTTTATTTATAATGTACCATAAAAGGTTTGCAGCTCCATGCATGAAATTTACTGTAGTATACAAAAAACAGACAGCAACAATCCATAATACAATACATCCATAATACAATACATACATTATTAAACTAAACATAATTATACAAAGACTAGATATCTACTAATTAACAGATTACACAGAGATAACTTAAACACAGATCAAATTATACAATCTGAAGAAAGACAGGACTAAAAAAAAAAAACAGAGCTAGGGAATGCAGTAGTAGAAGACAAGGAAAGAGGGCCCAACTCATGAGAACTTAAATCTTTAAGGGTAGGGGAAGACATAAGTAGGATGTTACCGAGTGTGGCAGTGGAGGTGATAGCAAAGGCAGACCAGTTATGTGGAAGGATGATAATACTGAATAAAGAAAGGGCAAGTTTGAAACATTGGAAACAAGAGGCTAATCTGCTAGGGCATGGGAGGTTGTTCTACAGGAAAGGAGCAGGGGTAAAGTTTTGGAGATGGGATTAGAAAGAGGTCATCAGTGTGGTAGTGAGGTGGTGGTCATTGGAGAGTAGAAGGGGTGGAAATGAGTGTGGGTAGAGATGAGGTTGGAGACATAGGGGGGCTTGGCTAAGGGCTTTGTAGGTGAAGGTGAGGAGATTAAATTTAATTCTTTAGGCCATGGGAAGTCAATGTAGCGACTGACAGAGAAGGACAGCAGAGATAGAACAGTGGAAGAAAAAAGTAGTGTGTGGAATGGCATTGAAGATAGACTGAAGAGGCAGCAAAATGATAGTTGGGTATACCAGAGAGTAATTATGTGCTGCCAAAGACTAACAAATATACATATGTGTTTGGCATGTGGATTTTGGACATTTTGAAGACTGATGAAGAAAAGAATCCAGTCCCATAAATGTATGTGTTCTTATATTTTCAGACTATCAGGATTCCAGCTTCCATCATCCATAGTAAGCACAGGTTCGATTCTCACACTTTGGTTCACAACTGATTTTGCTGTCAGCGCACAAGGGTTTAAAGCTGTATATGAAGGTAAGTCAACAATACATTTACTTGATATCTTTATGAATTATATATTTATATTTGGTACAATTAATAGAAAAAACTTACTTACAAAAGAATATTATTTAATGGAGCAACACTGAAGCCCTGGTACTAAGTATATATTTAATGCAAAGTGCTGATGTTAATGTAATTGTTCACAGATTCTTTGATCTGCCTTCAGATATTGCCTATTGTGGATATTATGCAAACCTCAACTTCAGTTGTTCAATAATAATGAACATAGCACTCCCCCAAATAGAATGAGATCCTGCAATGACACTTACAGACCTCCAACGTGATTCCTTCTACCTGGTACAAAATGTTCTGATTTTCAAATTAGATTTCTGCTGAAGTTATCTGTCCTGTTTAACTTAACTGCTGAGAAGAGCAGTTAAACCCTCCCCCCCCCCCCCAAAAAAAATAAAAATAAAACCACAGCAATTAATTGAGCACCTAGAGCTGCAATAATAGGAAGTTTGGAAGCAGAGCAATTTGTAGTAGCTATAAAGAGTCATGGAGGGTCTGCTATGGAGAGTCCGATTAACTGAACCTAGTGGTACTTGGCTTCACAACTGACAGCAGCACATACAGCTGCTATGGAACCAGGCAGGGTTCCTGATGATGTGTGTCCAGAGTGTTAAGATTTACTCATCAGCCCAGAGGATCTCACACTCCTTTTCAGAGGAGGCGCAGGGGTCAGCATATGCACAATGGAGCACTGATTCCTATCAGATTAGAACTCAAACTCTGAATGGGGTTCCACTGCACATGCGCCAGCACCCATGCATACTTGGAAGAGCAGCGTGGAGGAGTCTGGACTGGTAAGAAACTTTAAGGGGTGCAGAGGAGTGTGGTTGCCCCTTCAAGAATTTGCTATGTGGCCCTGTTTATGCCCCCTGATACTTTTCTTAACAGTGAGTGATCTCTATTACCTACTGTTTCCAATTACTTGTTTAGATTTCATCTAATATTGGTCCCAGCTCTTTGGTTGAATAAATAAGATTTGTTTTTAATATTTAATGGGCTTGAACCACAGCTTTATGGAAACTGTTATGCTGTTGTCATTCTCAGTACATGCCCAATGCAATCATTGTTTTTGTGATTTATGGTTGAGATTATTTCTTGCATTAGTGTTTTTCATCTGTTTATTTATCTTTCAATGTACGTATATTTTTGTTAAAATAAAATATGTGATAAAAAATACCTGAACGTATAATTTCAGCTGAATAATCTGATCTGTGCTTGTGCAAAGTGCTTAAACAAATGTGAATACAAATAATTATATTACATTTGACTATTTTCCTGAAGGATATATTACAGCACTGTTTTAAGAGTGATCTGTTAACCTGCACACATGCTAAAAGTTGGTCAGTCAGTTTGACAGCAGCAAGAATATTTTTTAAAAGTATTATGCTTGATATAAACAAATCCTTTTCCATCAACTGGATGACCAATTTGCCAGGAGATAGTAGAAATTGTTTTGCACGCTGGTTTTGCTAGTTCAGGTAAGCTGGCCAATCCTAAATCTGAGAGCTTAGCAGCAGCTTTTTTCAGTCTTCCCACTCACAAGAATGGCTAAAAAGAACAAGATCTGCTCTACTGATCAACTGGATAACTTGCAGCTGACACTGGGTCTTGTTAGTGTGGTAGGAAGATGACCATACAATTCCTTGCTAAGTGTAGATTAGTTTTGCATTGAAGTGAAAAACTGAGATTTAATGAAACTGTTAATGATAAGGATGGATTTTCAGCAGTTCTCCATGCTTTGCAATGATATTCAGCTCTTTTCTCTTGAGATCATCTATATTTTTACTTGGATGAATTGTGTATCTTCCAGTAACATTTCTGCGGATAAAAATAATTCCCAGGTGCACTACAACCAACATAACAAACATCTTTAAACACACAAGTTACACATAATAAAGAAATACAAATAATAGAATACATGTTGGACTGTGGGAATACCACCCTTAGCTGGGATGGTAGTTACTCTCTGTGGGATACAACTCACTCGGGTCGACCAGAATTTATCCAAAATAAGGCTTAATTACGCAGCACAACACCACAAGACGTTCACAAGATATAGGGTAAATGGTACCATGTATCCTCTAGCAGCCTCTTGCAGTCTGCACTCCAAAGAAATAATCTCAGTCTCTTTCAGAGTCTTATCCTCCCGCAATATTACCACTACCGATTAGCTAGACAGTTACAGTGTCGCCCAGCCTGGGATACTGGCTCACAGAGACCCTGTCCTGGTAGGGTTTCCTCCAGCGGCACCACAATGCCTGGCCCAGAGTCATTTTCCCTGATGTCTTGTACACCAGGATCCTCCAAGCTCGAATAGCTCTCTTGGCATTCTGCTCTATCTTTATTCTTGGCTGTATACACAGGGAGTAGGGTCAAATGTCTCAATCCTCCCCCTTACAACAGGGGTCTATCAGTGGATACTTTAACTGTTAGACATACTGTTTCTGTTACCTTGATTATACAATGGAATGGCTTGACTCAATTAGCTATTTGGCTGGATACACTAAACTAAGGTTTACAATATAATATCAAGGAATGACACTTCACACTTGCGTAAAACAACGAGACATTTGACACATTGTATCTGCAACATTACACAATCTGAGTCTGTACAGTAACATTTATATTGATACATGTTAATACATTTCCCAATGCTATTTCAGCCAGTATATTACTGTGGAGGCGCATTGCATATCATCTAGAAGTTCTAACCTAATTACCTCTCAGATTACCTGTTGACCTAGCTAATTAACGTGGGCTGCCAGCTAGCTATGTCAAGTCACTCAGACATTGTTTTGATTACAAACCAGATTTAAGCCACACCTCATAACAATGGACATTTGAGACAAATGGTAATTACCTTGGCTAACACAAGCAAAATGACTGTCCTGTTACTTTTACACAGTATGGCAATATTATTTATATTTCTAATACATGCAATATTGCAGGTAATAGTAATGGCAAAATGTACCTAATAACATGAAATATTAATACACATAATACACCGATGCTCTGGTGTATATACTTAGACTGGGCCAAGGATTAAAATGTACATTAAACTGTGAGAAATGGGTGATGAATACAAAGTTCTCAGTCCAGCAGCACCCCATTTCCTGACATGGACGATCATTTTCAAGCATGCATAACCTTAACCAAATGCTTCAACCCCCAGACTACAATAACATAACACTGTAATTATGTTGTGCACATCCAGAAGACATATTTTTCAAGCTGATAATTATTATGTCTAATTATTTTCTTATCACTGATACACAGTCTTCAAATTACCTTAAAGGGCTCCCAATAACTCAATACTCTGCACCTAAAGCATTTCCAAATAGAAGAAGCAGTTGCTAAAAGTTTGATCAAACTTGTTTCAGCTCCTATTGTGATTGTTGTATGTTAATCCTCAAATAGTTTTAAATGGAATCTTAAATCATAATTTAGGCATAAAGACAACCTCAGGTAATATTGCTTATCTTGCTGTTTAAAGTAGATGAATTTTTGCATACAATTTTTAATATTCTATTCTTAAAATATATCCATACATTTGCTATGGTTTTTTTTCCTCTGTCTGCAAATCCCTCAGTATTAAAGGTAAATTATATATGTTTTGCTATTAAGGAGCTAAATGTGTTTAATTTTTATCTTTATACTGAATAAGGCAATGCCAATGCTGAACGATTTTTGGGGAAAACAAGAGTTTGAAGCTAAATTTCAAGAAAACTAAATTAAAAAAAAATGTAAGTGACAAAACATTTACAAAGTACCAGTTTCAGGTGTAATGATCACTAAAGTTATCTTTGTAAAGATAAAAACTAGAAAAAAAATGAATATCTGTTGATTTATCTTTATTTTTCCAGAATCTATGATAATTTAATTGAACAATTTGACTTGATTTTGGTATATTTATGTTAAAAAAGTGTGTAATGAAGATCAAGATTTATGTAGTGATTGTCTGCAAATTCAGCTCATACAGTAGTTTACAACCTCGGCATCCAATGTACTTGATCGTTGTGGTTTGGAGGCTGTGACTCCACAGAGCATGTGTGCCAACAGTAAAATGTCAACGCTAAACACCATACTATTACATTTGACCCAAAAACTTAATTTAAAACCTAATTTACATTTTTATTCCAATTTACTGCTTGTTGATCCTAGTTCGTGTGACATAGTCCGAAAAAAAGAGGGCAGCATGTCTTAACCACATTTCAAGTAACAAATATTTAGCTTCCTTAAATAATTTGGTTACTATCTACATTTCACTATGCATTGTGCTTTACAAGTGGCACACCTGCATCTCCATGGTACATGTTATTTTGTAAATATTTCATGAATGTTCTGCCAACTCCAGGTTATTTTAAAAGTGATGTGGCAACACATAAAAACAGGAATGCCTTTTTATATGTTAATCTCATTTAAATATCACATTTTGTAACATAAAATCACATTTTTGGAGTTTACTCAACTGTACACCTAACCAGCAGCACTCTGGAATGTTCATAGTCCGCCTATGTCCACTGAAATGTACTTTTACTGCATTTCACTGTACACTGTGTAAGTAGCCACACAATCCACAAACAGACTCATGTGACGTCACAAGCAGCACTTATAGGATATTTAATGTACCACTATTTGTTGTAAATGAATTATGTCAATGACTGGGGATCATGAACATAAGCAATTCTGTTACAATTTCTAATATGTGGTACTTTTTTTCAAAATGAATACTATTTAAAAGTAATTATAGAGGTGAATGCAAGATTGATCATTCATATTCCGTTTCATAGGAATGAGAAATCCTTGTGTAGAACACATTCTTACTTTTATTTGACGTGTTGCAAAATTGTTTATTATGCATTTTTGTGTCGAGCTGTAAATTTTCATGAGGATGTCTGCATGAACAAAATATATCTTGACTTGCAAAATTATATTAAACTGTGTTTCTGTGAGTCAAAATAAGAATAGTCATTATGTCACAATTTAGTTACTGTATTAAAAACTAAACACATTTCATTTTGTCAGATGACAAGTTTCTATTATTCTTCCAAATAGCATTGTAATTGGAGGAGAAGTTTCGTTATCTGCTTCCTACTGTGGTACAAGCTAGACTGCATTCTGTCACTTGCTGTGATAACATGAAAGCTTTTTATTCTTTTGTATTAAATAAGTCATTTAAGGATATTTTAATCATTTTACTCATAAATAGTTTTGTTATTATTAACATTTATTATTTGTTATTATGACATGTTAAGCAGAGCTGTACATTGCAGGGATCATGACACAAACAGATAACGTACAATGGCATGAAACTGAAGGTACACAGCAATCCTTGAATGAAAACTGAGAGAGGCAAATTTGAGTGACAAATTTGAAACCACAAGTTTGGGTGTTCATAGATTATAGCACCGCAATTTTATCCTTTGATCCTGGGAAATTCCATCACATTTCTAACCCATTTGAAATTTTTGAGCATCTCTAGTTATTACATATCACTGAGCCTGAATCTGATGCTATATAGCTTTATTGTTCGCAAACAACCAAATAAGTTTCCAGCAAAAATAATGACAAATAAATAACCTATACTCTTCTTATGACTATGAAACTAGAAGTTGATTAATCTACTGATTATTAGTTTTACATAGTAGTCACTATTTCTTATATTAGATTATGCAGAGAATAAGACATATAAGACAATTCAAATCAGTGTACAAAGTGCACTAATTCAGAATACACTATCGCTAGCACAGTTAATAGATGGAAAGGTGTTTTTATATACAGAGGAGCCAATGTGGATACACCAGCCTAATTAGCTGCACTAGTGCAGCAAGTTCTTATGAAGGGGACTAGCTAGGAATCTGCTGCTACCTAACAACTGGTTAAGTACCAGCAGTTCTTAGAGAAAGACACTGGTGGCCATTACTAGACAACCATCTCGGCTAACAGATATTAACATTACCCTTCATTGAGGAGGGGTCATGGGATAACAATACCAGAGTTTTTTTTAGTGTACAATTTATGAGAGAGTTTTTTTAACTTGTCTGCATGGAGGATTTTGGCTGGTCCCAGGATCTCTCTTCTGGTCCGTATCTCTTCCAGTGCACCAGGTAAGGGACTTGGATCCAGAATCTTTTTTTTATCACAAACTCTGTTTGCCCATCAACTATTACTGAAGACAGTCTGACATTGGAACTGTCCTTGAAAAGTTTAGATTGATGTACAGACTTAAATAGTGAACAATGCAAAGCTCTTGGAATCCTTAAAGAATAAAGGCTATCCAGTTGAAAACATACAGAATTTATTCTCTTAATAATCATAAACAGACCAATAAAATTAGGCCTATATTTGACTGATGGCTGTCTAATATTTTAACTCAATGGTAAGTATACAAAAAAAGATCGACTGAGAGGCAGCATGAGATAGAGTCCTACACTTTTCTTCTGTTTTTGAGACGTCCAGTGGTTCCATTGATACCAACACCAGCTGTGACCAAGGTATCAGTGAAAGAACAGATTTTAGAGTGTTGACCGTATGCACAAAAGAATTACTGGATGATGCTTTAGGAGTGCTATTGTAGGCGAAATCATCAGCCCAATTATGGTGAAGTTGCGAGACGTGACAGCTGAGGTATTGTATTAGTACCTGGTTGACTCTGTTTGACCGTTAGTTTGTGGATAGTATGCACATGAAAAATTTAGGGTGACACCATGCATAGAGCAAAGTGACCTCAAATATTTGCAATGAATTGTGAATTTATGTCTGAAACAATGTTGTACGGAGTTCTGTGTACCCTAAACCTTAAATAAAAAAATGAAGCAAGTCCTCTTGCTGATGGCAAACCAGGAAGAGGAGTAAATAGATGGATAACCATGGTTTGACTGGAAAAGGAAGTAGCATAAAAGGCCCAACAGGATGCCCTCGCATGCTCTTTTTTGGGCAAGCCCTTACAAAATCTCCTGTATCCTTTTGAAGAAGGCCACCACTCTGAATGAGAAAGGATATGAATATTTTTATCAACACATCCATGACCTGCCACTTTATTTTGATGTTATTTTCTAATAAGTGCTTGCCTGATATTCTCAGGCACAAAAAATAGATTAGATGTAGTATTAGCAGCAGCTTGATCTTGAGCTGCTTTGAGTTGTAAGGAAAGGTCTTGTGCCATGACTGCGACAGTTTTAGCCGGTGGTATTAGAGGAGTAGGGAGCTTTGGTTCCGAATGAAGCTGTAAAAAACTACTGGAAAGATCTTCAGATACTTAGACCCTGGTCTATAAGTGAAGGTAAATCTGGAATCTAAAGTCTAGGCCTTCCGAGCCAGTCTTGAATTTTGCCTCTTTGCAGTTCAGTATATTGCAGCTTTTTATGACTTGCATACATTTTAATGCCATATTTAGTTCCTTCCAGCTAATACCTTCAAAAGTCTATTTGATGGCCGTAATTCTATTTCCAACATCATAATTTATCTCTGTAAAGGAAAATTTCTAGGACAAGAAAAGCTCATGGATGAATTTCTTGTTTAAAAGGATAACTTGAGAAAGTTTTACCATGGCTCCTATGTCAGAGGAATCTACCTTAATAATAAAATATCAGTCAAGAGTAGGATAGCTGAGCACTGGTGTATATTTACTAAACTATAGGTTTAAGAGAGTGGAGGTGTTGCCTGTAGCAACCAATCAGATTCTAGTTATAATTTAGTACACTCTACAAAATGACAGCTAGAATCTGATTGGTTGCTATAGGCAACATCTCCACTTTTTCAAACCAGCAGATTAGTAAATATACCCCATAGAGTCAGAAAGTCTTCTGTTGATTACACAGACCACATAGAGAAGTCAATGAACCTGTGTAAGGCTTTTAAATTAGTGGGTGTAACTCAATCTTGGATGGACTTAAAACCCAAATGTACCCTTAAAGATACCTGAGGTACATCAAGCCCACATTTATCCAGTTTTGTAAACAATTTGTTCTCTATAACTTGCTGGAGGTCTAGATGGGCATGTTACTGATGCCGAGATTGTGAAGAAGAATGAATAAGGATATCATCCAAATAGATGATGACGAACTTCTTCAGAAAGTCTTTCAGGACTTCCTTAGTCAGATCCACAACTAGAGCATTGCTTTGCCAAAGGGCATCATTAGGTACTCATAATTCCTTGTATGAGAACTAAAAGTGGTCTAACTTGTTGAATCTATTTTAGGTTATAAGCCCTTCTGATTCCTATTTTTGGGAAAACTGTTGTCACCTTTAATTGATTAAAAAGTTCTGCAATGAAAGAAAAAGGGCATTTGCTTTTCACTGTAGATTTTATTTAAACCCCTGTAGTCTATGCACGGTGTCATGCCTCCATGGTTTTTAGCCATAAAGAACAGGCTCACCCTTAAAGGAGACTTAGAAGGCCTAATAAAACCTGTAGCATAGTTTTCAAAGATGTAATTCTACACAAACTTAAGTTCCGGAGAAAAATAAATAAATAACAGACCTATGGGTAACTAGGCCCCTGGCACGAGGTCTAGGGCACAATTATATGATCTGTCTTTATTACCACAATAAAGATGCAATCCCTGATTACATCTCCTGTTTTTCTCTTCAGGGGCAAGGGGAAGGTGCAAATTTATATCAGTTCCAGAACATCCTTGAACGCTGATTCAGGAAAAGAGAGAGAACTTGCTACAGCTGAATCTTTCTCTCGTCAGCATTCATTATATCTTTTACCAATTTTGTGGCATCAGGGATTGCAAAGTTTCATGGAAGCATATTGGAGTAGTGCATCCTTAATATGATCAAAAAGACACACCCTAAACTGACTTCTTAGGGCCAGGTCATTCCATTCAAAATCTGAAGATCCACTGCAAAACACTGCAGTATTCTTCCACAGACCTACTCCCTTTAAAGGATCTAAGATTGGACTATGCTGAATCCACTCTGTCAGGATCATCATAAAGGAGGACCAAAGCATTAACCGAATTAGTCAACAGAAGACAGGATATGACTATGAACACTGAGTTCAAATGCCCAAGTCGGCGTTTAACCTTGTAGTAAGGATATCACAAAACCTACTTGCTGCTATTTGAACCAGACAGTGATGGTTGGTGTTTAAAATATAGTTTGCAGCTTTCCCAGATAGTATAGAAAAAATTCCCGTCTCCAAACAATTTCTTTGGTAAATTGATCACAGGCTCCTTCTCTGAAGGACTTGTATTGAGTGAGCTGCATCTTTAATCTCCAATCTACAGTATTCAAGTTCTACTGTGTGACAGCAGCACATTTTCTATTAAATGCTCACATTTAATGGAAAAGCTTTCTCAAGAGGTAATGGTAGTATAAATCCACCCATCATGTCTGTCCAAACTGCATCAAATCATAAATGACTACATAAACTATACCCAAAATACAAATGACTACATAAAAGGGTTACTATTAACATTGATATAAATATTTAAAAACATATACTTTAAAAAAACTTCAAATATTTGCCATTTAATTTATAGTATTATATGTGTTGAAAAGTACAAGCTGTTGTTATCTATCATCAGTTATTTTATATTATGTTTTAGATCACTGGTGAGAGAGTCCTACCATACCGCCAATTCTACTGCTTTGATTGTAAAGCTATCAAATTCCATTCTCTTACATTTTTCACTTATACAGTTTCACATCCTCCACTGTTTTAGTTTAAATACAGTGTTCTTTAAATGAATTACACCCAAAACTAAAGATTTTATTTTGAGAAGATTTTGGTGACATCTCTTAAATGTTAAAATATCACTTGACTCCACTCTCCTGATCCTCCAATGCTTCTAACATTCTTTTTAAATTGTTATCATTATTATAAAGCTTCTCACCTACAAACATACCGTATATACTCGAGTATAAGTCGACCCGAATATAAGCCGAGGCACCTAATTTTACCTCAAAAAACTGGGAAAACGTATTGACTCGAGTATAAGGGTGGGAAATGCAGCAGCTACTGGTAAATTTCAAAAATAAAAATAGAATTAACAGCTCCATTTTGATTACTTTTTATAGATGTTTTCATACTGTGTAACTTTACCTAGATTGCACCACATTAGGCTAATGGCTACCTGGTACACCATTATTATGCCAATTTGCTAATCAATGAGCAGTAGCCTATGTTCCAGGTTTGGGCAACCATCAGCTCTCCAGTTCTTCTGGACCATAAGCAGCTGCCACAGGCTGAAACTTGTACAACAGGTGCTACAAGTTCTCTACACCTGATAAATGCCTCCATGACAGCTTACAGAATTCTGCCCTTAATAGTGTCTGGACATCATACATAAAGAGGGGACGTTATTATGAGAACACAGGAATTGTTCTGTAATTCCTTTATAAAGTGTCTTCCTAAGTTTAGTTATACTGAGAGAGAACCATCTCTAGAGTAAATGGTAATGTAAATCCATACATTGCAGTCCCTTATCTGTATTCAATTGCAAAAAGTATGAATCCAAATAAAAGTGTGAGTGAATAAAGTTTGTTAACCCCCCCGCCTGTATAAGTAAGCGCTCCGTGCTTGGGGAATAAAGGATGATGTGTCCCAGGCACTGCACTCACCTTTTGGGTCTATCTGGAAGCCGCAGTTGCAGTGAAAGGTGGACATTTTCCTGGCAGCACCCGGAGCCCAAGACGCAGACGATCAGGCACAGCAGTCTGCAACGGGACCCGGGAGAACTTCTGCGCATGCGCAGTCTAATGCCGGGCAGCGTCTGAGTGAGTGCTCAGCTTTTCCTGCACCACCCACCTTGCCCGCTCTGCTGCAGCCTGCCTTGCACTAAGTACGGCACCTTCTCTCCCCACTAGGGATGCCGCTCAGCTACCTCACCCCAAGCATCACTCGAGTATAAGCCGAGGGGGGCTTTTTAAGCACAAAAAATGTGCTGAAAAACTCGGCTTATACTCGAGTATATACGGTACCATTCACCAGAACACATACATACACTGCACATGTGACTTGGGTACAGTTAAAAAGGGTTTATCATTTCACATATATCGTCCACTTCCCTTTCACACAGGTTACAAAATACAGTAAAATTACACCCCAAACCAGCCTAAACTTAGTTCTACTTGGGCTACCTAAAGATTTACCAGTTGCCTTAGGAAAACCCTACAAAATTTAGCACAATATTCAGTACTGAAAGAGTTAACACACTGCTTTCTCAACACAATCAAGCTACATTTATTCACTAGGAAAGGCTTGCAAATTCAATTAGCGCCTCAAGGGCACAACTTATTAAATTTTTATTGTTGATATAAAATGTAATGTGCTTATACATAAATTTGATGATAAAAAATACAAACTTCTAAACATGCAAATAATTAAAAAATAAAAAGACATGCTATACATAATCAATTATTCTATACTCTTCTCTGGTTGCAGGGAAGGAGAACAAGTGTGTGTCTACTTTCAATCAGACACCAGCCTTGAAAGTAAAATAAAGAAATCCTAGCTTTTATATGTCTCCTTTTGGAGTCAGATTTCTAAAGACGTCCCCTAATGTTTTAGAATGTGAGAAAGTGACAACCTGAGTTGTGCAAAGCTGAGGTTTTATTCCAATTCTAAACCGTGTTCACTAAACAGATAATAAAGGACATTTTTCTCATACACTGTAGGATAACAGAATTTTTTTTGATGCACACCAGACATGATTGGTCTATAATATTTATTTCCCAAAATATTAAGATTCCTAGAACCATGTACTAGAATACACCTCTTTTGATAGGTATTATTATGCTACTACTAAATGCTGTTGTATGTATGTAATCAAATATAAATCTTTATTTTTTCTTCTTATGTAACTTTTATGTCACTTTTTATGTAGAGATCTGGTTAATTAGTATCAGTAATTAATACATAAATTACTTAATAGATAAAACTATGCATTTTGTGCCACAATATTTGGATTCCCAAATTACATACCTGTCAAAGATGGATATTAAGCACCCGATTTAGAGTTGAATGTAAGTTCAACTCAGACATAATATCTTCCTTTTCTACTGAGCATGCACAGTAAAGCAACATGGAATTTAGAGTTCTGCATAAGTTGCACTACATAGCCCTATGTCTGATACCGCTTTCATACTGCCGCCCCGGCAATATCCCGGGTTTTTCAAGCCAGGTTTTTGCTGGGGCTCGGAGCGTCCCAGCTCAGAAACACCATTCATACTGCACCTCGGACCCGGGAATTTCCCGGCTTGACCCCATTCATACTGCACAAGTCTGTGCCCTGGCAATTTGTGGGAGTCATCACCAGAGCAGTTTTCATTGGCTGAAAAATGGTGATGTCATCCACCATTTCTCCTAAACGTCTTCTCGAATCTTCCACGGGCTCCCACCGATGACATCATCCTCCAGAGACAGGCAGACAGCTAATCAGCTTGTTTTCTGTGCAACCCAGGTTGAAAAACCCGGGTTGCACCAATCATAGTGCAGGCAACCCGGGTCCGACCCAGGAATTACCCTTCGATAAATCCCGGGTTGAAGACCCGGGATTTTTGACTTGTACCATTCATACTGCACCAAGACCCGGGTCGTTTGAGCTCGCCCCGGCAAAAACCCGGGATTTTGGTGCAGTATGAATGGGGTATGAATAGGTGGACTTGGAGTACAACTGAAGTACAGTCATGCACATTGAAGATAATTTGTTCAGTAGAGTTGGCTTATGGCAAGAATTAGTTACTGTGCAAGCCAACCACACCTTCATCATGCCAGAAGGAATGCACTTCATAGAAGGTGATTCCTAGCTGGTAAACTATATCACTGTCTATATGATACTATTCTATTTTGACAATCTTAGATCTCTGATTGTCAAACAGTTGCTCTGATTGGCTTTTCGTCTACATTCGTGGTACCACTCTTAGCACAAAGCTAGTTATTCCTATGGGGTGGTGGGGGGGCATATTTTTTCTGAGGGACAAATTCCCCTAGAGAATTCAGCCCACATTGACTAGGCTAGGGTTGGTTCCCACTATCACAGAATGAACCCATGCTGTGGGTCTCCATGTTATAGTGTGACCAACCCATCATAGCCTGGTTCTAGATGCTGTTTTTAGAATTTTAAGTGTATCTTGTTGTGGCTGCATTCTTACACTGTATTTTGAGCCTGTATTTTAAATACATTCAACTGAAAATATACACATTAGGCTGCAATTTTGTTGTTGTATTCAACTCAACTCTAAATGAGGCTCTAAGTCACTTTTACTTGACATCCATAGCAGATTATCTTAAGCCAAGAAGCATACATCACTTATTCCACATCTATCAGATACACCATAAAACATTTGCATGAAAGTGTCTTTGGCGGTATAAAACTTAATAGTTCACCCTTTAATGAATTCTAAACAAATAGTGACAATGGAAAGGAATGTGAACACTGTTATACTTCATAGCAACGTTAAATAGTAAATTGACCAGAAAGGAAAAATTCATATACATATATACAAGTGATACAAATATAAATGACATAAGTAATAATAAATATATTAAGTTACACTGAAAAATAAAGAAAGCAACTATGAGAAGGGAGCACTGCAAAGCCCCCAGAACACTGAGGTAAAACTTGGAAAAACTTCTAGGACTTATAAGTTATAATCATTTTATGTTTAAAGTGTTAGCTATAAATCATTCTTATTGGAATAAGGATTGTACACTAGTACGTGACAATTTAAATTCAGTGCTAGAGAGTTTAAGATTTTTACCTTAAATTTTAAGAGTAGTTTAGTGCTTCCTTTGAATATGTATAAACTTATATATAAATGGGAAGTACTCTGCATGTCCATCATGGGATCATAAGCACCCTCATGAGCTCCCTGCCATAAATGCTACCTGTACCCCCTCTTTCCTACTTATGAAGCCAGAAGCTTCAGAGATAAAAACTGATGACCTTTGCTGCTGCATAGCAGTGCTCAGTGTGGGGGTGTTACTGTATAACTAAAGACACTGGACAGCACGGTGGCTCAGTGGTTAGCACTTCTGCCTCAAATCGCTTTTTCGTGAGTTTGAATCCTGACAATGGCCTTATCTGTGTAGATTTTGTATTCTCCCTGTGTTTGTGTGCATTTCCTGCAGTGCTTCAGTTTCCTTCAAAAACATACTAGTAGGTTAATAGACTGCTTAAAATTAACACTAAGTTTAAATAAATGTATATCAGGTTCTGGGCGCTATTAGTTATAATGAATGAATGAGTGAGGTGAGATAAAAGATCATGGATATTTATTGTAACATGATATACATGATGTACATAAAACACATTCCGGCCGGAAAATGTTATGCGTGCAATTGCACCAAACAATTGTTATGCAAATAGCACATGCATAGTGCAAAAGACAAAACAAATGAATAAATGAGTAAATAATGGATTGCTTCTGGAGGACAAAAACAAAAAGCAAAATGCAAAATACAAAATAAAAATAAAAATACAAGAATCAAAACAAAAACCACAGAACTAAATATGTCTCAGTCCTGGCTTCAGCATGAGCCCACTGGGTATGTGGTGAGCCCGTATAGATGTAACGTGGATAAATCAAAAATATTGTCCAACGGACCAGTGTGTTAATGTCCAGAACTGTCCGAGAAATATATGAAAAAACAAGGGGTCCGGGATGAGTTACATGTTGACGTTCGGCAATAGAGGTTTATTCGTGGAGCGGGGATTCCTCCTGGGATGTGGCAGCTTCTCTTCTCTCTCGGTTGCAGATTTGTGAGGATCGCAGCACGCAGCCTGTGTTTACAGCGGAGGTGGCGTATGCACGCACTTTGGCTAACTTCGCGCTCAAACAATGCCTGGTCAATTGTATTGTGGAAAATAAAGATAAAGACAAAAATCTAGCATGCTAGGGAAAGAAATCTTTAGGTTTGAATGAAGATGTATATCCAACGCGTTTCGCTCGTGGCTAGAACGCCGATGAGCTTCCTCAGGGATTGGTATGGTAGTGTTGGTCTTCTTCCCAGCATATATGTAGTATGGATAATTAAGTATCAGTGATTGCACTGAGTTGTGCCTGATCACAAGTATTTGTCTGAGAGGCATGTTGGTGTCAGTAGCTGAGGGGGAGTGCTGACATTGGATTGCTATTTGGAGGCTTCTGGGGTACCTCTTTGCTGAGCCTCCGGTGATCAGGCACAACTCAGTGCAATCACTGATACTTAATTATCCATACTACATATATGCTGGGAAGAAGGCCAGGACTGAGACATATTTAGTTCTGTGGTTTTTGTTTTGATTCTTGTATTTTTATTTTTATTTTGTATTTTGCATTTTGCTTTTTGTTTTTGTCCTCCAGAAGCAATCCATTATTTACTCATTTATTCATTTGTTTTGTCTTTTGCACTATGCATGTGCTATTTGCATAACAATTGTTTGGTGCAATTGCACGCATAACATTTTCCGGCCGGAATGTGTTTTATGTACATCATGTATATCATGTTACAATAAACATCCATGATCTTTTATCTCACCTCACTCATTCATTCATTATAACTAATAGCGCCCAGAACCTGATATACATTTATTTAAACTCAGTTTCCTTCTGGGAGGGTAGGGATTCCCTCCTATACACCTCAGGTTCGTTTTTTTGGCTGCTCCACATATTTAGAGGTAGCGCAACCCACCCTTTCTGTTCATATCCATTAAAATTAACACTAGTCTATG